>NC_140007.1:29340625-29706418 GCF_964263955.1 Coregonus lavaretus | reverse complement strand
CTCTCTTTAAAAACAGAGGCTTCATCATCTACCTCATAGGCAATGTGGTCATGTTTTTTGGCTTCCTTTGCTCCAAGTGGTCTTCCTCCCCTCATATGCCAAAGGTATTGGGATTGATAACTACCAGGCCGCCTTCCTTCTCTCTATCTTTGCCTTCGTGGACATGTTTGCCAGGCCAGGGACTGGCCTCATCGCCAACACCAAATGGATCAGGCAGGATCCAGTACTTCTTCAGTTTCTCTGTGGCATACAACGGTGTGTGTCACCTCCTCTGCCCGTTCCTTGCGGGATACCTGGGGTACGCAGGGCCTGGTGGTTTATGCTGTATTCTTTGGTGTGGCGTTTGGCATGGTGTGTGCTCTGCTCTTTGAGGTCCTGATGGATCTGGGGGAGCACAGCGGTTCTCAAGCGCAGTAGGACTGGTCACCATCATCGAGTGTGGCCCTGTGCTTCTGGGTCCCCCAATTTCAGGTGAGTGAAGGAAATGTATTCATACATTTTAAAGACCTCTGTGTCTATATTTTGTACCTGGGTATACATTGTGTGTTGAAAACTCTAAGCATTGTAGTCCCAATTGGTGTAAGGGGAATTGATAGCAAAGAGCTGGCCATGGAGGTCATTCAATAAGTGCCTGCTACTCTCTCTGCAGGGTTTTTGGTGGATGTCTTTGATGACTACAAATACATGTATTGGGCATGTGGTGTCATGATGCTGGCACCTGGCATCTTTCTCTTCATCATGAACTACTTCAATTACAAACTACTGGACCAAGAGGAGAGGAAGAGACAGAGTGGAGCCATTGGGATGCAGTCTGTTAAGCGGTCCGTAGCGGAGGAGCAAGGGAGAAGGAGATGAAAATGAGCAAGAATGAGGGGACAAGGGACTACACCTTTTAATGTTAGATATGGTTTATTAATGGGTTAATGTTGATGTGTATATTTCAGACCTGGGTTCAAATACTATTTCAAATATCTTTCACATACATTTCGAATTAAGTATTCAGATATTTTTTATTTGAAAAGATAAGTAGTTTAATATTGGAATGTATTTGGAAATACAATTGGAAAGTATTGGCATGTATTTGAAATCACTCAAATACACTGACTCAAATACACTCCCATACATTTAACCCAGGTTTTTAAAAAAATTATATTTGCAATAAGTTTTTTAAAATACTTTCAAATAATAGGCTATTTATAGGAAATTATTTGAAAATACTTTCAAATAATTCAAATAGAAGTAGTTGATTCGTATTTAAATAAAAAATGATCAAATACACATGTATTTGAACCCTGGTATATTTTGACATTTTGTATTTTTTGTCTGATATTTTTTTTTTATATGCTAGTGTTGTACTTGTTGAAATATTTGTCTCATACACTCTAGTTTGCCAAATAAGCAATCATGGCTTTACCCAAAGACAAAGCATTGTAAATACAATATGATTCTTGCAAATAAAAGTTTACCAGATGGCACAACTTCATCAGTACTATGAGGAGGGAGCCACAAGATGGCAATAAAGACCTCCAACAGCAAAAAAGGTTCTCAGAGCACACCAGGAGTTCACTACGCCTGTCCTCGAGGGTTGTAGTCCTGCTGGTTTTCAGATTTCCCTGGCACTTTATTGCCAAATGAATGGATATCACTGATTGGCAAGGGAATTGGTTTTATTTCTTGGAGGAATCTTATATTACTTTAAATTATGTTTTCATGACCTTGATGTGCAGAACATCCCTCAATATCCCCCTCAACTATGGTATTCAATGTAGGCGGGTGTTATTAGCCTACAGGCACCAGTTCAAATAACTGTTGCCGTGACAATGATCTGGTGGACAGCCTCATGGAACTGTGTTCAAAATACCTAATCAACATGGCTTAATAATAATAAATAATATGCCATTTAGCAGACGCTTTTATCCAAAGCGACTTACAGTCGTGCGTGCATACATTTTTGTGTATGGGTGGTCCCGGGGATCGAACCCACTACCTTGGCGTTACAAGCGCCGTGCTCTACCAGCTGAGCTACAGAGGACCATGGCTTTCTAGTGTGGTCATTATAAAAGATCAATGTTTATCAGTACATTCATTTTAAGGCAGAAATTACCTCTGTCTTAGATGGCAGGGAAACCGTTTATCAGAGAAAATCAATGGGTTCATAATAACGTGTGAAATCATAACCTGAAAATCTGATAGGAAACACATGTGACTGCCAGAGAAAGATCTAGGTACTTGGTCTTGTCTAAGACAATGTTGCAGGGTTCAGCTTGAGCTTCATTTTTTAAAAGATGCTGGAGGACACCATGCCACCATGCCTCAGTATGTTGGTATTAAGTATTACGTATGCAGAAAATAGGGTAGGTCATAGTTTACATAGGTAAATTATTGATTGACGTGCATACAGAGTTAACCACATCACCCTGAGGACACTGACAGACATCCACAGTTCAAGTCGTGGGCACAAACCGAGAAAGTGAAGGCCTCCAATTAGTAGCCGTTCCCATAAACCTCTGCATTTGTTATGTGGGCAGCTTGTCTCTCCCTTTTCTGTTTCCCTTCCTCCTTGTTTTGTCCCCTCTTTGTCTGTTGTATCTGTATGTGTGTTTGTCCC
Organism: Coregonus lavaretus; assembly: GCF_964263955.1. NCBI lineage: Eukaryota > Metazoa > Chordata > Actinopteri > Salmoniformes > Salmonidae > Coregonus > Coregonus lavaretus. Next base: position 29,703,810 of record NC_140007.1, on the reverse strand, counting down.
CATTATGTTGGTGCGTCTGCCGGTGTGTGTCTGGAGTGGATCGGGGGGCTTGCTCAGGATCTGCCTCTCCTGTGCAGCTGCGGGTTGTTTCCAGTGATTCCTGCCTACGCAGCTGCATCCTATTCTCTCATCAACCTGCACTACTAATTCCTGGGCATGGCTCTCCACCGGCGCCAGATCGTTGTTCTTACTAGAGCGTTCAGACATACCTCCCAACCTGCCTGCCTGCCTGCCTGCCTGCCTGCCTGCCTGCCTGCCTCAGCCTCTCCTTCCTCCGGAGCCGACTAGCCCACTCTGTTCCTTTTCTTCAGTTGTTTTTGGACTAAGACAAATTGAACTTTTATTAAAATAATTTTTGTTTCTTCCACTCCCTTAGTCGTGTTTTGTTTCTCTGAGTGCTGGGTTTAACCATAGCGTAACAGCATTATCTCCTTACTGAACAGCTTGTACGTAATTACACACACTGAACTTTAATTGAGACCCAGAAGATTGGATCAAGGCAGCTTCTCAGGATGGGTCAATCCTTCTTTCCTTGTGATGGCTGTTGGAGACTGGGGAGCCCAGTTACGGCTTATATTAACCTTGGGTGATGGACATAGATGGAGAGGAGATTTGAAGAAATGTAGACGCAAAACATAATTGTTATAATTTGAATAGACTTTGTAACAGTTCTTAATATATCAAAAGACTACATTATGAGTCATTCCATGAGGACTTCATTATCAGATGGTGGTAGAAAAGAATGAGATACAAAATATGCACCAGCAAGACACACCAAAGCCATACTCAACGAATATGATTCTTAAAAGTAACAGCAGTCATAAAAAAGCAACGGCCAACTGGTAGTTAGTTACTCTAATGATAGACAAAGGTTGGGACTTACTGTGGTTCCATGCTTCAGTACATCTGGAGGTTGAATCTGGAGAAATTTACATATCTAGGTTACGCCAGCACTGTACCCCAACCACTGCTTTAATTGCTTGAGCTGGATATGTGAAAATAAGGAAATGATGCTATCTGCCTAATCCAACATGTTTGTTAAGAATCTCTGCTAATCTGCTTTAACTGTTGCAGTAGAACTAATCTGTCTTCAGTGTTTACACCCCGAGAGGATAGAGCGGGCTGGGGACGTCATGGGAATGCCACCCTGAGGGTTTATATACTTAGCTCTAGACCATGTACTAATACAACTGTGCCAGCACACAGAGAAGCAGTGGTCACTGGCATGTCTCGGTCTGTCTATCCAAGCTGCTTTCAAGGATTAACCCACCACACCATCTACGACAGCATTTTATTGCCTGTAGTTTGATTGATCACAGTCTGTGAATTTACTGGAGCATTGTCTGATACGTAGAACTGCTGAATTTCATACAAATGAAATACATACATATCAGACATGCATACATATCAAAATACTTGTTCTATGGATTCTAATAATTTCCTATGTTCAGCGTGAACTGGTGAAGCGTAGATTATGTGTTACCCAAGGCAATCCCTAGAGGGCAGACTAAATCAATGAACTAGTAAACCACATAACTCAATACAGATTTTTCTGTCAACAGATTCTCTGCCATTTGCTCTCCATCTGGGGGGAGAGTTTTCCCAAAATAATATAATACCCATCTGCATGTCCAGATGGAAATAGTTTAATGAAGTAAAATTGGATCTTTGTGGAAGTGTTACATGTTTGAACCCAGCATTTGGCAAGATGCTACGTAGTAGTGTTTGAGTGTCTCTTCTCTCCTGAAAGGACAATCCCTGTTTCCTGCATCAGTATCCTAGGTGTGGTATTGTAGAGTATCGGGGTGAATTTTCATGCAGAAGCTGGTGTATCCTGCTATCAGAGGGAATACAAATTAAACCCTGCGCACGACCATGTGGAGAGCAAGGTCTTTTGTTTGAACCCAGACAAAAGAGGGACTAGAAACACCAAACATTCATACTCTACACTACTCAATTATGAAAGAAATTGAGAGGCCATGCAAAAGAAGACAAAATGAGATTACGATGTTTCCTATAATCAACAAACTGTGAAACACAAATCTCCAAACTAAGCCCATGCAACGTGGCTTGTTTTATGCTTTTGTCAGCAATTTAGTCTGAGACAGTGTATATTATCATCCAAACCCAAATTTACCATGCCTTTCATGGCTCACATTGCTGGGTCCCTGACTAACATCGCTAATCTGCCACTCAAAATATACTGAACAAAAATATAAACGCAACATGCAACAATTTCAAAGATTTTATTGAGTTACAGTTCATATGAGGAAATCAGTCAATTTAAATAAATTCATTAGGCCCTAATCTATGGATTTCACGACTGGGAATACAGATATGCATCTGTTGGTCACAGATCACGGTATTTCTGTGTATTCAAATTGCCATCGATAAAATACAATTGTGTCCGTTGTCCGCAGCTTATGCCTGCCCATACCATAACCCAACCGCCACCATGGGGCACTCTGATCACAATGCACAATGTTGACATCAGCAAACCGCATGTGCACTCGATGCCATACACGTGGTCTGCAGTTGTGAGGACGGTTGGATGTACTGCCAAATTCTCTAAGGCGGCTTATGGTAGAGAAGTAATGACAAACCCCATAATGACAAAGCAAAAACAGTTTTTTAGAAATGTTTCCAAATGTATTAAAAATAAAAAACGGAAATGTTACATTTACATAAGTATTCAGACCCTTTACTCAGTACTTTGTTGAAGCACCTTTGGCAGCGATTACAGCCTTGAGTGTTCTTGGGTATGACGCTACAAGCTTGGCACACCTATATTTGGGGAGTTTCTCCCATTCTTCTCTGCAGATCCTCTCAAGTTCTGTCAGGTTGGATGTGGAGTGTTGCTGCACAGCTATTTTCAGCTCTCTCCAGAGATGTTCGATCGGTGTTCAAGTCCAAGCTCTGGCTGGGCCACTCAAGGGCATTCAGAGACTTGTCCCGAAGCCACTCCTGCGTTGTCTTGGCTGTGTGCTTAGGGTCATTGTCCTGTTGGAAGGTGAACCTTCGCTCCAGTCTGAAGTCCTGAGCGCTCTGGAGCAGGTTTTCATCAAGAATCTCTCTGTACTTTTCTCCATTAATCTTTCCCTCTATCCTGACTAGTCTCCCAGTCCCTGCCGCTGAAGAACATCCCCACAGCACGATGCTGCCACCACAATGCTTCACTGTAGGGATGGTGCCAGGTTTCCTCCAGACGTGAAGCTTGGAATTCAGGCCAAAGAGTTCAATCTTGGTTTCATCAGACCAGAGAATATTGTTTCTCATGGTCTGAGAGTCCTTTAGGTGCCTTTTGGCAAACTCCAAGCGGGCTGTCATGTGCCTTTTACTGAGGAATGTCTTCCGTCTGGCCACTCTACCATAAAGACCTGATTGGTGGAGTGCTGCAGAGATGGTTGTCCTTCTGGAAGGTTCTCCCATCTCCACAGAGGAACTCTGGAGCTCTGTCAGAGTTACCATCGGGTTCTTGGTCAGCTCCCTGACCAAGGCCCTTCTCCGCCGATTGCTCAGTTTGGCCGGGTAGCCAGCTCTAGGAAGAGTCTTCTTGGTTCCAAACTTCTTCCATTTTAGAATGATGGAGGCCACTGTGTTCTTGAGGACCTTCAATGCTGCAGAATTGTTTTGGTACCCTTCCCCAGATCTGTGCCTCGACACAATCCTGTCTCTGAGCTCTACGGACAATTCCTTCGACCTCATGGCTTGGTTTATGCTCTGACATGCCCTGTCAACTGTGCGACCTTATATAGACAGTTGTGTCCCTTTCCAAATCATGTCCAATCATTTTAATTTACCACAGATGGACTCCAATCAAGTAGTAGAAACACTTTTTTTTTTTTGATTTGCAAAAATGTCTAAAAACCTGTTTTCGCTTTGTCATTATTGGGTATTGTGTGTAGATTGATGAGGGAAAAAAATGCATTTAATCCATTTTAGAAGAAGGCTGTAACGTAACAAAATGTGGAAAAAGGGAAGGGGTCTGAATACTTTCCGAATGCACTGTATACTCCCCTCTCTTTCTCTTTCTCTCTCTCACACACAAACCAGAGAGTAGAGAGTGATAGAGAAAGATAATGGAGAGAGGGAGATCTAATCTGAAACATAGCATGGTCCAACTACTGTATTTGAGGCGCCATGACGTTTATCAGGGGAACACAATCGTGAGGGGCAATTCGACCTGAGAGACAACATTGTACTATTTCATTTAATTTGTTATTCTTAATTTGTAGAAATTGTATCCAATCTAAGACGGTAGTACCCAATCCCCATTTTGCACAGATATAGATATGTAGCTGTTCGTAGCAGTGTCATGTCCTCTGTGAGAGAATCAGGCCTGAGCTACCATTGTCTATTCCCTTTAAAATGCACTACTTTACACCAGGGCCCATAGGGTTCTGGTAAAAAATAAGTGCACTATATAGGGAATTGGGTGTCATTTGGGACACACCCCGTGGAGGGTTGGGATTGGGCATGGAAAAGAGAGAGGAGCAGAAATAATTACCAGACCAACTGAGGCATGATGGTTTGTCCTTGCCCCAAAGTGAAAAGCAGGATGAGGTATGATGAGCTCCATACACCCATCTCAGACCTAACATCTCTGTCATTACATATCAAGAACCATTGTAATGTCTGGACTGCTGCTGGTACATTCTGACATATACAATTTTCTCTGAATTGTAGACTGGCTTATCTGTTGTGATGAGTCAATGTGCCAGTGGATACAACACTGTATGGAAATGTATGATGGATACCAGGGTTGGGTAGGTTACTTTCTAAATGTAATCTGTTACAGTTACTAGTTACCTGTCCAAAATTGTAATCAGTAACGTATCTTTTGGATAACCCAAACTCAGTAAGGTAATCTGATTACTCTCAGTTACTTTTTGATTACTGTCCCCTTAAGAGGCATTAGAAGAAGAAGACAAAAATGATCCATCAAACACACTTGGTGTGTCATCACAGTGGTCTCTGACTTGTGTTCAGACTTGCTCAGGTGGAACAAACTTATACTTGCACCTTTTTTCAGTGCTGAAATGAATGTCATTGAGAAAACAGAAAGGTGTCATAATGTATTTTTTCCCAAACATCCTTTCTGAATTTAAAAGTAATCCAAGAAGTAACCATCAAGTTTTTCAAAAGTATCTGTAATCTGATTTTTTGTTTTGTTGCTGGTAACGTAGCTGATAACGTTTCATTTTTGTAATCAGATTACATGTCAAACCCAACTCTGATGGATACAGTGTGAATCATAAGTATTCACCCCCATTGGATTTATTCACATTTTATTTTGTTACAAAGTGGGATTAAAATGGATTTCATTGTAATTTTTTTGGTTGACGATCTGTACAAAACACTCTAATGTCAAAGTGGAAGAAAAATTCCTACATTTTTAAAAGATTAATTATAAAGAAACACTAATATAAAACACTAAAATAAAACACTATTGTTAGAAACACCTTTGGTAGCAATTATAGCTGTGTCTTCTTGGGTAAGTCTAAGAGCTTTGCACACCTGGATTGTTCAATATTTGCCCATTATTCTTAAAACAATTCTTCAAGCTCTGTCAAGGTGGTGGGGATCATAGCTAGACAGTAATTTTCAAGTCTTGCCATAGATTTTCAAGCAGATTTAAGTCAAAATTGTAACTTGGCCACTCAGGAACATTCACTGTCTTCTTGGTAAGCAACTCCAGTGTAGATTTGGCCTTGTGTTGTAGGTTATTGTCCTGCTGAAAGGTGAATTCCTCTCCCAGTCTGAAACAGGTTTTCCTCTAGGATTTTGCCTGAAAAACACCCTAGTCTTTGCCGATGTCAATCTTACCCATACCATGATGCAGCCATCACCATGCTTCAAAAAATAAGGAGGCAGTTACTCAGTGATGTGTTGTGTTGAATTTGCTCCAAACATAAGGCTTTGCGTTCATGCCAAGAAGTGTATTTCTTTGACGTGTTTTTTTCTTCTTTCAGTATTACTTTAGTGCCTTGTTGCATACAGGATGCATGTTTTGGAATATTTGTATTCTGTATATTTGTGTTCTTCTTTTCACTCTTGTCATTTAGGTCATTATTGTGGAGTCATTACAATGTTGTTGATCTATCCTCAGCTGAACTCTGTTGCTGTATTAAAATCACCAATGATTTTACTCCTGAACTAATTTAGGCTTGCCTAAATAAAGGGGGTGAATACTTATGCAACGACTATTTTTGTCATTTAATTTTCATTAATTATTTTCACTTTGACATTATAGAGTATCTTGTGTAGATCAATGACAAAAAGCACAATTAAATCTATTTAAATCCCACTATGTAACGCAACAAAATGTGAAAGAATCCAAGGGGGGTGACTACTTATGATACCCATACTGTAGATGGGTCTCTGTTGCAACTTTACAAAGCTCTGGACCACAATCTCAATGTAAACAAAAAGTGTTTCTATATAGGTCGACTAGCAATGGTCTGGTGAAGTTACTCAAAGCGGATCAGTGGTTCTTTCAGTTTCAATGGCAGTGTGTCTCTCTATGACAGGCATGATGAGGTTCTTAACGGTGACAGCTGCCTTTTGAGGTTTGGCCGCCATATAGATGTGTGATTAAGACTCTTATTCTCCTCCCAAGGAGAAGCAACACATTTTCCACAAGCCATATGGCCAAGACAATAAAATGTCTTCATCACCTCTTGGAGAAGTTGGCTGGTCTGTCCCTACAGACTGTTCCCGAGGCCCTAGACGACGATACTTCCCTAGACGAAGCTACTATCCCTCACAGGAACATGTGTTTGTGCAATGTTGCATTTATGCTAGCTTGACATCTAAAAGCATTTTTTTTGGTTCATACATTAACAAAACATATAGAGAGGAGAAAGGGTAATGTAAAAAACAGTACAGCCATGGTACAGGCATCTTGCCTTCCACATACAGTACACAGTACATCACCAAATAAGTATTTGTTTCCTAATCTAATAAACAATCTCCCATCATAAAGGATTCATCAAAGCTGGAGGCAGGGCTGAGGCATACATACAGTAGATAGTATACGGAGATCATTAGCAGGGATGTCTCGGCATAAAGGCCCTGCCCTGGAGAGAGCCTCTGTCTGTCCCAAATGGCACCCTATATTCCCTTTACAGTGCATTACCTTTCACCAGGGCCCATAGCGCTCTGGTCAAAAGTAGTGCACTATATAGGGAATAGTGTACTCTTAGACTCAGCAGCTTTGGTTTCAACCTGCTTCAACAACCTCACTGCTATCTATAAATATGACCGGATCACTGATGTAGTGGGAGTGCTTCCCTCGTGCAAATGGCCATTATGCTTCAGGGTTTGTTAGGAAATATTACTCTCTGGTGTGCACTCTCACTAAATAGTCATGCCTCTACAAAGGGTATATGTTTATTATCATACATATTATTTTTATTTCAAACATTGTGTAGTAGTCAACCATATTGAATAGAAGAGGAGCCTCATTTCCTGAAAATGGACCGTATCCTTCAGATTTATGTTATACTACTGGAATGGTAAAGGTTTGTGGGTAAGATTTACTCAAATGAATTACGTTTATACATTTATATGGTTATATTAATTTATAATGAAGACTTAACAAAGAATTAAAAATGAAGAATTGCAAACTAATTTACATCCTTACTGTACAATAATGCTATATACCTGCTCACTTTTCCCAATCCCATTTATTTTCTAATCACTCAACAATGTGAAACTTTTCATTCCCGGGTCGAGGGCTTAGTTTAGCATAATTTAAATGATTTTTGAGAAGACACTATCTTTCCACTCCACTTAAAATCAATGAATTTCATGCAAGCATTTGCAGTAGACACTAGCTGCCATTTTGAAATGAGCAAAAGTTCCTATTACCACAGAATAGTATGCATAATCACCTCAGGGACTTGATGCAACAAACTAGCTCTGAATACAAACCACTCATCTCCCTTCATGACTCCACACAGCCAATCAACTGTAATTTATTGTAATGTATTCCGAAGGTGGGTCAGTAGTAAAGAAATCATTCTGACTCTGAAAAGGATCTTATCTAAGAAGCCAATGAGCCATGAGAAGGGCACCTGTTTAGTTTTTTTGTTTCCTCTTTGTTTTGATCAGTCTCTCTGATAAAGATATTGTGAAGGCAGTCTTTCCAGGAAAAACATGGGTCCTTCCTGAAATATGGCATCACTAACTTTGAAATGTAAGTGTTACATACATGTATGACATTCAGGTCAAGTGTAGTAATGACTTAGGTAAAATATACTTAATAGTAAGTATAGACAGCTGATGCAAACAAACCCAAAGATCGAATCAGACAACTGCAAACATTAAAATCCACCTTATCGTTTCTGGTAATAATTGCAGGCTTTGGAAATACAAATCTTGCAAAGAACCCTATTACACAAAGCACTCTGTTCAGCTGTCTCAATAGGATGACTACAGCGGATTTGAAAGGTCCTTCAGAGCGAGAAGCTTTGGTAAGAGAGGGAACAGATTATCACACACATGTGGGCGGGGCTGAACCTGGTGTGAGCAGCCATGAATAACCTGGGAGGACTTATCCCACACCTTGGCCCTCTACACCTGACACTGAGTCAGAACACACACACACACAGAGTGAGCAAGGGTGTGCGTACAGTGGCTTGCGAAAGTATCCACCCCCCTTCGCATTTTTCCTATTTTGTTGCCTTACAACCTGGAATTAAAATGGATTTTTTTGGGGGGGTTTGTATCATTTGATTTACACAACATGCCTACCACTTTGAAGATGCAAAATACATGTTTTTGTGAAACAAACAAGAAATAAGACAAAAAAACAAAACTTGAGCGTGTATAACTATTCACCCGCCCAAAGTCAATACTTTGTAGAGACACCTTTTGCAGCAATTACAGCTGCAAGTCTCTTGGGGTATGTCTCTATAAGCTTGGCACATCTAGCCACTGAGATTTTTGCCCATTCTTCAAGGCAAAACTGCTCCAGCTCCTTCAAGTTGGATAGGTTCCGCTGGTGTACAGCAATCTTTAAGTCATACCACAGATTCTCAATTGGATTGAGGTCTGGGCTTTGACTAGGCCATTTCAAGACATTTAAATGTTTCCCCTTAAACCATTCAAGTGTGGCTTTAGCAGTATGCTTAGGGTCATTGTCCTGCTGGAAGGTGAACCTCTGTCCCAGTCTCAAATCTCTGGAAGACTAAAACAGGTTTCCCTCAAGAATTTCCCTGTATTTAGCACCATCCATCATTCCTTCAATTCTGACCAGTTTCCCAGTCCCTACCGTTGATGGTGTTCTCGGGGTGATGAGAGGTGTTGGGTTTGCGCCAGACATAGCGTTTTCCTTGATGGCCAAAAAGCTAAATTTTAGTCTCATCTGACCAGAGTACCTTCTTCCATATGTTTGGGGAGTCTCCCCATGGCTTTTGGCGAACACCAAACATGTTTGCTTATTAATTTTTTTAAGCAATGGCTTTTTTCTGGCCACTCTTCCGTAAAGCCCAGCTCTGTGGAGTGTACGGCTTAAAGTGGTCGTGGTCCTATGGACAGATACTCCAATCTCCACTGTGGAGCTTTGCTGCTCCTTCAGGGTTATCTTTGGTCTCTTTGTTGCCTCTCTGATTAATACCCTCCTTGCCTGGTCCGTGAGTTTTGGTGGGCGGCCCTCTCTTGGCAGGTTTGTTGTGATGCCATATTCTTTAAATGTTTTAATAATGGATTTAATGGTGCTCTGTGGGATGTTCAAAGTTTCAGATATTTATTTGTAACCCAACCCTGATCTGTACTTCTCCACAACTTTGTCCCTGACCTGTTTGGAGAGCTCCTTGGTCTTCATGGTGCCGCTTACTTGGTGGTGCCCTTGCTTGGTGGTGTTGCAGACTCTGGGGCCTTTCAGAACAGGTACAGTGGGGAGAACAAGTATTTGATACACTGCCGATTTTGCAGGTTTTCCTACTTACAAAGCATGTAGAGGTCTGTAATTTTTATCATAGGTACACTTCAACTGTGAGAGACGGAATCTAAAACAAAAATCCAGAAAATCACATTGTATGATTTTTAAGTAATTCATTTGCATTTTATTGCATGACATACAGTGGGGAAAAAAGTATTTAGTCAGTCACCAATTGTGCAAGTTATCCCACTTAAAAAGATGAGAGAGGCCTGCAATTTTCATCATAGGTACACGTCAACTATGACAGACAAAATGAGAGAAAAAAAATCCAGAAAATCACATTGTAGGATTTGTTATGAATTTATTTGCAAAATATGGTGGAAAATAAGTATTTGGTCAATAACAAAAGTTCCTCAATACTTTGTTATATACCCTTTGTTGGCAATGACACAGGTCAAACGTTTTCTGTAAGTCTTCGCAAGGTTTTCACACGCTGTTGCTGGTATTTTGGCCCATTCCTCCATGCAGATCTTCTGGATCATCCAAATGCACTCTAGCAAACTTTAGACGGGCCTGGACATGTACTGGCTTAAGCAGGGGGACACGTCTGGCACTGCAGTATTTGAGTCCCTGGCGGCGTAGTGTGTTACTGATGGTAGGCTTTGTTACTTTGGTCCCAGCTCTCTGTAGGTCATTCACTAGGTCCCCCCGTGTGGTTCTGGGATTTTTGCTCACCGTTCTTGTGATCATTTTGACCCCACGGGGTGAGATCTTGCGTGGAGCCCCAGATCGAGGGAGATTATCAGTGGTCTTGTATGTCTTCCATTTCCTAATAATTGCTCCCACAGTTGATTTCTTCAAACCAAGCTGCTTACCTATTGCAGATTCAGTCTTCCCAGCCTGGTGCAGGTCTACAATTTTGTTCCTGGTGTCCTTTGACAGCTCTTTGGTCTTGGCCATAGTGGAGTTTGGAGTGTGACTGTTTGAGGTTGTGGACAGGTGTCTTTTATACTGAAAACAAGTTCAAACAGGTGTCATTAATACAGGTAACGAGTGGAGGACAGAGGAGCCTCTTAAAGAAGAAGTTACAGGTCTGTGAGAGCCAGAAATCTTGCTTGTTTGTAGGTGACCAAATACTTATTTTCCACCATAATTTGCAAATAAATTCATTAAAAATCCTACAATGTGATTTTCTGGATTTTTTTCTCTCAATTTGTCTGTCATAGTTGACGTGTACCTATGATGAAAATTACAGGCCTCTCTCATCTTTTTAAGTGGGAGAACTTGCACAATTGGTGGCTGACTAAATACTTTTTTTCCCCACTGTAACTATTTGATACATCAGAAAAGCAGAACTTAATATTTGGTACAGAAACCTTTGTTTGCAATTACAGAGATCATACGTTTCCTGTAGGTCTTGACCAGGTTTGCACACACTGCAGCAGGGATTTTGGCCCACTCCTCCATACAGACCTTCTCCAGATCCTTCAGGTTTCGGGGCTGTCGCTGGGCAATACGGACTTTCAGCTCCCTCCAAAGATTTTCTATTGGGTTCAGGTCTGGAGACTGGCTAGGTCTTCTATGCTTCTTACGGAGCCACTCCTTAGATGCCCTGGCTGTGTGTTTCGGGTCGTTGTCATGCTGAAAGACCCAGCCACGACCCATCTTCAATGCTCTTACTGAGGGAAGGAGGTTGTTGGCCAAGATCTCGCAATACATGGCCCCATCCATCCTCCCCTCAATACGGTGCAGTCGTCCTGTCCCCTTTGCAGAAAAGCATCCCCAAAGAATGATCTTTCCACCTCCATGCTTCACGGTTGGGATGGTGTTCTTGGGGTTGTACTCATCCTTCTTCTTCCTCCAAACACGGCGAGTGGAGTTTAGACCAAAAAGCTCTATTTTTGTCTCATCAGACCACATGACCTTCTCCCATTCCTCCTCTGGATCATCCAGATGGTCATTGGCAAACTTCAGACGGGCCTGGACATGCGCTGGCTTGAGCAGGGGGACCTTGCGTGTGCTGCAGGATTTTAATCCATGACGGCGTAGTGTGTTACTAATGGTTTTCTTTGAGACTGTGGTCCCAGCTCTCTTCAGGTCATTGACCAGGACCTGCCGTGTAGTTCTGGGCTGATCCCTCACCTTCCTCATGATCATTGATGCCCCACGAGGTGAGATCATGCATGGAGTCCCAGACCGAGGGTGATTGACCGTCATCTTGAACTTCTTCCATTTTCTAATAATTGCGCCAACAGTTGTTGCCTTCTCACCAAGCTGCTTGCCTATTGTCCTGTAGCCCATCCCAGCCTTGTGCAGGTCTACAATTTTATCCCTGATGTCCTTACACAGCTCTCTGGTCTTTGCCATTGTGGAGAGGTTGGCGTATGTTTGATTGAGTGTGTGGACAGGTGTCTTTTATACAGGTAACGAGTTCAAACAGGTGCAGTTAATACAGGTAATGAGTGGAGAACAGGAGGGCTTCTTAAAGAAAAACTAACAGGTCTATGAGAGCCGGAATTCTTACTGGTTGGTAGGTGATCAAATACTTATGTCATGCAATAAAATGCAAATTAATTACTTAAAAATCATACAATGTGATTTTCTGGATTTTTGTTTTAGATTCCGTCTCTCACAGTTGAAGTGTACCTATGATAAAAATTACAGACCTCTACATGCTTTGTAAGTAGGAAAACCTGCAAAATCGGCAGTGTATCAAATACTTGTTCTCCCCACTGTATATATACTGAGATCATGTGAAAGATCATGTGACACTTAGATTGCACACAGGTGGACTTTATTTAACTAATTATGTGACGTCTGAAGGTAATTGGTTGCACCAGATCTTATTTAGGGGCTTCATAGCAAAGGGGGTGAATACATATGCACGCACCAATTTTCCGTTATTTATTTTTTAGAATTATTTGAAACAAATAATTTTTTTCATTTCACTTCACTAATTTTGACTATTTTGTGTATGTCCATGACATGAAATCCAAATAAAAATCCATTTAAATTACAGGTTGTAATGCAAAAAAATAGGAAAAACGCCAAGGGGGATGAATACTTTTGCAAGGCACTGTACGTGCCTGTGTGTGTGTGTGTGTGTGTGCGTGTGTGTGTGTGTGTGTGTGTGTGTGGATGTGTGTGTGTGTGTGTTGTATTCACCAACCACTCTCAGATATATTCTATCTACCTATTCATTTTACCCAGTTCAGTGTGTTTATTGAAAACCCATTCTCATTTGCAACAATAGCCTGGGAATTGTTGCAGTGGTGCAAAATAATGATGAAGGTGGGAAGACCCTCCATTGCGCACTCATTCTCATTCTGACAAAATAGAAAAGAGTACACTCCCACAGGTACCAGCTGGAGATGTTGTTCATGTTCTAGCTGAGGCTATACTAACTCCAGTAAACCAGTGAAAATAGTCAAGCCACAGTAAGGAGAGTCTGGAAGCTAGGATAACTTCTTTAGTACAATGGTTGTAGCCCTCAGTGGTTTTGAATGGGCATTCTTGCACTTATCAAGCATTTCACAATCAGACAATCTAATTATCCCCTCATATACAGTGCCTTCAGAAAGTATTCACACCGCTTGACTTTTCCCACATTTTGTTGTGTTACAAAGTGGGATTCAAATTGATTTTTTTGGTCAATGATCTACACAAAATACTCTGTAATGTCAAAGTGGAAAAATTCTAACATTTGTAAAAAAAAGAAGGAAAAAAAAGAAAAAAGTTATATTAATTAGATAAGTATTCAACCCCCTGAGTCAATATGTTAGAATTACCTTTCTGGGTAAATCTCTAAGAGTTTTGAACACTTGGATTATTCTTAAAAAAAATTTCAAGCACTGTCAAGTTGGTTGTTGATCATTGCTAGACAGCCATTTTCAAGTCTTGCCATAGATTTTCAAAATGATTTAAGTCAAAACTATAACTAGGCCACTCAGGAACATGCAATGTCGTCTTGGTAAGCAACTCCAGTGTATATTTGGCCTTGTGTTTTAGGTAATTGTCCTGCTGAATGGTGAATTTGTCTCCCACTGTCTGTTGGAAAGCAGACTGAACCAGGTTTTCCTCTAGAATTGTATTCAATTTCTTTTTATCCTAAAAAAACTTTAGCAGTATGCTTAGGGTCATTGTCCTGCTGGAAGGTGAACCTCCGTCCCAGTCTCAAATGTCTGGAAGACTGAAACAGGTTTCCCTCAAGAATTTCCCTGTATTTAGCGCCATCCATCATTCCTTCAATTCTGATCAATTTCCCAGTCCCTGCTGATGAAAAACTCGGGGTGATGACTATTTTGTGTAAGTCCATTACATGAAATCCAAATATAAATCCATTTAAATTACAGTTTGTAATGCAACAAAATTGGAAAAACACCAAGGGGGGTGAATACTTTTGCAAGGCACTGTACCAATAGGTGCCCTTCTTTGCGAGGCATTGGAAAACCTCTCTGGTCTTTGTGTTTGAATCTGTGTTTGAAATTCACTGCTCGACTGAGGGACCTTACAGATAATTGTATGTGTGGGGTACAGAGATGAGGTATTCATTCAAAAATCATGTTAAACACTGTTATTGCACACAGAGTCCATGAAACTTATTATGTGATTTTTACTCTTGAACTTATTTAGGCTTGCCATAAAAAAAGGTGTTGAATGCATTTCAGCTTTTCATTGTTTATTCGTTTGTAAAAATGTCTAAAAACATAATTCCACTTTGACATTATGGGGTATTGTGGGTAAGCGAGTGATAAAAAAATCTAAATCCATTTAAAATTCAGGTGTGCGAATACTTTCTGAAGGCACTGTAATTGGCTAATTAGGAAGAAATTACTAGCATTCATCTACTAATAGCTCTACAAGGTAATGGAGGCACCCTTAGACGATCAAACAAATGCTCCATAATCTAGCACTCTTTATCTCTTGTTCAAGAGCTGTTGTCAGAATGGGAAATGGCTCTATTCTTGACATTTATTGAGATTACTCATGTACTGGAGACAGCTCTGCAGAGTGGTCACCAGCTGGCACAGTCACAGTCATAAAATCTGATCTTAAACCTAACCAGAACCACACTACTAACCCTAATGCCTTACCCTAACCTTAAATGAAGACCAAAAAGCACATTTTTGTTTTCATACATTTGTAAGATATGGTAAATGTTTACTTTGCAGCTGGCCCATCTAGTGGAAACTGCTCAGTTCTGCCTCCAGGGCTGGATCTACCATGTAGCCAAGTGGATGCAGCTGTTGCCTTCTCAAAGCATTTGTTACAGACTTTTAGCTGATGAAAGCTAGGATTATAATTTATGACAATCGTTCTAAGGATATTAGTCTTATACACAGAGTGTACCAAACATTATGAACACCTTCCTAATGTTGAGTTGCACCCCCCTTTGTCCTCAGAACAGCCTCAGTTCGTTGGGATGCTGGCCCATGTTGACTTCAATGCTTCCCACAGTTGTGTCAAGTTGGCTGGATGTCCTTTGGGTGGTGAACCCTTCTTGATACATACGGGAAACTGTTGAGTGTAAAAAACCCAGCAGCGTTGGAGTTCTTAACACACTCAAACCAGTGCACCTGGCACCTACTACCATACCCCGTTCAAAGGCACTTCAATCTTTTGTCTTGCCCATTCACCCTCTGAATGGCACACATACACAATCCATGTCTCAATTGTCTCAAGGCTTAAACATCCTTCTTTAACCTGTCTCCTCCCCTTCATCTAAGCTGATTGAAGTGGATTTAACAAGTGACATCAATAAGGGATCATAGCTTTCACCTGGATTCACCTGGTCAGTCTATGTCATGGAAACAGCAGGTGTTCCTTATGTTTTGTACACTCGGTGTAGGTGTGTTGTTTAAATCCTATGAGAAGGAGGTGGCATATAATGAATAAGCCTATTACTCTATTAAGTTCAGCTCAGAAAATAAATCACTCTTGTCCCCAGTGTATGATACAATTACTACAATGGATTCATATTCTTATTGGTCACCAGACTCATTCTGACATTCTGTCTCCAATTATAGTATTCCTCTTTGTCAGTTCTATGAACCGCAACATGAACCCAAAACTGTGAATGTAAGACAGTGGTTTATGACAAAGCTGCAAAGCTTACGGCTCCCTTTCTCCAAGCGTAGGAGGCTGTAATAGTATTTGTAGTGGAAAAATGAATATGTAATTGTTTTATGAAATATGTGACATAATGATCCAGAGCTCATAGGCTGCGTTTACACAGGCAGTCTAATTCGGATAATTTTTTCACTAATTGGTATTTTGACCAATCAGATCTGCTCATTTGCCAGTAATTGGTCAAAATATGAGAATTGGGATAATTACAACAATATTATGGCGGTTACAACACAGGTTAGCGTTTTTCATCATGAATCTTGTTCTGGAGGCAGCTCTGCAGGGTTATCACTAGCTGGCACAGCCACAGTCATAACCTTAACCCTAACCTCAACCACACTGCTAACCCTAATGCCTAACACTAACCTTAAATGAAGACCAAAAATCAAATTTTAGTTTTCATGAATTTTTACAATATGGCACATTTTTACTTTTGCAGCTGAGCTGGCCTATCCAGCGGAAATCGCTCAGTTCTGCCTCCAGGACAAGACTCAAAATGAATTTTGACTACAGGAAAATGTTTGATGCAATAATTTCTATAAAATGTTTGACAGTTCTTGATTAACAGTTGGACAAGATAGTCTGGGAATGTCTTAGAGACCAGAGCAGAGACTCAAACGTGTCTCTAAAATGCCCTCTGCTGTTTGCTGCTGTAGTAGTGATCTATATCAATGGAGCACAGTAGATGATAGGACCATAGACCTATCAACAATGCATGGCACAGCTAGATAAATGACAGTGTAGTTTCTCTCTAGGAGCCACCCATACATTTGCAGGGTAATAATAATGATTCTTCACAGGGAATAAAGGCCACCCCCCACTCTCTAAAGTATTAAACCTTGCTCAGTCCTCCATTGGCGGCAAAAGAAAGGTCCCTCTCCAACCTCACAGGAGTCTCTCTTTTTACAAATACTTCACATGTTCCCTCAGTCCAGTTGACACAAAGCATGATGTTTAATTTCCATCCTTTCCAACAACTCTGTAGAAAAGGTATTGTGATAAGGTGGTGTTGAAGGAGTCAGGCGCAGGAGGGTAAATCACAGAATAACAGGCTTTAATCTGCAAAATACAGGTTTACGCAGAAATACGTCAAACACACTCCAGGGCACAAAACAGGTGCACTGGAAAATACAAGGCACACGGGAAATTACTCCTGTCGATACAAAATACACGAGCTCCACCGAGCTTCACTAACCTCCACAATAAACAATCACCCACAAGGACAAGGGGGTAGAGGGAATACTTATACACATACTAATTAGGGGAATAGAACCAGGTGTGTGTGATTGACAAGACAATTGTGATGATGATTGGGGTGGCAGCGGTTAGTACTCCGGTGACGATGAACGCCGAAGCCTGCCCGAACAAGGAGGGGAGACAGCCTCGGCGGAAGTCGTGACAGGTATTATCCTTTTCAGCTGTTTTGAAGGTTCTCTTTTTTGTCAGGAAAAATGTATGCTGCCCCTTCAAGCAAACAAATACACATATCTATGTATGATTGTATATATTGTAATATCTGTTTATTGTGTGTTTTTACATTGTATTTTTTTATTGTATTTTTTTAGGGGTAGATCAGCTTTAATACTGCAGACATATTGTGGGTTATATCAATGTAATTGTCTGCATAATTTCTAATCCTCCTAATTTGAGTAAATTAATGGACAAAAATATTCAGGCTTCTACTTCCAGCTTTGACATACTATATGCATTTTACGGACACGGTATATTTTACATTAGTTATCTTTTTCAAAAAAAAAATGTTTTATCCTTCAGCTACACTCAACTCTTCCCATCTATCTCTGAAGAGCATCCAGTTTTAATTTCTAATTGCCATATATTTTTCAACTCTGCTGTGATGTTTCACTTTCTATTCTCATAGTTTCTACAGATTGTAAATTAAAGATTGCATTTTTACTAAGAGTATTATTATATTATTGATTGATTGACTATGGGTTTTCAAGTCACCCAGCAGTGCTATTTGCAGAGTTAGATCCGGGTAAATGTTGCAATTCTTCAGCCATTCCTGAACCTGCGACCAGAAACAATCTACATATGGGAAGTACCAAAACAAGTGATCTAATGATTCTGTCTCTTCACAGAAAATTCTGCAGAGCTGGGATGGTTGTATTTACATTGTATTGGTCCATGTGTATTGTCTGGATAATAAAGCTTTTTACTGAACAGAACAGAACTGCACTACACTGTACTCTACTGAACTAACAGCATGTCAAGGCATTCGATCGTATTCATACCACAATGATTTAGGCAATGGCTGCTCAATGCTGTGTTAAAATGTGAGAAACCATCCCTAAGCAGCAGTGCCATGAGTGGTTCTCAGTTCTCAGTCTACTATATCACAGCACCTCCGGATAATCACCCAGCTGCTCCAAGTGCCTGTTGTCCAGTAAAATGATGTCAGCTTAACTCTTCCTCTTCTTTGTCCATTGACCCACTGCCTGCCATCTCTGAACAGTATGATGTAACTAGAAGTAAGATACCAAGTGTATCATCATCACTCAGAGGGAGTCTCCAGAGTCCACTGCTGCCCCAGCCAGTGAACTACTTCCAGCCAGCTGCTCAAGAAGTCCTATTCACAAACAGACACTTTAGTTTAGTGGGTGAGACTGCTGCATAATGCACATGATGATCTCACAAGCTCAGACCAGGCTGGCATAATTAGCTTGGAAGAACTATCTTGAAAGGCAGAGCAGAGTGGAGAGTGTGGTGACAGGTATCAAAACAATGACAGGTGACAACAATTTAGATATTTGGTCTGCTGAGTGCTATCACAAGACATATAAAGTGTGTTAGAAAGTCTGACCTTAGAGTTGAAAAATAACAGTACTGATGTTGTCAATGCATAGTTTCAGTATGTATGTATTTGTGTTTTGTACACTCAAAGGGTTTTTCGGCTGTCCCCATAGGAGAACCCTTTTTGGTTCCAGGTAGAACTTTTTTGGGTTCCATGTAGAACAACCACATTTACAACCACATTTAATAGAGTAAAGACACATCAGAGTTGACATCTGCACTTATTTATTTTTAGTTTGTTTTGACAAGTGCTCAGTGACAATTTGTATTAGTATTTGTATTTATTAAGGATCCCAGTTAGTTCCTGACAAGGCAGTAGCTACTCTTCCTGGGGTCCAGCAAAATTAAGGCAGTTATATACAATTTAAAAAAAACATTACATTACACAACAGATTTCACAACACGTTAAGTGTGTGCCCTCAGGCCATTTCTCTACTACCACATATCTACAACACAGAATCCATGTGTCCGTGTGTGTATACTGCGTATGTTATCATGTGTGTGTGTATGCGTGTGTCTGTGCCTGTGTGTGTGTCTCTTCACAGTCCCCGCTGTTCCGTAAGGTGTATTTTTATCTGATTTTGAAATCTGATTTTACTGCTTGCATGAGTTACTTGATGTGGAATAAAGTTCCATGTAGTCATGGCTCTATGTAGTACTATGCACCTCCCATAGTCTGTTCTGGACTTGGGGACTGTGAAGAGACCTCTGGTGGCATGTCTTGTGCAGTATGAATGGGTGTCTAGTAGTTTAAGTGGATAGCTCAGTGCATTCAACATGTCAATACTTCTCACACAAACAAGTAGTGATGAAGTCAATCTCTCCTCTACTTTGAACCAGGCGAGATTGACATGCATATTATTAATGTTAGCTCTCCGTGTACATTTAAGGGCCAGCCGTGCTGCCCTGTGTCACGGTTTCGGCCGAGGCTGCCTCTCATCCTTGCTCGGGCAGGCTTCGGCGTTCGTTGTCTCCGGAATACTAGCTGCCACCGTTGCATGTTTCTATGTTCGTTTGCTTTTGTCTAATTGTTGTCACACCTGTTTTCGTTTAGTGAATTAGTGTCCTATAAGTTCTCCTTGGGTTTGTGTTAGTGTTGTGTGTGATTGTTTTCACTGTCGTACTTTGTTGCTGGATGTTTTGACTATTTGCTCGGTAGAGCTGTCCTCCATAGTTTGGAGAGTTTTGTCGCACCTGTCTGTGCGCCCGTTTTGTTTCGCCTGCGCGCGGAGTTTCGCCTTCGGGCTATTTAGTGCTTGCACGGTTAGAGATTTCACTAAAGTCTTTGGAACTATACTTCTGCGTCCTGCGCCTGATTCCACCACCACACCCACTTACAACATCCTTGACACCCTGTTCAGGGCCAATTGTAATTTTCCTAAGTTCCTCTTTGTGGCACCTGACCACATGACTGGACAGTAGTCCAGGTGTGACAAAACTAGGGCCTGTAGGACCTGCCTTGTTGATAGCGTTGTTAAGAAGGCAGAGCAGCGCTTTATTATGGACCGACCTCTCCTCATCTTAGCTATTGTTGCATCAATATGTTTTGACCATGACAGTTTACAATCCAGGGTTACTCCAAGCAGTTTAGTCTCCTCAACTTGCACAATTTCCACATTATTCATTACAATATTTAAGTCAAATGACTTAGTGGCCTCATGGGTGGAACGTTATTAATATTCTTCATAATTTCATAATTAATAAACATTATTCTTTTTTTAAAGCCGGAAATCCGGTGTTTCTATGTCAAACAGTTTTGTTATTTTTCAGACTTCTGTGATGTATATAACCTGTAATATTGGGATGCAAACTCAAAATTAAATACATTTAAACTCTATATCTGACATGGTACAGGTGTCTTATTTTTTCTAAGCCCATAACCATGTGTGTGAGGTGTATACTTTTGTTAAAAGTAGATTTAATTAAGACTACCAAGAAACACTCTATGTGACCCTGATTGAGCCCACTGCAGTAAAAGGTGAATTATTTGTCCCAAATACAATGCTTTTAGTTTTTGAAATTTCTTGCCACCCATTCTGAAACTGACTGCTGCTCTTTGTTAAAGATGCACTATGTAGAAATCGCTCCACTATTTCCTGGTTGCTAAAATTCTAATAGTTTGCCTAATTTTTGTTTATGTTACAAAACAAGAAAGTATAGTGTAGAGAGTCATTGTATCATCTAAACCGCTGTGAAATATATTTTCCATAACCAAAAATATGTATTTTCAGCTGTTTGAAGCGGGTGTACAAAACCGAAAGTAAAAGACACAAAAACGAAACTTAAGAACAGGAAGCATATACACAGTGCACATAGAACAGATCTACCGCTTCTTAGACTTGCTTTCAATGAGAATGACAGATCTATAGCTCACATTTCTATATGAATTTGGTTGCAGTGATTTCACTTGCTGTGGTAGCTGACGTGTATAGTGTTGAGTCATCAGCATACATAGACACAGGGGTGGTGTGTTCATTAGGGCGATATGGGCGACGCACTGCCAAACGGGAAAAGGAAGGGATTTTTTTTCTAATCAATTATATCACGGCAACAGTAGTTATCAGTGTTCTAATCTAGACGTCTGATCTGCCACTAAATGTCCAATCAGGCTAAAGTCGTGCTTCAAATGGCCCCGCCCCTTTTGGGGCGATTTCAGTCAGGTTGAAAATCGCCCCAGAAGTCTCTCATAGACTCTCATGTAAAATCTTTTTTTTTCAAAATATCAGAGCTTTCAATACAATCTCTATGGGTTCCGGGTGGGCTTGCACTTACGCGCTTTCGTCATACGTAACATAACCATGAACGTAACTAAGAAAAGAGCGGGTAGCAGCATCAATCAATTCACGTACTACTGTCAAGATGGCTAGCGTTCAGTGCAACTCGATTGTCTCTTTGAAAGAAGTTCCTTTTTGTCGGCGAACAAATCAAGATAAATTGGCAACGAAACAATTAGGACCTCCCAGACCAAATTTAATAATTCAATAGGTTTCTACTAAAGGGGGAAAGTCCTACACCCGAGGATTTTCCAAAAATTGGTACGAACGAAAAACCTGGCTAGCAGGCTGCGATGTAGCTAATGCAGTCTTCTGCTACCCCTGCTTACTCTTTCACCCTGAAGGCGGCACGGCAGACAGCACCGCTTGGACAGCGACTGGTGTAACGGACATGCACCATCTTTCAGAAAAGATTAAGAAACATGAGCTGTCAAAGACCCACATGGATAGCTGTTTGAGATTGTCTGCTTTGGGGAGAGTGAACATTGCCACTCAACTGGATGAGGGATACAGGCTAGCTGTCCGCCGCCACAACGATGAGGTTAGCAAGAACCGCCACATCCTCAGCCGGCTAATCCAGTGTGTGAAGTTTTGCGGAGTGTTTGAGTTAGCTTTGCGAGGCAAAGATGAAACTGAGGGCTCCACCAACCCTGGTATTTTTCTTGGACTTGTCAACTTTAAATGCTACATGATGAAGATTTTTTTTTTTTCCTGGGGCTTTTTCACAAAATCATGCCCCACGTCGACATTCTGTACCAGAAGCTACAGAAGAAGGACATCGATGCTGTCTTCATCAAACGTGCCCTCGACAGCTTCACAAGCAGTGTGCAGGCCATAAGGTAAGATTAAACAATATCATTCAATCTTTCTCAAAGCAGAGCTTTATTTGAAAATGTATGCATGAAAGGAGACTGCATTTGTGTTTGAAATTACATTATTCTCATTATATATGGCCAGTGGTGTAATCTAGCTTATTTTATATACTATGTGTACTATACAGTGGTGCTCATAAGTGTATGAACACATTCTAAAGTTGGCTAAAAAGAGGAATACAAAAATAAAAAAATCATCTTTTGGAAATTGATCTTAATGACTTAATTAAAAAAGTTGGAAAATCCAACCTTTAAGGACACCAATTTTCTTTTAACTTTTTTATTCCTCTTTTTAGTCAACTTTAGCATGGGCTCATAAGCTTATGAGCACCACTGTATACTGTGCTGAACATCCAGGCTATGTGAGACACAAAGGCTCAAGACTGCTTGACAACTTACTATGGAGCTGGGAACAAGCCCAAATAAGCAACTACACTTTAGAAACAAGCCCCAAAAAAACGCGACCTGCGACTACCAATATTTGTAAGCGACTTTACAGAAAAACAAGCCCAAAGTCGCTTATAATAAGCGGACTTGGCAACACTGATCCACTTCTCTCAACAATTTGTCTACTTGTTATTGCCATGCTGTTACTATTTATTGTGTAAGTGTGGATTTCTCTTTTACTCTTAAACATTATTTGGCTGCACTACCATTGAAATGTTGTAAATGTGGTAAAAGCTCTTTTACCTGCAATCTGAACAAATACCAAGATGCTGTATTTTCAGCTGATATTTCATTTGTTTATGGAAATGCATATTGTTTATGCAGTGTTGAGGAATGTGAAAGAACACCCTTGATTATTTTTACTGTGATAACTTATTTTGCTTTTGTAAGCCAACACTTTTGAGATCAGTCAATAAATGCTTCTGGTATTGACTTATATGCTGCCCCTGTCTTCATGTTGTTGCTGGACATATCTTTTTTAAAATGTGTGTAGGTCACCTAAATCATCAGAAAAATTGCCCCCCCTGAGAATTTTTTCAGGAGCCGCCACTGCATAGACACACAGGCTTTACTCAGAGCCAGTGGCATGTCATTAGTAAATATTGAAGAAATTAAGGGGCATAGACAGCTGCCCTGGGGAATGCCTAACTCTATCTGGATTATGTTGGAGAGGCTTCCATTAAAGAACACCCTCTGTGCTCTGTTAGACAGGTAACTCTCGATCCACAATATAACAGGGGATGTAAAGCCATAACACATATGTTTTTTCAGCAGCAAATTATGATCAATAATGTCAAAAGCTGCACTAAAGTCTACCAAAACAGCTCCCAGAATATTTGTATTATCGATTTCTCTCAGCCAATCATCAGTCATTTGTGTAATGTTGAATACCCTTCCCTACAAGTGTGCTGAAAATCTGTTGTTAATTTGTTTACTGTGAAACAGCATTGTATCTGGTCAAACACAATTTTCCCCAAAAGTTTACTAAGGGTTGGTAACAGGTTGATTGGTCGACTGTTTGAGCCAGTAAAGGCTGTTTGAGCCAGAATTACTTTTGCTTCCCTCCAGTCCTGAGGGAACACACTTTCCTGTAGGCTTAGATTGAAGAGATGGCAAATAGGAGTGGCAATATCGTACACTATCATCCTCAGTAATTTTCCATTGAAGTTGTCAGACCCAGGTGGCTTGTCATTGCTGATAGACAACAACAGCAAAATTCACCTCTTCCACACTCACATTACGGAATTCAAAATTACAATGCATGTCTTTCATAATTTGGTCAGTTATGCATGGATGTGTTGGTTCAGAATTTGTTGTTGGCATGTCAGGCCTAAGTTTGCTAATCTTGCCAATGAAAAAATAATTAAAGTAGTTGGCAATATCAGTGGGTTTTGTGCTGAATGAGCCATCTGATTCAATGAATGATGGAGCCGAGTTTGACTTTTTGCCAAACATTTCATTTACAGTGAGGGAAAAAAGTATTTGACCCCTGCTGATTTTGTACGTTTGCCCAGTGACAAAGACATGATCAGTCTATAATTTTAATGTTAGGTTTATTTGAACAGTGAGAGACAGAATAACAACAAAAAAATCCAGAAAAACGCATGTAAAAAATTTTATGAATTGATTTGCATTTTAATGAGGGAAATAAGTATTTGACCCCTCTGCAAAACATGACTTAGTACTTGGTGGCAAAACCCTTGTTGGCAATCACAGAGGTCAGACATTTCTTGTAGTTGGCCACCAGGTTTGCACACATCTTAGGAGGGATTTTGTCCCACTCCTCTTTGCAGATCTTCTCCAAGTCATTAAGGTTTCGAGCCTGACGTTTGGCAACTCGAACCTTCAGCTCCCTCCACAGATTCTCTATGGGATTAAGGTCTGGAGAATGGCTAGGCCACTCCAGGACCTAAATGTGCTTCTTCTTGAGCTCTCCTTTGTTGCCTTGGCCGTGTGTTTTGGGTCATTGTCATGCTGGAATACCCATCCACGACCCATTTTCAATGCCCTGGCTGAGGGAAGGAGGTTCTCACCCAAGATTTGACGGTACATGGCCCCGTCTATCGTCCCTTTGATGCGGTGAAGGTGTCCTGTCCCCTTAGCAGAAAAACACCCCCAAAGCATAATGTTTCCACCTCCATGTTTGACGGTGGGGATGGTGTTCTTGGGGT
Source organism: Coregonus lavaretus (assembly GCF_964263955.1). NCBI lineage: Eukaryota > Metazoa > Chordata > Actinopteri > Salmoniformes > Salmonidae > Coregonus > Coregonus lavaretus. The sequence goes on along the minus strand of NC_140007.1, from coordinate 29,678,723 downwards.
CATAGGTAGCATTCCTCCTCCTCCAAACACGGCGAGTTGAGTTGATGCCAAAGAGCTCGATTTTGGTCTCATCTGACCACAACACTTTCACCCAGTTCTCCTCTGAATCATTCAGATGTTCATTGGCAAACTTCAGACGGGCCTGTATATGTGCTTTTTTGAGCAGGGGGACCTTGCGGGCACTGCAGGATTTCAGTCCTTCACGGCGTAGTGTGTTACCAATTGTTTTCTTGGTGACTATGGTCCTAGCTGCCTTGAGATCATTGACAAGATCCTCCCGTGTAGTTCTGGGCTGATTCCTCACCGTTCTCATGATCATTGCAACTCCACGAGGTGAGATCTTGCATGGAGCCCCAGGCCGAGGGAGATTGACAGTTATTTTGTGTTTCTTCCATTTGCGAATAATCGCACCAACTGTTGTCACCTTCTCACCAAGCTGCTTGGCGATGGTCTTGTAGCCCATTCCAGCCTTGTGTAGGTCTACAATCTTGTCCCTGACATCCTTGGAGAGCTCTTTGGTCTTGGCCATGGTGGAGAGTTTGGAATCTGATTGATTGATTGCTTCTGTGGACAGGTGTCTTTTATACAGGTAACAAACTGAGATTAGGAGCACTCCCTTTAAGAGTGTGCTCCTAATCTCAGCTCGTTACCTGTATAAAAGACACCTGGGAGCCAGAAATCTTTCTGATTGAGAGGGGGTCAAATACTTATTTCCCTCATTAAAATGCAAATCAATTTATAACATTTTTTACATGCATTTTTCTGGATTTTTTTGTTGTTATTCTGTCTCTCACTGTTCAAATAAACCTACCATTAAAATTATAGACTGATCATTTCTTTGTCAGTGGGCAAACGTACAAAATCAGCAGGGGATCAAATACTTTTTTCCCTCACTGTAAGGTGCTCCAAAGCTTTTTACTATCATTCTTTATGTCATTTATCATTGTTTCATAGTACAGTTTCTTCTTATTTTTGTTCAGTTTAGTCACATGATTTCTCAATTTACAGTACGTTTGCCAATCGGCTGTGCAGCCAGACTTATTTGCCATTCCTTTTGCCTCATCCCCCTCACTCATACAATTTTGAAATTCCTCATCAATCCCTGGGGATTTAACAGTTTTTCTTAATGGATGATTAAGCAATTTCATAAATGTGTCAAGTGCAGCGTCTGGCTGCTCCTCACTACACACCACAGACCAGCAAATATTATTTACATCTGCAACATAGGAATAACTACAAAACATATTGTATGACCTCTTATACACTATATTAGGCCCAGCCTTTAGAACTTTGGTTTTCCTAGATATGGCTGCTATATTATGATCACTACATCTGATGGATTTGGATAGTGCTTTAGAGCAGATTTCTGCAGCATTGGTAAAGATGTGATCAATACATGTGGATGATTTCATTCCTGTGCTGTTTGTAAATACCCTGGTAGGTTGACTGATAATCTGAACCAGGTTACAGGCACTGGTTATAGTTTGAAGATTTTCTTGAGTGGGCTGCTTAATGAAAGCCAGTCAATATTTAGGTCACCCAGAAAATATACCTCTCTGTTGATATCACTTACATTATCATGCATTTCACACATATTATCCAGATACTGACTGTTAGCACATGGTGGTCTATAGCAGCTTCCATCATGAATGGGCTTTAGGTGAGGCAGGTGAACCTGTAGCCATATTACTTCAACAGCATTTGACATGAGATCCTCTCTAATTTTTACAGGAATATGACGCTGAACATAAATGGCAACACCTCCACCATTGGCATTCCTGTCTCTTCTGAAGATATTGAAACCATGTATTGCTACCACTGTATCATCAAAGTGAGTTTCAGAGATAGTCAGTATATGAATGTTATCTGTTACTAGCAAGATATCGATTTCATGAATCTTAGCTATATATATTAATGTGGGCTATTATTAGCACTTTTCTGGGATTCTTGATTGTTTTGTTTTTATTGCTTTACTGGGAGGCTTATCAGAGGTAGACATGACAGTGATATTTATGTTTGAGCTGATAGTGCAGGGTGAGCTGCACACAGTGGTCTTCCTACTAGGGCCAACTGCCTCAGTGCTAACAGTATAACTCTGGTTCATAAGCACATGATTACTGTATACAATAGCTGTAGGATTGACAGAGGCATTCAGGGGGGTTAGAGGGACATAAATTAGGTTACTTACATTGTGACTGCCAACGCCTCTGGGACACAATGGTAGGGATTATCTGAGCAGGTCTTGGGTCACTGATAAGTCATTGTCTTAACGCAGCCTTGAAATGAATGACAGGGTCCAGGAGCCAATATGATTTGGATGGACTACGTCATTCCTGTAGAGCATCTTCTGTTTCCTAAAGGTGTCAAAGTTATCTATAAAAGTTAGGCCAACAGAGCTACAGAGACATTGTTAAAAGCAAGAAAATAATATACTGTCTGTATAATTGAATCTTTTCCGCACCTGGTTGCAGGAAGGGAATAATAGAGAGTTGTTTTAGTAGATCTGGGGAGAAGCAGAGGCACTTACTGAGATGGAACAGTGAGGCCCTGGGCCAGAAGGCAAAGCATCTGCTCTCCCAAGAGACTGTCATCAGCAGTTTGGGATAAAAGAATGGTGAGTTATGAACAATTGCATCTGTATGTCCTTTATTTTCTGCCTAAGATTGCACTACTGTATTCATCACTTTCTAAATTGCATGTGCATGCATTGATGTTACTACTTAGCTGTAAAAGCGTAAAAACGTAAAAATGGGGGTAATTGTCCCACAATGATCTCAAAAAGACGACTTATCCAGAGAGGCTTTGCATATTGCACAGTCTTTTTTTAGACCAGCGCCTACTAGAAACCAAAAACCAGAACATACATTATGTAAACATCTTAAAAAGTGACTCCCCCTATAGAACAACGAATTCGTTTGAAAACGGCCTATGTGGCATCGATATGAGTCAGAAACATTTATTCTAATGTGAAAATTGAAAAGTGTAAATAGGATAATTTTGGACATAAAGTCAGTCTCGTCTAAAACAGAGTTTGGAACCTCAGTGCTTCACAAGGAGTAAATGAAGGTTGGGTTTGGATTACAATTATGTCAACAAATAATGACCCCTTTGGCCAAGCTCCACGTGCAAATCGCCCCTCCGCCCACTTCACTTCCCTTCATTGAATGGGGCTCCGTTGTTTCATCGGCCCCAAATGCATTCAAAGGATCATGGGCCGAAGGACCCTAGTTTGCGGTCGAAATAGGTGCTTGGAGTTTGTTGGTCTCCAAGTCTGCATGTTAGCTTGGTGTGCAATAAACGGTGGTGGTGAGTATAATCAGAGATACTGGAACATAATGACCTCTCTGGTATAACTTAGCTAACGATGTTAGATAACTTTATTGCTGGTTATGTAGGTAGCTATCTTTGATAAAGCGAGGCAGGCTAGCTAACGTTAGCTAACGAGCCATGCTAGCTAACATTAGCATAGCTAGATTGCTAGCTAGATAACTAGCAAGCTAGCTACCTCATTACAACTTAGTTAGGTCGTAGCTCATACAAGTTTATTCTGTATTGTCTAGATATTGCTGGTTATGTAATGTTATCATTTGATAATGCTAGAAAGGCAGGCTAGCTAGCTACAGGCTTGCTAAGGTTAGCCTACAAGTCGGATTTGCAAGTTAGTTCGTAGCTCATACAAGTGTATTCTGTATGACTTTGTGGCTGTGATAACTAGTGACAACCTAGAATTAGGCTTGACCCGAGTTACTGACCTGACGACACAGATGGCTTCATCAACAACGGTAATGTGTGTAATGTGAAAAGTTGTATAAACGACAGTGCAGTAATATCTAACAAGTAATATCTAACAATTTCACAAAATATACCCAATAAACACAGGAATGGAATTTAAGAAAATATACGTATATGGACAAGCAATGACAGAGCGGCATGGTCTAAGATACAGTAGAATATTATAGAATACAGTATATACAGTGAGGGAAAAAAGTATTTGATCCCCTGCTGATTTTGTACGTTTGCCCAATGACAAAGAAATGATCAGTCTATAATTTTAATGGTAGGTTTATTTGAACAGTGAGAGACAGAATAACAACAAAAACATCCAGAAAATCGCATGTCAAAATGTTATAAATTGATTTGCATTTTAATGAGGGAAATAAGTATTTGACCCCCTCTCAATCAGAAAGATTTCTGGCTCCCAGGTGTCTTTTATACAGGTAACGAGCTGAGATTAGGAGCACACTCTTAAAGGGAGTGCTCCTAATCTCAGTTTGTTACCTGTATAAAAGACACCTGTCCACAGAAGCAATCAATCAATCAGATTCCAAACTCTCCACCATGGCCAAGACCAAAGAGCTCTCCAAGGATGTCAGGGACAAGATTGTAGACCTACACAAGGCTGGAATGGGCTACAAGACCATCGCCAAGCAGCTTGGTGAGAAGGTGACGCAAATGGAAGAAACACAAAATAACTGTCAATCTTCCTCGGCCTGGGGCTCCATGCAAGATCTCACCTTGCGGAGTTGCAATGATCATGAGAACGGTGAGGAATCAGCCCAGAACTACACTGGAGGATATTGTCAATGATCTCAAGGCAGCTGGGACCATAGTCACCAAGAAAACAATTGGTAACACACTACGCCATGAAGGACTGAAATCCTGCAGCGCCCGCAAGGTCCCCCTGCTCAAGAAAGCACATATACAGGCCCGTCTGAAGTTTGCCAATGAACATCTGAATGATTCAGAGGAGAACTGGGTGAAAGTGTTGTGGTCAGATGCTTTGGGGTTGCTTTGGGGTTGTTTTTCTGCTAAGGGGACAGGACAACTTCACCGCATCAAAGGGACGATGGACGGGGCCATGTACTGTCAAATCTTGGGTGAGAACCTCCTTCCCTCAGCCAGGGCATTGAAAATGGGTCATGGATGGGTATTCCAGCATGACAATGACCCAAAACACACGGCCAAGGCAACAAAGGAATGGCTCAAGAAGAAGCACATTAAGGTCCTGGACTGGCCTAGCCAGTCTCCAGACCTTAATCCCATAGAGAATCTGTGGAGGGAGCTGAAGGTTCGAGTTGCCAAACGTCAGCCTCGAAACCTTAATGACTTGGAGAAGATCTGCAAAGAGGAGTGGGAAAAAATCCCTCCTGAGATGTGTGCAAACCAGGGGGCCAACTACAAGAAACGTCTGACCTCTGTGATTGCCAACAAGGGTTTTGCCACCAAGTACTAAGTCATGTTTTGCAGAGGGGTCAAATACTTATTTCCCTCATTAAAATGCAAATCAATTTATAACATTTTTGACATGCGTTTTTCTGGATTTTTTTGTTGTTATTCTGTCTCTCACTGTTCAAATAAACCTACCATTAAAATTATAGACTGATAATTTCTTTGTCAGTGGGCAAACATACAAAATCAGCAGGGGATCAAATACTTTTTTCCCTCACTGTACATATGAGATGAGTAGTGCAAGATATGTAAATATTATTAAAGTGAGATGTCAATTTTGCAGCTGAACATGCAACATAGAGAAGACCAGCAAGGGGACCGTCTGCATCACACAGACATGCCCTCGCTGTGAGCATTCCTATAAATGAAACAGGGAGTACACTTTAATCAGGTTGGTGACATTTAACCTAGTCAAAGGTAAAAATCGTTTTGAGTTTTGTCCCAATTCACCTTCATAACCTAGCCTGGTGGAATCAGCCTGATTGCTGTGTTTACCATTCTATTTCACTTCACATATCATGATATCTGTCGTGAACTAGAAAGGTGAATGCAGTGATCAGATTGGTTCCACCATGCTAATCATAACCACCATTGATAAAGTAATCAGTGCTCTGTGTGTGTGTGTGTGTGTTTGACCAACTAGTATCTACGCTGTCATGCCCATAAATGGGGCACTGGCAAAGACCTTACCTCCAGCCTCACCTCTCGCCTGCTCAACAACGGTCGTCGATGGGTAGACCAGAATTAGGTAGGTTTAGTCTGACCTGTTCAAACTTCGACATAGTATATGATTGTTTGTCAGATATCACCTATCCTAACTGCCATTGGTAATAGAACATTGACTGTGTATGTGTTCACAGATCTATGGAGCCAGCACTTGGAGACTTGCAAGATGATGTGATGAACTCCAGACTGACGGGCTTGATACTGATGTCTCTAAATGGAGAGAGACCTGGCACTCGGCATTACACTTTTACTAGACACAACTTTTACTTATATTGTATTTGTTCTATTATTGAATTAAATGGTGTTAGTCAATATGGGGAGGGAGAAACCCTATGTATTCTGCACCAGGATCAGGGAACTCCGGTTGTATACGGGACACCACACAGGAAGGTATGACCACTCTGACATGTTTGCCAGGTTAGCCCCATTACCACCAGACAAAATGTCGATAGGCACAGTATCTGTATCGGCTGGGAATGACAATGAAAGGTGAAAGGTACACATTGTTATTTAGCAGAGCACTGATTCTATGGTATTATGTAAAGGGTTGTTTATTCTACATGGACCTGTTACTACATTTGAAAGTTATCAAAACACTTAGTTTATAATATCTACATAAATTCAGCAATCTCATATTACTCTGTAGGGTATTGACCTATTCAAAGCTTCCTCCGGCATCTCACCATACATCTATCTGCCTGTAGCAATTGAACTCAACCTGCAGGAGGTTTGGTTGTTGTGATTGAGTGTGGGGAAACAGCTGCGGGCAAGGTTCTGACAGATGGGTGTGTCTTGGTGGTGGTAAGGACACACCCAAGAAACACCCACATCAAACCACACCCCCAAGCCAACACACGTTTTGTTGCTGTCATGGCCACCAGCATTTATTGAGGAGCAAGCCAAAAAACGAGGCCAAATCAGCAGGTGCAGTTCCCCTTTAAACTGCTGTCTCAGTTTCCAACTGATGTCACATCGGGGTAAGAATAGTGAAGTTTGTGCCTGGTAAATTAATGAAGTGTTTCCTGGGGGAAAGATTCCAACTGTGTCTCACTCTCATCCATAACAAATATCTATTAAATGTTAAGATCATCAGGTGTAAAATGTGGAGACACTCAATTTCCATTAAACACGAGAAGTCAGTAAATTGACAAATACCCAGCTTCCTCAGATCGAGACCTCAGTTATTCTAATAGTGGCTTGATGGGATCCTACCAAACATTAACGCAACACAATATAAGATTCAAGGCCTTGGCTTTCAGACATTTAGACTAGGTCTCCCTTTAAAGATCAATCAAATTTCTTACTTGGCTGAACCCGCAAGGTGGCTCATGCAGATGGACCAGCCCCTAACTGTTTACCATTGACCTTTAAAAGGAACAAGCCACGATTGCTGCTTAAAACAGAAGCACTCAATGAAAATGCTAATGTTTGGAAGTTGAAGATAATCCCTCATCGTCTCATGCTGTCTTCCCAGTGTGGTTTAAATGCATTTAGACCCAACAATAAAGGGAAGGCTTTTCCTCCTCTTTAAAAAGTCTTAAGAGTGTTTTCTCAGCACTAAAATGGGTTTTAAATGATACTCTTTATTAATGTCAGTTGAGGAAATTATAATTAGATTATGAACAACAGAGCCTGGTGGGGTGGCCGGCACATTCACAGCTCAAGACTGCAAACACGTCTGTCTCCGTCTCTGTGTCTGTCTCTGTTTTAGTCTCTGAATCTGTATCTGTCTGTCTCCATGGGCAGATTTGATTATGCTAAACCGCGTCGAACTGTTCTATGGCCCGTTACGTCATCGGGCGAAAGCGGGGAGGGAAGAGCTCCCTTCTCAAATCGAACAGTAATCTGTGCCGCTCTGTCATTTTGTCAACAAGGCAGCATGGTGCATCGTCCAGAAACATACAAAAACATTAATTTCCATGAAATACATGTTTGAATTTTCTAACTATTTTACATTGGGAAGGCAGATAAAGCGTTTTTATCATTTATCTCCTTTGCATGGGAAAACACCGAATCCTAAACGTGCTTAATTACATCACTTTTGTTTTGAGCTGACTTCACCTTGGGGTTTGAATGGGGCACCTGTCTCACGCCCGGGAGGCAGAACGTTTCCAAATCGAATGCAATCAACTTTCAGATGATGCACAACACGCCTACACAGGTACTCAGGGCAAGATTAATCGAACCCACTCCATCTGTCTCGGGAAAGACAGAGAAATGAATGCCCATTCCTGTTGCAAAAACAAAACACATACACCACCTGTCTACCAACATTTACTATTGTGTACCTTAGTAGCGCTTCCCTTCCTCCTCTTTCTACATACACCATGAGGTTGGGAAAAGTTGGGTGTGCCTGAATACACAGGTGACAATGAGTAAAGCACACAACCAAGGCTCTCAAAGAAACAAGTTCACAGATCCCTCAGGTGAGTGGTGGCTGAAGATCCTAACTGCTTGGCTTCCCTTACTAAGACAGCGTCTTGGCTTCTCCGGAAGGGTTAAAATAAGTTATCCTTCTGAGGATAAGTGGGTCTGCGGTTGCTGTGTCCTTCCAATTGCACCACTGGTGTGGAGCCTTAATGCCACTGTGTTGATTAGAGAATGCCTTGCAGGTGTGTTGATTATTAATGCTATACAGGTGTGTTGAGTGACAAGGGGCTGTCCTTGGCCAGCATGGTGCTGTAGTGATTGGGGCTGTAGCTGTCCAGGGTGCAGAAATTGGTTTTCTTCATTGTGATGCAGTGAACAGAGCTGTCCATGGAACTGAACTAGGGCATCTTGATAGTGCTGTAGTGAGTAGACCTGTCAATGGTGCTGAAACAGGAGCTGTTCAGCCACACCTATGCCCCTCACTGAGCTACACATGTGTAAAGCAATGCATTTAGTATGAGCTATGAACTCTTTGTAGTAGGTTCAACATGTTGTATTATTCTGAATGAACAACAGTACTGGTATAATTAAGAATTTTGACACACTCCATGAAGTCTTAAAACAATGAGCCTTCAGGAGTAAATGTCAATGTCAGCATTAATATAATTTCCAAATGTCATGTGCGGTTTTTGGAACACCAAAACCTTTCAGAATTTTGGTCACTCACGACAGCGGTAGACATTACTGTTGCTGAGAGGAAAATATGAACTAGTTTGGCATACTGCAGCTCACAATTGTATCTCTGTATATGCACTTTTCCCTTTAGACACACGTACATTACTGCCACCATCTCACGGAGAGGTTTTGAGATAGAGGTTAACTGCCAAAATAATGGAAACACTTGAGTAAATGAGGGATACAAAGTATATTGAAAGCAGATGCTTCCACACTGGTGTGGTTCCTGAGTTAATTAAGCAATTAACATCCCGTCATGCTTAGGGTCATGTATAAAAATGCCCAGTTGCCCATTATTTTGGCTACCATGGCTAGAAGAAGAGATCTCAGTGACTTTGCAAGAGGGGTCTCATAGGAGCATAGGGGGTTTAAAATGTGTGTGTGTGTGTGTGTGTGTGTGTCTCAGTCACCAGATCTCAACCCAATTGAACACTTTCTGCAACGGTGCCTGAGACTGCGTTTTCCACCACCATCAACAAAACACAAAATTGTGGAATTTCTTGTGCAAGAGGGGTGTCATATCTCTCCAGTAGAGTTACAGACAGTTGTTTCCTTTATTTGGTCAGTTCCCTGTATATCATAAAGATATAGTCATATAAGTCATATAGTCACAATAAAGAAAAATAGTCCCTCAGAGATTAGAGAATTTACTACCCTGGAGACTGAGCATTCAGAGCTGCAGAAACTTAACGTGTGCTTTGTTGATGCCAGGGCTTATTGTTTTTCAATGAGCTCCTTGCATCGTTTCACTGCTTTGACAAAGTAGCTTAATCCAATGGAGCTTTGAAGCATATCGTTCGCTCCTAACGCTGTCAAAGACAAATCTCATTCATTCAATGGTAAAACAGCCCTGTTGTGGGCTGCATGCTGAAGATGTCTGAGGCTGGGAATGATTGTCTAACTCTGATTCTGCTCTAAGATATTTAAGTTGTCTCTATTTGTTTCTGTGTTATCCTCTCCTTCACATCGTGTCTCCTCCATCCCCATCAGTGTTGATTATTCCATAGCCTAACAGCAGAGATGCTCATTCAAAGTGACATTATGCCTATAACCCCTGAGAGGAGTGTGTCACACTTTCTCCTCTTGCTCCAAGTTTTTATTCACTCCTTGGCCTCTATGAGAATGAACCTCACCTTTCCAATCAAGCTGACATTTTTTTCACCACTTTCAGAGCAGTGGGATTTCAGGTGCTGGAGGAGTGTTCTGTATACCAGCGATAAAGCCTAGAAACAATGCAGTGGAGGAGTGGAGCTGGCTTTCAGTCATACCATGGGTATAGAGGAGGGAGGACAGCCTCTCTCAGCCTTGCTGTCTCCCACACATACTGATCAAGGCTGACTTACTCCCTGTAATGGCACTTACCTCTCCCTTATTTCCTATGGGAGCCATTAAACCTCCATCATGTGACTGATGAACTTGACTATTTGAATATGCCCCTTAGCAGTCCAGTCTATGAACAACCTATGGTTAATGATCCTTCACCAGAAGGTTGGTTTCAGCTCTCTTCTTCAAACGTCTTATTTCCAATGGGTGGCGATTTGGTTATGAATATGTATGATCTGCAGTCACCATGAAGAGGATCAAGCATATGAAATGTACAGGGCAATTAGATGTTAACGGGGTGATACTGAGACTGCCAAACAAAAACCAATGATTACAAAGTTAAACAAAAACATACAACTCTATGCAGATGCAAAGTTTGGTGACGGAATGACGACACAACAACAGTACAAAACGTCACAGCACAACGTTGCATCTGCACTGTTTTTCAAGTAAATGTGTTTTTGTAAAATCACTCCCTTACCGTGGAATTTCCCTACATGAAATGTAGCCTAGTTTGATTGCACTCACTTGCATGTCATATTACATTTACATTTACGTAGGGGTGTAACGATTCGTTTTAACAACGATTCGATTTGTATCACGATTCGTGGTTGTCGATACGATTCAAGGACGATATTGGTTCATTTAGAACGATCCGATCTGAAACGATTCAGTGACTTGAAATCGATTCAGTAACCTTTTAGCCAAGAATTCAACCAGTGTGACTGAAATAAATACCTGGATACTGGACAGTGCAGGTGAAGTTTCCTAGATTCCTGTTTCTTGTAAGGACCGCAATGGTGGCTTGATAATTTCTCGCTCGTCGGCTTCTCCTCTGTCGTCCGCCATGCTATGTTTTGTTGTCTTTGCGCCTTTGCGCTGCTGCTGGCGCGGGGCGATGACGTCACGGATAGGCAGACTGAATCGAGTAATGTTTAAAGCCTTTATCATTAAAAGTGCTAAGAAAAAACATCCATATAAAGTCTGACGTGCTTAAATCCAATGGGTTATTTCCTAGTATCGATACAATCGATTTATTACATTTTAAAACGATGTTAGATTGATATATGTTGTCCAAAAGGCCAACTCGCCGAGCACAGATCGATGTAGTTGGATCATAGGAATATAAATCGATACATCGATGTAGTAGATGGATCGTTACACCCCTACATTTACGTCATTTAGCAGACGCCCTTATCCAGAGCGACTTACATACATTTTCATACTTTTTTCATACTAGTCCCCCATGGGAATCGAAACCACAACCCTGGCGTTGCAAGCGCCATGCTCTACTAACTGAGCTACACAGGACTAGGTAATTACCATGTTATATCTAACGCTGTGGAGAGAAGTGCATCCAAAAATCTATGTAAGATGTACTAGGTAAATATAATCTATGTTAGTGTCTATAGGTGTTCTTAAGTGGGTGTTCCTATGTAAGACCACCTGTGTAGATTTGCAATGGTAAGAGGCTGATAATCAGGTCTGACCATAAGGTACCATGCCGTTTCAGTGTGATACTGGGGCAATCTTGCTTTAAGACGTGATACAGTCTTTACACTCAGGCAGGCTGTAGAAGAACAGTCATTACTTAGTGCTCGCTGAGGGGGACAGAGCTAGAACGTGTGCTCAGAGGCTGCCTGTCAATGGGAGGAGGACGCAGACAGACAGAGCGAGAGAGAGAGAAAGAGAGAGCGAAATGGGAGATTCTACAGCAGTTAATTAAGGATCGCTCTGTATGTGCCTGTAAACGCGAAGAGACAAATCTATTCTGTGTCAGTGCCAGAGTCTCCTCGAGGGAATACAGTGATATTTCAAAGGAGGAAATGTCAAGTCTCGAAATCTGTTTCAGTCTCTGTGCTCATTGCTGTTGGTTGTCCTCAGACAAAGTGAAGAAGGGCAAGGTTTGAAGAGTCAGAGGAGTTTGGGAGTCTCTACACCTAAATCAAGGACAGAGTTGTAGGGGGATTCCACATCAGCCTCGGGATGGATCGATTTAAGATAATGTGATAGAATAATTCTTTATTCTACCAGGATTACCAGGATCTTTACTCAGGTAAGATATTTACTGTCTAAAGGAGAAAGAGATGTTTAGTGTTTGGAGGGTAGTAGAAGTAAAACTGTACCGAAGGGACTTCAAATGAACTAATATGGAGACAGTTTTATAAAATCGGCATCACTTAAATGTTTAACATGTTCATAAAGAATTAAGTGAGTTTGTACATAGTTACTGCATTAAGCAAATTCCTTAGAGGTGCTGTGCTCTGTTTTTATTACATACTTTTGCTTGCTATTTGTAGTAACATTACTTTTACATAAATAATATTTACTGTTTGCATAATCTTGTGGATTTCATGTTGCTGATTTATTCCAAAGATTACATCCAGCCTGTTCAAATATATAATGCATTGAACTATCAAATGTACTGACAGTTTATTGAGGTTTTCTGGACCATTTATGCTATGTACAGTACTTTACTGTACATGAACACACATGAGAACATTGATAGAGCATCAGAAAGAAAATAAATGTAATGTGTTTTGCAGACTATGCCACCTTTTTACAGACATAAGATCCTTTAAACAAGGAAAACAGAGAGATTAATATCTAGGCTGAACTACTATAGGATCTTCAGAAAATGTAACACTTGTAACGTATTTGAGGTTTAAAAAGGCTTCTGAAGTTTGTAATTTCTGTTACGAAAAATTAATTATAATCCACATAATAATTCACATTTCTTGCTGTAGCAAACTGCCTCAAATGAAGATCCTACATCTGTACTGTAGGATATGTGGAATGAATGAGAAAAGGCCAGCTACATTTTTTTCTTGGAAGTGGTATCCTTGAAAGCCAATCCAAGGTAGAAGCACACTGTAGTCAAATGTCACACAGACACAGTAGGCTACATTCAAAAAAATATCTGAAACCTAATCTAATACAACATCTCATTACCTATAAAAGACATCTGCTTAAATGCTAATTTTCCTTTGACATGCTCCTTGAAAAAATTCACATTTTATAATTTGTTGAACAGAAACACTGCTTGCAGGCAACAACTCTAGTTTGTTGATGTAAAGATATTTTGACAGAGGTCATTATTTCGATTATCACTGAGAAAAAAACAACACTGAAACTGAATATAATAAAAATCTTATTACACGCTTCACTAAAAATGAATAATTTTGTAATCTGTTGAACACAATCACAATTTAATGCTATCACCACAATGTTTGTTGATGTAAAGATATTTTTACAGAGGCAATTATTTAAAATATTGAATAATTCTCAACCCAACCCTAACCTTAACCTGGGATCTGCATGTGTCTTGAAGCCCCCTTATTTAAACAGCTTTGTGAGAGACATTATTTGATTGTTGATTCCCATTATGGTTCTCACTGTCACAGTCTTGTGACATCCAAAAGACACCCATAGAAAAGAGTTGGCAGCTAACTGCCAGGAGAGAAATCGTATCTTTTTTATTTCTAATTTTGGTTTAAAGGCAAGCAAGAAGAGATAGTCAGGAGTTGAAGAGAGGGATTCAGCCTGTCAGGGTAAATCTCAGCTGCATGGAAAAAGTCCCCAGGGACCATTCCACATTTGCTGCTGCGCTGTGGCTCAGGGACAAGATAGGGCAGGAATAAAAATAACACAAATGAGCAGTTGATAATCACGCTGAATGATACACTGTTTATTATGATGATTATGTGGAAGTTCATCTGGGTCAATGTGCCAGGACACGGTTTTCTCTGTGTGTTCCTGTGTGTGCGTGCGCGCGTGTGCTTTCATTTGGTCATGAGTGCATCTGTGCTTGCGTGTGTGTTTCTGTGTGTGAGATGATGACCTATGCCATTGACTGTGCTCTCCCCCCGCTATAGCAGATGTGTGCTGTCATGTCCTGGCTGCTTTGCCTGGCCCTCTGGGTCAGTGGGATGGCCATCCAGCTCTGCCAGGCCACCTTCTATGAGACCATACAGCTACAGCAGCACCATGTGACACGGTCTGGAAGGACTTCCATTCACATGATTGGTGAGTCATCAACAACACCCTCCTCCACTTCTACCTCTGCTTTGTTCCACCTTTGAGATGTGTGAATGTAAGTCTAATGGACATTGCAAAAGGTTTTGTCCCTGTTTATAGCCTTTGTATGGATAATTGCAGTACAGAGTACTGGTTGTTTACTGGAACAAGACCGGATAGGGAGAAGGGCTTGGGCAATATACATATATTCTATGTAGAACGTTGTGTGTTCTTTGTAAATAGTCACTTTCCCTAACATCTTGCAGGTTAGTGTTTTTCGTCATGAATCTTGTTCTGGAGGCAGCTCTGCAGAGTGGTCACTAGCTGGCACAGCCACAAAGTCATACAATCTGATTTTAAACCTAACCCTAACCTTAACCCTAACCTTAACCACACTGCTAACCCTTATACCTAACCCTAACCTTAAAATAAGGCCAAAAAGTGAATTTCTGTATTCATACATTCTTACAATATAGCCAATTTTGACTTTGCAGCTGGCCCATCTAGCGGAAGTCGCTCAGCTCTGCCTAAAGGACAAGAGTCATCCCAATAAACGTCAACCTGCTAACCGCTTTAGAAAAGGTTATGGTGTGTGTGGTGTCTGTGGGGGCGTCTTTTGACAAAGCCATTATTTTCTAATGGATGACAGGCTAATAAGCTAGGACTAATAATATAATAATAACATGCCATTTAGCAGACGCTTTTATCCAAAGCGACTTACAGTCATGTGTGCATACATTTTTACGTATGGGTGGTCCCGGGGATCGAACCCACTACCCTGGCGTTACAAGTAGCATGCACTTTGCACTGTGTTACATTTGTCTTTTGTGCACAGAGGTTTTGCTTCAAAAGTCCAAACAAACGTGGCAAGATTGTGTGTTTAGTCATTTTGAGCTACAGTTTGCAGGATCTGACAGAAATATTTACTCTTGGGTCCACCTCAGCCCCAATAACTCCCATGCTGATATATGAGTTAATTTACCAACAAACGATTCTCCTCCTTCTGGTTCGGGTGATTACAATCTCTATGAAATTGAGCTGAATTGAAATTGGACTACTGGTACTTTTGTTTTCAGGAGGCCTGATGAGAGTTATGGATATTGTGAATGGAAGTATACATAAGAGAGAAGCATTTCCAAGCTGTATAGTGAATCTTGTCAAGGCTTTGCACAGATAGCTGTGCCAATGCTTTTAACTGAGCGTGCAGCACTCCTCAGTGGTTGTTATATTTCCAACGCCCTAGTAGTGGTAAAGCATGTCAACTGATCCTTGTATTCAACATTTAATGTCAGTGGTTAGGACAGTAATTCTCACTACACCACCTTTGTTTCATCGCTCAGTCACACGTGAGTGTGCTATCAAATGCAGACAAATACAGGCCAAGCCAAATCCCAGGGCATTATAATATTCCATGTTCGTGTCCTGATGCCTACAGAGGCTACTGAGGCAGCAATAAGGACTGGTTCAAAAGACACTGTGTCACAATATAGCCTCAAATGCACAATTTCAAAGGTTTTACAGATCTTCCTACAGTATTTTTTGACTACTAAAAGTACATTTTGTGTGTTAATTCAAACTTTTTCTTGGGTGAATGTAATGTCAGCACAACATACAGTAGACTAAATGCTTATTGGGTTCTGTTCTTTTCCATGTCAAATCTCCGCTTTAGTGAGATTTATTTGGAGAACGCTGTGAGCCTGATTGGAGTTACTGCTCTCTTGTGAGTCTTTGTTGTTTAGACGCCCCTGATCATAAGCTTTCCTGAAAAGATTGATTGTGCCGGTACTGAAAGCAGCTAATTAGCCTAGCTGCTCCAATCATAAAGCAATGACGGATGAGTAACACAACATGGATGCCATATTAGTAGCTCTAGTCCTTGAGAGTAAAAACTACACAGAGCACTATTTAAAACTAAACAGGGCACCATTTAAAACTAAACAGGGCACCATTTAAAACTAAACAGGGCACCATTTAAAACTACACAGGGCACTATTTAAAACTAAACAGGGCACCATTTAAAACTAAACAGAGCACCATTTAAAACTAAACAGAGCACCATTTAAAACTAAACAGGGCACCATTTAAAACTAAACAGGGCACTATTTAAAACTACACAGATCGCCATTTAAAACTAAACAGGGCACTATTTAAAATTAGAGTGCAATTTAAAACTACACAAAACCCAGTTTAATGGGATGGCCTTGTACACAGATACATAATGCATAGAGACACAGATTAGATGGGACTAATATAGGACTCTAATGCTGAATGTTTCAGTTGCGTGTCTGTCCCATAAACATTTCTAAACAACAATGAAGGAGAATATGTTTGCTGAGCTCGAGGGCCCTAGCTACCAAGTAATTACCTTATGAAATCTCCTCTGAGACATCAGTGCTTATTGCTGTTCTATGAGCTTTGTGATGGTACAGACCATAATTACATTCTCCCATTGAAGAATCAATCACTTGGGATGTTGGCATACAGCTGTAAAGACAATACACTCTACAAACACACATTTCAGACAAGCATTTGAGAGAGATTACAAATTCAACCAAAAATTTGAATACCGGTTAGTTAATCTTGTAGAAAGCATTCAAACCTTAATTTTCTGGATCAGGGGAAAGAGTACAAACCTTGCTATTCCTGAATACCATAATTTGGCTTGTCCTCATGCTAGGATAAATGGAATGCCAGTGTTAAGAGAAACAGAATGGGATGCCTGGATTGACTGTGACATCAGGGCATTTGTTATGTGTTGTGTGTTGTGTGGCTGTTGGATTGGTAGCAGTATTGGGGTTGACGGGTCATGAATTGGTGGCAGGAAGGCCATTGGCTGTAGACCAATCATTGAAGCCGGTGACATGTCTTAAGTTCACAGTGACTGGTACTACCACAGGAAATTGAGATCACAAGGGGCTGGAGATCAGTTGTTTCCTTGCCAATGAAAAGTGTTGGGCTGTAGGGGTAAACAGGTTTCTAAGTATGATAAATGGTAGGCATAGTGCAATGAAAGGTTGTGATTCTTAATATCCTGATTACGGCTAAATGCAACTCACATGGTCCAATATGAACACGAACAACACCTAATTCCAAACAACAGACATTGATTTTGAAAGCCTTGAACAAAGGTTGGTCTACGTGTATAATTGCTTGAGCCAATTTTGAAATATGTATTGCAAAAACAACACAAAGCATCCCAAGGGTCCCAGGGCCAGCACACGCTAACTCTAGCTGGAGGTAGGATTCCTGAATAGATGATTATGTATGTCCAGTGAATCAGGAGGAGGTAGTGTACTCCTCTCCACCCTGCAGCTGTACTTATAGGATGCAGCAGCAGCTGGAGCTTCACTCTCAGACGTGCTGTGGGCTGTTTTACGCTCCTCTGGTGAAAACGGAGCAGTTTGCTGAGCTACGGTCACATGATTCACAAGGTGCCATATTTATTCCGTGCAAGGAGCGTGAACAGCAGCGGGAACCGATTGTGGTTGTCGTGCATGCATAAGGGGCATCGGTTCTGTTTTTAGGGTCATGAGTTGACATGCAACCATCCACCCCCAACAGGGACCATAGGAAACACACTAGAACACTCACACATAAAGCACTCTTGCCACTGTTACAAAGTTTTATTGTGTTTTTCTGATCACACTTTATCTCTAGAACTCATACATAAGGATTTGTCCTATGGTTTGAACTTACTTTACAAACTGAACCATATTGCTCAAAACAAACAAACAAACAACGCCACCTACAATTAATCTGTAGTGATATGGTTATATATAAATGATATGGTTATACAGTATTTAATTGTATGAAAGGGGTGTGTTGACAGGGACTTAGTTTAATATTTAAAATGCTTAATGCTATCTGTCAGACAGTCCATTTCCCCATGTGGTGTGTGTGCACTTAAGAGTGATGTATATAGAGAAGAGGGAAACATAATGCTATCTTAAATTAATCTGGAGTGATTGTGTTGTAATTTTGAAATAGGAGGAAAGATTTGTTTTTAAATGGGAAGAATTCTATTGAGTGGTTGGCCTAAATTTCAGTTCCATCTGAAGGTGTCAACAGAGCCGCCTCTTCCTATACACAGACTACGCGTTGCGTGTACGGCTCCACACACTCTAGCCCCCCCCCCCCCCCCCCCCCCCCAAAAAAAGGAATTCAGTTAGGGTCTCAACTTACTGTTGAGAGTTAGAAAAGTAGAATACACAAGGTGCAATTTCGAAATTTGGTAGTTCATCAGCAGTTTTCCACTTGTTATGTCAGTCCCTCAATTATCCCTGGGCAGTTACATTTTTGGGGGATTGCTAGGTAAGGTAGTCTAACCAGCTATCTAAATCTTGAATTAGGCCTAATCATCACCAAATTACCAACCGGGCACGCAGGGCATGTGTTCAGGGACCCCCCCATTGCATTTGTTAGTCACTCTCACACAGATATGATATGTACATGGCCCTTTAACACTGAACCAAAAAAAGTCCACTGCCAAGAGGGGTGGGGGCACTAAAATGTTTTGCCTGCGAGGTAGGGGGGGCCCCCAACCAAATCTTGCTTAGGGCCCCCAAAATGCTAGAGGCGGCACTGGGTGTGAACAGAGAGACAACAAAGAGGAGTTAGGAGGAGACAGAAGCCTGAGGTGGTCTCACTCATAAACTCCCTCTCACCTACACTACGGCTGGCAGGGTTTGAACTCAGACAGTACTGGGTTGAACTTCACTCGGCTGAATGGTTCTTTCCTAATAGCCCTGAAAATACATCAACATCTTTTTTGTGTACTGGACTCCCAGTATGTTTATTCTCAATACAAATACATACTTAAACTGACAGACACCCAAACATTACACCCCAAATTATATAGAAATCAGAACTGAAACCACACTCGTCAACGTATAATATTTAGATTAGAGGCAGTGGTTATAGGTAGGCTATACCATGTTAATGTTGCTTGCAAGCAACATGTTTTTCATTGTGTATCTCTCTGTAAAAGAGAGTGAGATAAAAAAAAGAAGGAGCAAAAACATTTCCCCATGCTCTCTAACAAAGGAGAGACATAGTACAGCGCTACCTCCTCGCCAGAAACAAACATGAAAAATTGATTGTCAGCAGTCGCAAACAAAGGTTACATCCTTCTAGACAGTGACAGTTTAATAGCCTTACATAATGCCTCCTGCAGGCACATTCTTTTGACTTACATGTCCCTCATCCTCCCCTCAGACCTCTAAGGAGGCTTGGGTTCAAATACTATTTGAAATCTTTCATATACTTTGAGCGTTTGATTCAGTCTGCATGGAGCACCAGGTGTGAGAGGTTTACACTTTTGAGACTTTGCATTGCAACAGGAAAGCTTAATCAAGCACAGGTACAATATTTGAAAAAAATTATAATAGTATTTGAACCCAGGTCTGCCTCTGAGCCAGGAAGCCATGCTCTCACCAGTCTCATCCCAGCCTACCTGCAGTGTCTACGGGAAGTGGCATGCAGCCTGAGCCTCAGGCCCTGCTACATCTGGTACCTGCCAAGCCCACTTTGTCCCAATATTCTCCATACATGCAACAGTGTGACCCCAGGGGACCAACATTCCATACAACTCCATTATGCAGTGATGGAAAAAGTACTCAATTGTCATACTTGAGTAAAAGTAAAGATATCTTCATAGAAAATGACTCAAGTAAAAGTGAAAGTCACCCTGTAAAATACTACTTGAGTAAAAGTCTAAAAGTATTTAGTTTTAAATGTACTTAAGTATCAAAAGTAAATGTAATTACTAAAATATACTTAAGTATCAAAAGTAAAAGTAAAAGTATAAGCCAACCAGACGGCACAATTTTCTTGTTTTTTAAATTTATGGATAGCTAGGGGCACACTCCAACACTCAGAAATCATTTACAAATAAAGCATTTGTGTTTAGTGAGTCCGCCAGATCAGAGGCAGTAGAGATGACCAGGGATGTTCTCTTGATAAGTGTGTGAATTGGACCATTTTCCTGTGCTGCTAATCATTCAAAATGTAACAAGTACTTTTGGGTGTCAGGGAATGTATGGAGTAAAAAGTACATTATTTTCTTCAGGAATGTAATAAAGTAAAAGTAAAGGTTGTCAAAAATATAAATAGTAAAGTAAAGTACAGATACTAAAATAAACCGCTTAAGTAGTACTTTAAAGTATTTTTACCTAAGTACTTTACACCACTGCCATTATGCTATGAGGGAACGTTCTTAGACTAATGCCAGTCTATAAAGTAATATTTCCATATCGTTTGCCACATGCCACATTCATGATAATGGGTTTCTGACAAGACACCGAGGTCTCTTTCAGGGGAGAACTGATGTGCCAGTTTTGGATTTTGGATCTGGGCTACATTTTGTCAGTTATTTTGTGTGAAGAGTAATCATATTTGGATACAACACTTTACACATGCCTGATTATGTTCAGTATAGGCGCGATATTGGATTTTACAATACTCAATACTACATGTTCTCTCTTGGACCAAGTGTGCTTAGTGCTTGTAGATATTGGTTTATACAGCATGTTAATAGAAAACGTACATGCAGCAGCATTGTGCAATGGGCTATGGTTTGTGGTCATAACGTGTGTGTGCAAAATGAATTTCGGAGGCCTAAAGCTTAATTAATTACCCAGCACTCACTCTCCTCTGCCAGCTGTTAGCAGCCTTAGATACTCTGTACGAGGATCCTCATGCATTAATAACCATGCTACATCACTCCCACCAGACTCAGTGGCTACTAGCACAGGGGGTTCTCCAAGAACACACACGTGCACACACACACACACACATACATACACAAACACACACATACACAAACACACACAAAGTGTAGAGTGGAGGGGAATTGTTTTGTTTTGCATGTTGGAGTCAAGGCCACCATCAACACAGTGTCAAACAGCCCCCACATTCAATTTGATCATCCTCTATTCACTTTTCACAATTTCTTCTCCACAACACACTGTGTGAGGATGAAGGGCAGAAGAATGCTGTTCATCCTAACCTTGGATGAGATCATGCCTCAGTGACTGACGGGGCAAGTTGACCCACAGGCAAATGGCTTTGTGTTGCGATATCCATTAGCCACAACATCCACATGACATGTCAACAACAAAAATATGTTGTCAGCCATAGCAAATTCACTACACAGTGGTTGATGTGGTTGGGTAAAAAGGGATGCAGCCCTTACAACAACAATAAAACACATGAAAAAATCACGTGAAAAAAAACGTGGTTTTCAGACACGTGTGAACTTAAATCACATGAAATTTCACCCAAAATTTTTTTTATACTGTATATAAATATATACAGTACCAGTCAAAAGTGTGGACACACCTACTCATTCCAGGGTTTTTCTTTATTGTTTACATTGTATAATAATAGTGAAGACATCAAAACTATGAAATAACACATATGGAATCATGTAGTAACCAAAAAAAGTGTTAAACAAGTCAAAATATATTTTATTTTTGAGATTCTTCAAAGTAGCCACCCTTTGCCTTGATGACAGCTTTGCCCACTCTTGGCATTCTCTCAACCAGCTTCATGAGGTAGTCACCTGGAATGCATTTCAATTAACAGGTGTGCCTTGTTAAAAGTTAATTTGTGGAATTTCTTTCCTTCTTTGTCACGACTTCCGCCGAGGCTGCCTCCCCTCCTTGTTTGGGCAGGTTTTGGTGTTCGGCGTCACCGGCTTACTAGCTACTGCCGATCCATTTATCATCACTCCATTTGTCTTGTCTTCAATCACACACACCTGGTCCTTATTCCCTCATTAGTCATTGTATAAGTGTTTCCTCTGCTTCCTTGTCTGTGTGGGTGATTGTTTATTATGGAGGTTAGTGAAGCTCGGTGGAGCTCGTGTATTTTGTATCGACGGGAGTATTTTCCCGTGTGCCTTGTATTTTCCAGTGCGTCTGTTTTTTGCCCTGGAGTATGGTTGACGCATTTCTGCGTAAACCTGTATTTTGCGGATTAAAGCCTGTTATTCTGTGATTTACTCTCCTGCGCCTGACTCCTTCAACACCACCCCAGCACATTCTTAATGCGTTTGAGCCAATCAGTTGTGTTGTGACAAGGTAGGGGTGGTATACAGAAGATAGCCCTATTTGGTAAAAGACCAAGTCCATATTATGGCAAGAACAGCTCAAATAAGCAAAGAGAAACAACAGTCCATCATTACTTTAAGACATGAAGGTCAGTCAATTTCAATAACTTTTAAAGTTTCTTCAAGTGCATTTGCAAAAACCAGCAAGCACTATGATGAAAGTGGCTCTCATGAGGACCGCCACAGGAAAGGAAGACCCATAGTTACCTCTGCTGCAAAGGAGAAGTTCATTAGAGTTACCAGCCGCAGAAATTGCAGCCCAAATATATGCTTCACATAGTTCAAGTAACAGACATATCTCAACATCAACTGTTCAGAGGAGACTGCATGAATCAGGCCTTCATGGTCGAATTGCTGCAAAGAAACCACTACTAAAGGACACCAATAAGAAGAAGATACTTGCTTGGGCCAAGAAACACGAGCAATGGACATTAGACTGGTAGAAATCTGTCCTTTAGTCTGATGAGTCCAAATTGGAGATTTTGGGTTCCAACTGCCGTGTCTTTGTGAGAGGCAGTGTAGGTGAACGGATGATCTCTGCATGTGTGGTTCCCACTGTGAAGCATGGAGGAGGAGGTGTGATGGTGTGGGGGTGCTTTGCTGGTGACACTGGCTGTAATTTATTTAGCATTCAAGGCACACTTAACCAGCATGGCTACCACAGCGTTCTGCAGTGATACGCCATCCCATCTGGTTTGCACTTAGTGGGACTATCATTTGTTTTTCAACAGGACAATGACCCAACACACCTGCAGGCCGTATAAGGGCTATTTGACCAAGAAGGAGAGTGATGGAGTGCTGCATCAGATTACTTGGCCTCTCAATCACCCGACCTCAAACCAATTGAGATGGTTTGGGCAGAGTGAAGGAAAAGTAGTCAACAAGTGCTCAGCATATGTGGACTGTTGGAAAAGCATTCCAGGTGAAGCTGGTTGAGAGAATGCCAAGAGTGTGCAAAGCTGTCATCAAGGCAAATGGTGGCTACTTGAAGAATCTCAAATATAAAATATATTTTGATTTGTTTAACACTTTTTTGGTTACTACATGATCTCATATGTGTTTTTTCATAGTTTTGATGTCTTCACTATTATTCTACAATGTAGAAAATAGTAAAAATTAAGAAAAACCCTGGAATGAGTAGGTGTTTAAACAGGTTAACATTCACAAGGCCGCAGGGCCAGACGGATTACCAGGACGCATACTCAGAACATGCGCTGACCAGCTGGTAAGTGTCTTCACTGACATTTTCAACCTGTCCCTGACCCAGTCTGTAATACCTACATGTTTCAAGCAGACCACCATAGTCCTTGTACCCAATAACGCCAAGGGAACCTGTCTACATTACTATCGCCCCATAGCACTCACATCTGTAGCCATGAAATCCTTTGAAAGGCTGGTCATGGCTCACATCAACACCATCATCCCAGAAACCCTGGACCCACTCCAATTCGCACACCGCCCCAACAGATCCACAGATGACGTAATCTCTATTGGACTCCATACTGCCCTCTCTCACCTGGACAAGAGGAACACCTACAGTGAGCTCCAAAAGTATTGGGACAGTGACACATTTTGTTGTTGTTTTGGCTCTGTACTCTAGCACTTTGGATTTGAAATTATACAATGACTATGAGGTTAAAGTGCAGATTGTCAGCTTTAATTTGTGTTACACCCTGATCTTTTTCACCTGTCTTGTGCTTGTCTCCACCCCCCACCAGGTGTCTCCCATTTGTTCCCATTATCCCCCGGTGTTTTATTCTGCCTGTTGCCAGTTCGTCTTGTCTCGTCAAGTCTACCAGCGTGGTGTTCCGTACTCCTGTTTTTTTTCCTAGTTCCTGTTTTCTAGTCCTCCCGGTTCCGACCTTTTCTGCCTGCCCTGACACTGAGCCCGCCTGCCATACCATTCAGCCTGCCCTGACACTGAGCCCGCCTGCCATACCATTCAGCCTGCCCTGACCTCGAGCCTGCCTGCCGCCCTGTACCTTTCGGACTCAGACCTGGTTTACGAACTTCTGCCTGTCCTCGAACTACCTCTTGCCTGCCCCTTGTATTTTAATAAATATCAGAGAATCGAACCATCTGCCCCCTGTGTCTGCATCTGGGTCTCATCCTGTGTCGTTATAATTTGAGTATATTTTCATCCATATCAGGTGAACCATTTAGAAATTACTGCACTTTTTGTACATAGTCCCCCCATTTTAGGGGAGCAAAAGTATTGGGACAAATCCATTTATTTGTGCATTAAAGTAGTAAAAAGTAAAGTAATTGGTCCCATATTCATAGCACGCAATGATTACATCAAGCTTGTGACTCTATAAACGTGTTGGATGCATTTGCTGTTTGTTTTGGTTGTGTTTGAGATTATTTTGTGCCCAATAGAAATTCATGGTAAATAATGTATTGTGTCATTTTGGAGTCACTTTTATTGTAAAAAAGAATAGAATGTGTTTGTAAACACTTCTACATTAATGTGGATGCTACCATGATTACGGATAATCCTGAATGAATCTTGAATAATGATGAGGGAGAAAGTTACAGAGGTATAAACTTCATACCCCCCCAAAAATGCTAACCTCCCCCGTTATTGTAATGGTGAGAGGTTAGCATGTCTTGGGGGTAGGATATTTGTGCATCTGTAACATTCTCACTCATAATTATTCACGATTAATTCAGGACTATCTGTAATCATGGTAGCATCCACATTAATGTAGAAGTGTTTCAAAGTCCTTGAGAGTCACCCGTGCGTCAATCTAAGTAACATAATAAAAAAATCACCATCAAATACCGTCAGTTTAAGCTAGAGATATCAGGTGTTTTGCATGGGCTGCGACTCAATCCACCTCATCCGCCGCCTATGTTGGCCTTCCGCATCTGCGGTGGAAGGTGGGCGAGCTACAGCGGTGTTTGTCAGACCATGAGACATCCCAGAAATCGGTCTTCTCATGAAAACGTCTGTATGTCCCCCCCAAATAGTCCGGGTAGCCATGATAAGCTGTTCAGGAGTCTTATGGCTTGGGGGTAGAAGCTGTTAAGAAGCCTTTTGGACCTAGACTTGGTGCTCCGGTACCGCTTGCCGTGCGGTAGCAGAGAGAACAGTCTATGACTAGGGTGGCAGGAGTCTTTGATAATTTTTAGGGCCTTCCTCCGACACCGCCTGGTATAGAGGTCCTGAATGGCAGGAAGCTTGGCCCCAGTGATGTACTGGGCCGTACGCACTACCCTCTGTAGTGCCTTGCGGTCGGAGGACGAGCAGTTGCCATACCAGACGGTGACGCAACCAGTCAGGATGCTCTCGATGGTGCAGCTGTATAACTTTTGAGGATCTGATGACCCATGCCAAATCTTTTCAGTCTCCTGAGGGGGAATAGGCTTTGTCGTGCCCTCTTCACAACTGTCTTGGTGTGTTTGGACCATGATAATTTGTTGGTGATGTGGACACCAAGGAACTTGAAGCTCTCAACCTGTTCCACTACAGCCCTGTCGATGAGAATGGGGCCGTGCTCAGTCCTCTTTTTTTTCCCTGTAGTCCACAATCATCTCCTTTGTCTTGAGCACGTTGAGGGAGCGGTTGTAATCCTGGTACCACACGGCCAGGTCTCTGACCTCCTCCCTATAGGCTGTCTCATCATTGTCGGTGATCAGGCCTACCACTGTAGTATCGTCTGCAAACTTAATGATGGTATTGGAGTTGTGCCTGGCCATGCAGTCATGGGTGAACAGGGAGTACAGGAGGGGACTGAGCACGCACCCCTGAGGGGCCCCCGTGTTGAGGATCAGTGTGGCAGATGTGTTGTTACCTACCCTTACCACCTGGGGGCGGCCCGTCAGGAAGTCCAGGATCCAGTTGCAGAGGGAGGTGTTTAGTCCCAGGATCCTTAGCTTAGTGATGAGCTTTGAGGGCACTATGGTGTTGAACGCTGAGCTGTAGTCAATGAATAGCATTCTCACATAGGTGTTCCTCTTGTCCAGGTGGGAAAGGGCAGTGTGGAGTGCAATAGAGATTGCATCATTTGTGGATCTGTTGGGGCGGTAAGCAAATTGGAGTGGGTCTAGGGTTTCTGGGATAATGGTGTTGATGTGAGCCATGACCAGCCTTTCAAAGCACTTCATGGCTACAGAAGTGAGTGCTACGGGTCGGTAGTCATTTAGAGAGGTTATCTTAGTGTTCTCCCTTTGTAGTCTGTAATAGTTTTCAAGCCCTGTCACATCCGACGAGCGTCAGAGCCGGTGTAGTACGATTCAATCTTAGTCCTGTATTGACTCTTTGCCTGTTTGATGGCTCGTCGGAGAGCATAGGGGGATTTCTTATAAGCGTCCGGGTTAGAGTCCCGCTCCTTGAAGGCGGCAGCTCTACCCTTTAGCTCACAAGGCGCTGCCCGGACTATCTGCATTGACCCTTTTTGCACTAAATTTTATAACTCATACGCTTCTGCGACTGTTCATTATCTCACTTTATTCCTAGTTATATGTACATACACTATATATACAAAGTATGTGGACACACTTTACATTTACATTTACATTATTTAGCAGACGCTCTTATCCAGAGCGACTTACAAATTGGTGCATTCAACTTATGATAGCCAGTGGGACAACCACTTTTCTTCTTTTTTTATGGGGGGGTGGGGGGGGGGGGGGGGGTAGAAGGATTACTTTATACTATTCCAGGTATTCCTTAAAGAGGTAGGGATTCAAGTGTCTCCGGAAGGTGGTCAGTGACTCCGCTGTCCTGGCGTCGTGGGGGAGCTTGTTCCACCATTGGGGTGCCAGAGCAGCGAATAGCTTTGACTGGGCTGAGCGGGAACTGTGCTTCCGTAGAGGTAGGGGAGCTAGCAGGCCAGAGGTGGATGAACGTAGTGCCCTCGTTTGGGAGTAGGATCAGAGCCTGAAGGTAAGGAGGTGCCGTTCCCCTCACAGCTCCGTCGGCAAGCACCATGGTCTTGTAGTAGATGCGAGCCTCAACTGGAAGCCAGTGGAGTGTGCGGAGGAGCGGGTTGACATGAGAGAACTTGGGAAGGTTGAACACCAGACGGGCTGCAGCGTTCTGGATAAGTTGTAGGGGTTTAAATTAGTAGATTTTGCTATTTCAGCCACACCCGTTGCTGACAGGTGTATAATATTGAGCACACCGCCATGCAATCTCCATAGACAAACATTGGCTGTAGAATGGCCTTACTGAAGAGCTTAGTGACTTTCAATGTGGCACCGTAATAGGATGCCACCTTTCCAACAAGTCAGTTCGTCAAATTTCTGCCCTGCTAGAGCTGCCCCGGTCAACAGGAAGTGCTGTTATTGTGAAGTGGAAACATCTAGGAGCAACAACGGCTCAGCCGCGAAGTGGTAGGCCACACAATCTCACAGAATGGGACCGCCGAGTGCTGTAGCGCGTAAAAATTGTCTGTCCTCGGTTGCAATACTCACTACCGTGTTCCAAACTGCCTCTGGAAGCAACGTCAGCACAATAAGTGTTTGTCGGGAGCTTCATGAAATGGGTTTTCCATGGCCGAGCAGCCGTACACAAGCCTAAGATCACCATGCACAATGCCAAGCGTCGGCTGGAGTGGTGTGAAGCTTGGACTCTAGAGCAGTGGAAATGCGTTCTCTGGAGTGATGAATCATGCTTTTCCATCTGGCAGTCCAACAGACAAATCTGGGTTTGGCGGATGCCAGGAGAATGCTACCTGCCCAAATGCATAGTGCCAACTGTAGGAGGAACAATGGTCTGGGGCTGTTTCTCATGGTTCGGGCTAGGCCCTTAGTTCCAGTGAAGGGAAATCGTAACGCTACAGCATACAATGACATTCTAGACGATTGTGTGCTTCCAACTTTGTGGCAACAGTTTAGGGAAGGCCGTTCCCTGTTTCAGTATGACAATGCCCCCATGCACAAAGCGAGGTCCATACAGAAATTGTTTGTCGAGATCGGTGTGGAAGAACCTGACTGGCCTACACAGAGCCCTGACCTCAACCCCGTCAAACACATTTGCGATGAATTGGAACGTTGACTGCGAGCCAGGCCTAACCTCTTCTGGCTAAATGGAAGTCCCCGCAGCAATGTTCCAACATCTAGTGGAAAGCCTTCCCAGAAGAGTGGAGGCTGTTGTAGCAGCAAATGGGGGACCAACTCCATATTAATGCCCATGATTTAGGAATTAGATATTTGATGAGCAGGTGTCCACATACTTTTGGTCATGTAGTGTATCTACCTGTCACGATCGTCTGAAGGAGGAGACCAATGCGCAGCGTTGCGAGTGAACATGATATTTATTAAATAACGTACTCACGAAAACAAAACAAAAGACGATACGTGAAGTTCAAAATACTGATACAGACTAACAGCAACACGGAAACAATAACCCACAAAACAAAGGTGAAAACACACAGAATATATATGGCTCCCAATCAGAGATAACGAGCCGACAGCTGACACTCGTTACCTCCGATTGGGAGTCATTAACCAATCACCACTAAATACAAACAAAATGAAACTCACCCATCCCCAACACCACCAAATGAGATACACCCTGGCTCACATATACAAGTCCTAGAGCCAGAGTGTCACAGTACCCCCCCCTAAAGGTGCGAACTCCGGGCGCACCAACATCAGGACTAGGGGAGGGTCTGGGTGGGCGTCTGTCCATGGTGGCGGTTCTGGCCCCGGTCGTGATCCCCACCCCACCACAGTCACAACCTGCTTCGGTAGCCTCCTCCCAATGACCACCCTCCAACTAACCCCACCTGGACTAAGGGGCAACACCGGACTAAGGGGCAGCATCGGCCTAAGGGGCAGCACCGGGATAAGGGGCAGCACCGGGATAAGGGGCAGCACCGGAACAAGGGGCAGCACCGGGCTAAGGGGCAGCACCGGACTAAGGGGCCGCACCGGGCTAAGGGGCAGCACCGGACTAAGGGGCAGCACCGGGCTAAGGGGCAGCACCTGACTAGATGGCGGATCCTGGCTGGCTGGCTCTCGCGGATCCTGGCGGGACGGCTCTGGCGGATCCTGGCGGGACGGCTCTGGCGGATCCTGGCGGGACGGCTCTGGCGGATCCTGGCGGGACGGCTCTGGCGGATCCTGGCGGGACGGCTCTGGCGGATCCCGGCGGGACGGCTCTGGCGGATCCCGGCGGGACGGCTCTGGCGGATCCAGGCTGGACGGCTCTGGCGGATCCTGGCTGGACGGCTCTGGCGGATCCTGGCTGGACGGCTCTGGCGGATCCTGGCTGGACGGCTCTGGCGGATCCTGGCTGGACGGCTCTGGCGGATCCTGGCTGGACGGCTCTGGTGGATCCTGGCTAGACGGCTCTGGCGGATCCTGGCTGGACGACTCTGGCGGATCCTGGCTGGACGGCTCTGGCGGATCCTGGCTGGCTGACGGATCTGGCTGCTCATGGCTGGCTGACGGATCTGGCTGCTCATGGCTGGCTGACGGATCTGGCTGCTCATGGCTGGCTGACGGATCTGGCTGCTCATGGCTGGCTGACGGATCTGGCTGCTCATGGCTGGCTGACGGGTCTGGCTGCTCATGGCTGGCTGACGGGTCTGGCTGCTCATGGCTGGCTGACGGATCTGGCTGCTCATGGCTGGCTGACGGATCTGGCTGCTCATGGCTGGCTGACGGATCTGGCTGCTCATGGCTGGCTGACGGATCTGGCTGCTCATGGCTGGCTGACGGATCTGGCTGCTCATGGCTGGCTGACGGATCTGGCTGCTCATGGCCGGCTGACGGATCTGGCTGCTCATGGCTGGCTGACGGATCTGGCTGCTCATGGCTGGTTGACAGATCTGGCTGCTCATGGCTGGCTGATGGTGCTGGCTGGGAGGCTGGCGGTGGAGGCGGACCCCAGCCTCGGATTGCAGTCATCACCTCCAGCAGGGCGGCTCCCATCTGCAGGAGCTGCTCTTTCTGGTCCCGAACCTGAGCTTCCAGTCTAGTATGGGTTGCGTCGGCTCCTGCTGATTCCATAGCAGGTGTATGATTCTGTCTGGCGGAAGGCTCTAGCGGCTCCTGTCTGGCGGAAGGCTCTAGCGGCTCCGATCTGGCGGACGGCTCTGAAGGCTCATGGCAGACGGGCGGCTTTGCAGGCTCAGTACAGACGGGCGGCTTATGCAGCGCTTGACAGACGGGCAGTTCAGACGCCATAGGGCCGACGGGCAGTTCAGGCGCCGTTGGGCAGACGGCCAGTTCAGGCGCCGTTGGGCAGACGGCCAGTTCAGGCGCCGTTGGGCAGACGGCAGACTCTGGCCGACTGGTGACGCACCCCGTAGGATTCGTGCGTGGAGCAGGAACAGGCCGGGCTGGGCTGGCGACGCGCACCGTATCCCTGGTGCGAGTGGCCGGAACAGGCCGGGCCGGGCTGGCGACGCACATCGTGGACCTGGTGCGTGGAGTAGGAACAGGCCGGTCCGTACCGGGAACACACACCACTGGCCTTAACTGGGGATCAGGAACGGGCCGGACCGGACTGGTAACACACTTCAGTCTCTCATGCCGTGCCACAACAACTTCCCTCCTTCTACTCGCCAATGACTCCCGTACTCCGTTAGCCTTCTCTCCTTTTCTCCCTGTGGCAGCCTCCTGCTGCTCCGTCGCCCAAGCCATGTGCCCCCCCCCAAAAATTTATTGGGGTTGCCTCTCTTCCACGGGCTTCCAGCCTCGCCTTCGCGCTGCCTCCTCGTACCACCTCCTCTCGGCTTTGGCTGCCTCCAGCTCTTCACGAGGGCGGTGATATTCCTCCGGTTGTGCCCAAGGACCCTTTCCAGCCCGAATCTCCTCCCATGTCCAAAAATCCTTAGGAGGCGTCCATAACTCCTGTGTCCAGACCCTTTGCTCCTGGACGCGCTGCTTGGTCCTTGTTTGGTGGGTTATTCTGTCACGATCGTCTGAAGGAGGAGACCAATGCGCAGCGTTGCGAGTGAACATGATATTTATTAAATAACGTACTCACGAAAACAAAACAAAAGACGATACGTGAAGTTCAAAATACTGATACAGACTAACAGCAACACGGAAACAATAACCCACAAAACAAAGGTGAAAACACACAGAATATATATGGCTCCCAATCAGAGATAACGAGCCGACAGCTGACACTCGTTACCTCCGATTGGGAGTCATTAACCAATCACCACTAAATACAAACAAAATGAAACTCACCCATCCCCAACACCACCAAATGAGATACACCCTGGCTCACATATACAAGTCCTAGAGCCAGAGTGTCACACTACCTCAATTACCTCGTACCCCTGCACATCGACTCGGTACTGGTACCCCATGTATATGGTCAAGTTATCGTTACTCATTGTGTATTTATTATTACTTTTATTATTCCGTGTTTTACTTTTCAATTATTTCTGTATATTGTTGGGAAGTGCCCGTAAGTAAGCATTTCACTGTTAGTCCACACCAATTGTTTACGAACCATGTGACATTAAAAAAAAGAAAATGATTTGGGATGAATGTGCCAAAACTTGCACCTGGAAAAAGGTAGTGAAAGCAAAGTCCAGGGTAACATAAAAAAATATAGGGAAAATTGCAGGAAAAAAAAAATCTCTGAAAAGTCAATTTACAATTAATTTGCTCTCACATAAAAAAAATATTTCCTTGCAATATTTGGGTTTTCTACTACTTTTGAGTCTATGTTTTGCTTTCAATTTCATTCTTTTTGTTAGTAATGCTAAGATTTTCATTCTCAAAGTTATGCTGGATATTAATGGCACAACAGTAACTCACTCACTAGAGGATTGCAGCATATAATAACACTATTACTCTATTAAAGGTGTTTAAAGCGGCAATCCTTAATTGAAACATTAACAAAGTGGCCTCCCCGCCACAGTTGCGGTAAAAAGCTGAGGAATGGGGCTGGAGAAATGCAACCACTCTCAAATCCATAGACAATGCTATGGATGCAAGGACTGACCGTCCATTATATCGAATGTACAGTATAGTTTTAACCATGTTGTGATAGGAGATGACGTCACACTGTCATTCCACATCGTCACGTCACCCCTTCACCGGATCGTCTTGGGATTGCCCTGGCTCAGACTACACAACCCCACCATCAATTGGATCACCAAGAGGATCACAGCCTGGTCCACCTCATGCCGGAAGACCTGCCTGCTGGTGGTTTGTTGTTCCACGTCAGTGGAGAGTCCAGAGTCCGCCCTCCAGCCCAACATTCCACGTGAGTACGCAGATCTCTCCGATATCTTCTCTTCATCTAAGGCTATGTGTCTCCCTCCTCACAGGCCCTGGGACTGCGCCATTGACCTGCTGGAGGGACAACACCCCTCAAAGAGTCGCATTTACCCCCTTTCCATGGCGGAGACTGAGGCCATGGAGAAGTATGTGGCGGAGACCCTGACACAGGTTCATCAGATGCTCTACCTCTCCTGCCTCTGCCAGCTTCTTCTTCGTGGCTAAAAAAGATGGAGGACTGAGACCATGCATTGACTACAGGGGGTTGAACGCAGTCACCAAGTACCGATACCCCCTCCCTCTGGTTCCGTCGGCCATCGAGCAGCTACAAGGGACTGGTACTTTACCAAGTTGGACCTGAGGAGTGCCTACAACCTGATCTGAATCCGGGAAGGAGACCAATGTGTCGGAGGAAACTGACGACCGAAGTCAGCCTGTAGGCACCTGGCCCGCCACAAGGAGTCGCTAGAGCGCGATGAGCCAAGTAAAGCCCCTCTGGCCAAACCCTCCCCTAACCCGGACGACACTGGGCCAATTGTGTGCCGCCCTATGGGACACCCGGTCACGGCCGGTTGTGACACAGACTAGGATCGAACCCGGATCTGACGCCTCAAGCACTGCGATGTAGTCCCTTAGACCGCTGCGTCACTCGGGAGGCCTCGTCTGCAAACTTAATGATAGGAGGAGACTAAACACGCACCCATGAGGACCCCCGTGTTGAGAGTCAGCGTTGCGGATGTGTTGATGCCCACCCTCACCACCTGGGGGTGGCTCTAATCAGTATTCCAATTTTAATGTTGTGAGTCTGGTGTGTATCTCAGTGAGAAGTCAGGACTCTTAGGCCTTCCTCAAAAAAGATCCCCCCCATCAGATTATGTTTGGGATATAGCTGTAACAACCCCAAAACAAATGAATTTGGGATTTTCTTATATAATTTTTAATCTGCAGTGTATTTTCTTGTCCTAGTTAATGATGCCTATCCATTGCAAAAAAGGTGTTAAGCCATTTAACCCTAACCCCAACCGTAACCTAGCTTCATGTCCAGACCCCGGCTCAACCCCAACCATGGCCATAACCCTAACCCTAACCGTAAACCTGACCCTAACTCTTACCCTTGCTTCATGTCCACACCACGGTTCAACCCTAACCCTAGACATAACCCTAACATGCTACCCAGACCGCACGCGCGCATGCGCCATCGGGCGCAAGTTGATTTTGTCCCCACACACCAGACACAATCAGGACACGCAGGTTGAAATATCAAAACAAACTCTGAACCAATTATATTAATTTCGGGACAGGTCGAAAAGCATTAAACATTTATGGCAATTTAGCTAGCTAGCTTGCTGTTGCTAGTTAATTTGTCCTGGGATATAAACATTGGGTTGTTATTTTACCTGAAATGCACAAGGTCCTGTACTCCGACAATTAATCCACAGATAAAACGGTAAAAGTTAGTTTTCTAGTAATCTCTCCTCCTTCAGGCTTGGACTCCTGGACTTTATATGGCGGTTGGCAACCAACTTTATGGTGCATTACCACAACCAACTGGACTGGAGCGTAGACCTTAGTTCATCTTTCAATCACCCACGTGGGTAGATGCTCCTAAAAACCAATGAGGAGATGGGAGAGGAAGGACTTGCAGCGTGTTAAGCGTCACAAATAGAACCAAGTTCTATTTTAGCGCCTGGCCACACA
The DNA here is from genome assembly GCF_964263955.1 of Coregonus lavaretus. NCBI lineage: Eukaryota > Metazoa > Chordata > Actinopteri > Salmoniformes > Salmonidae > Coregonus > Coregonus lavaretus. Next base: position 29,644,315 of record NC_140007.1, on the reverse strand, counting down.
GACGCTCGTTGACGCGCGCGAGCAGTGTGGGTGCAATGATTGAATAACATGTGTACATTTATTTTGCAACGCTCGCGCACGCGACACATGAGGTGTCAGCATGTGACCCTTTGTCACGGTTTCGGCCGAGGCTGCTCCTCCTCCTGGTTCGGGCAGGCTTCGGCGGTCGTCGTCCCCGGAGTACTAGCTGCCACCGATCTATGTTTCATGTTCGTTTGGTTTTGTCTTGATGTTGTACACCTGTGTCTTGTTAGTCCTCGTTAGTGTCCTATTTAGTTCTCGTTGTGTATGTTTGTCTTTGTGTGTGATTGCTCTTCTGTTTCGTGTTGGAGCTACGTACTTCCCTCCAGTGTTTTGGAGAGGTTTTTCGCACATGTTAGTGCGCCGTTTGATTGACGCCTGTGTGCGCCGTTATTTCGCCTTCGGGCTTATTGTGCTTATTTTCTACGTGAATATTGCACTAAAGTCTTTTGGACTGAGCTTCTGCGTCCTGCGCTTGATTCATGCACCACACCCACCTTCAGCACCCCTTGACAGAATCACACACCAAAATGGAATCAGCAGGATCTGCAGTTACGCCTGAGTCGCTCGAGGAGCATGTTCGCGGCCAAGATGACCAGATACGACAACTGGGGACCGCTCTACAGGACGTCATCAACACCCTGCACCGATGGGAGGCCAGCGGGGTACCCACACCTCCACCTACCCTGCCAACCCCATCGGCCGGTCCACCAGTCCCAGGTCTGGAACCCAGGGGGATTCGGCTCTCGCTCCCGAGGGCGTATGACGGAACAGCTGCCGGGTGTCAGGGGTTCCTCCTGCAGGTGGAGCTCTACCTGGTCACTGTACACCCGGTGCCCTCGGGACATGAGAGCGTTTCCGCCCTCATCTCCTGTCTCACGGGCAAGGCGTTGGAGTGGGCTAACGCCGAGTGGAGGAAGATGGACGCCAACACCATCTCCTACGCCGAGTTCTCGGGGGAGCGTCTAGTCCACCTGAGACAGGGGAGGAGGAGCGCACAGGCGTTTGCTCTAGAGTTCCGGACTCTAGCGGCGGACGCAGGGTGGAATGAACGGGCCCTCATCGACCATTTTCGATGTAGCCTACGGGAGGACGTTCAACGTGAGTTGGCCTGCAGGGATACCCATCTCACCTTCGACCAGTTGGTCGATATGTCCATCCGTCTGGACACCCTGCTGGCCACCCGTGGACGTCCCGAGGGGGGTCCGTCCATTCCGCCCTCCGGCACCTCCGAGCCGAGCCCTATGGAGCTCGGGGGTGCCGGCGCTAGAGAAAGGAGGAGGAGGAGCCCGAGGGGGCCTGTCTCCTGCACCAAGTGCGGTCGTGGAGGGCACACTGCGGCCAGGTGCTGGGGAGGGTTCTCCGGGGGAGAAGACAACAGGCCACGCACTGGGGGGGCCTCCCAGGTGAGTAGACGTCCCACTTACCCAGAGCTTTCTGTTGCGCACTTTTGTAAACCTGTGTGTTTTCCACAGGTTGCACCTCATTCCCAGCATAAGGCGCTAGTAGATTCAGGCGCAGCTGGGAATTTTGTTGATCGGAAGTTTTGTTTAGATTTAGGGATCCCTCTCCTACCTGTTGACAAACCTTTTCCCGTTCATGCCTTAGATAGCCGCCCGTTGGGGTCGGGGTTGATTAGGGAGATCACAGCACCACTTAGGATGTGTGCGCAGGGGGGTCATGAAGAGACTATACAGCTGTATCTGATCGACTCTCCTGCGTACCCAGTGGTGCTGGGAATTCCCTGGTTAAGCACCCATAACCCTGCTATTTCGTGGCAACAGAGGGCTCTCGATGGGTGGTCTGCTCAGTGCGAGGGGCGATGTCTGGGTGTTTCTGTGGGGGCGACTTCGGTGGAAAGTCCAAACCAAGTGCCCGCACTGCACATTCCGCCTGAATATGGGGATTTAGCTCTCGTGTTTAGTAAAACTAGGGCGACGCAGTTGCCTCCTCATAGACAGGGGGATTGTGCGATTGATCTCCAGGCAGGAGCAGCGCTCCCACGGAGCCACGTGTATCCTTTGTCTCAAGAGGAGAGAAAAGCTATGGAGACTTACATAGCCGAATCTTTGAGACAGGGATACATTCGGCCCTCCACTTCTCCCGCCTCCTCAAGTTTCTTTTTTGTGAAGAAGAAAGATGGAGGGTTGCGCCCGTGCATTGATTACCGTGGTCTCAATCAGATTACTGTGAAATACAGTTATCCACTCCCTCTGATTGCGACCATGACAGAGTCATTGCATGGAGCGCGGTTTTTCACAAAATTGGATCTCAGGAGCGCGTATAACTTGGTGCACATTAGGGAGGGCGACGAATGGAAGACAGCGTTTAGTACCACACCAGGTCATTTCGAATATCTCGTCATGCCATATGGGTTGATGAATGCTCCATCAGTCTTCCAATCCTTCGTAGATGACATTTTCCGGGATATGCAGGGACAAGGGGTGGTCGTGTACATTGATGACATTCTGGTGTACTCGTCTACCCGAGCCGAGCATATAACCCTGGTGCGTCGTGTATTGAGGAGGCTGTTGGAGCACGACCTATATGTCAAGCCAGAGAAATGTCTGTTTTTCCAGGAGTCGGTCTCCTTTTTGGGTTATCGGTTGTCCGCGTCAGGGGTGAGAATGGAGGTGGATCGTGTGTCCGCTGTGCGTAATTGGCAAACTCCAACCACTGTAAAAGAGGTGCAGCAGTTCTTGGGCTTTGCGAATTACTACCGGAGGTTTATCCGGGGTTTTGGACAGGTGGCAGCTCCCATCACGTCCCTTCTGAAAGGGGGTCCGGTGCGCCTGCAGTGGTCAGCTGATGCGGACAGGGCCTTTAGGAGACTGAAGGACCTGTTTACGTCGGCTCCGGTGCTGGCGCATCCGGATCCCGCATTACCCTTTCAGGTTGAGGTAGACGCGTCTGAGGCTGGTATAGGGGCCGTTCTCTCTCAACGGTCCGGCACGCCACCTAAACTCCGCCCCTGTGCTTTTTACTCAAAAAAGCTCAGCCCGGCGGAGCGTAACTATGACGTTGGGGACAGGGAGCTGTTAGCTGTAGTTCAAGCCCTTAAGGTGTGGAGGCATTGGCTTGAGGGGGCTCAACACCCTTTCCTCATTTTGACTGACTATCGGAACCTGGAGTACATCCGGGCAGTGAGGAGACTGAACCCTCGCCAGGCTCGATGGAGTATGTTTCTCACCAGGTTCGTATTTAAAATCACGTACATCCCTGGGTCCCAGAATGGTAAGGCAGATGCGCTGTCCCGGCGGTATGACACGGAGGAGAGGTCCGTTGAGCCTACTCCCATACTACCGGAGTCTTGCCTTGTGGCACCGGTGGTGTGGGAGGTCGATGCCGAAATCGAGCGAGCATTGCGTACCGACCCCAGCCCTCCACAGTGTCCTGAGGGTCGGAAGTACGTTCCGCTCGAGATTCGGGATCGACTCATTTACTGGGCTCACACGTCACCCTCCTCTGGACATCCGGGTATTGGCTGGACAGTGCATTGCCTTAGCACTAAATACTGGTGGCCCACTTTGGCTAGGGATGTGAGGGTTTATGTCTCCTCCTGCTCGGTGTGCGCCCAGTGTAAGGCGCCCCAACATCTGCCCAGGGGTAAGTTACAACCCCTGCCCGTTCCACAACGACCATGGTCCCGCCTCTCGGTGGATTTTGTGACAGACCTTCCCCTCTCTCAGGGGAATACCACCATCCTGGTCGTTGTGGACCGGTTCTCTAAGGCCTGTCGTCTTCTCCCTATGTCGGGTCTTCCTACTGCCCTACAGACCGCTGAGGCCCTATTTACCCACGTCTTCCGGCATTACGGGGTACCCGAGGATATAGTGTCTGATCGAGGCCCCCAGTTTACCTCCCGTGTTTGGAGAGCGTTCATGGAGCGTTTGGGGGTCTCGGTTAGCCTTACCTTAGGGTACCACCCGGAGAGTAACGGGCAGGTAGAACGTGTCAACCAGGATGTGGGTAGGTTTCTGAGGTCGTATTGCCAGGGCCGGCCGGAGGAGTGGGCACGGTACATTCCCTGGGCCGAGATGGCCCAGAATTCTCTCCGCCACTCCTCTACCAACCTAACCCCCTTCCAATGTGTGTTAGGTTACCAGCCGGTTCTGGCACCTTGGCAGCAGAGCCAGATCGAGGCCCCTGCGGTGGATGATTGGATGAGGCGCTCGGAAGAGACGTGGAACGCTGCCCACGTCCACCTGCAGCGGGCCGTCCTTCGTCACAAGGCGAGCGCCGATCTCCACCGCAGTGAGGGGCCGGTGTACGCACCCGGAGATCGAGTCTGGCTCTCTACCAGAAACCTACCCCTCCGCCTGCCCTGCCGGAAGCTGGGTCGGCGGTTTGTGGGGCCCTTTAAAGTCCTGAGAAGATTGAACGAGGTGTGTTATAGGTTATATCTACCTGCTGAGTATAAGAATATTAACCCCTCGTTCCATGTGTCTCTTCTCAGGCCGGTGGTAGCTGGTCCACTCCAGGACAATGAGATAGGGGAGACTCCTCCGCCCCCACTGGACATCGAGGGGGCTCCGGCGTACACCGTTCGGTCCATCTTGGACTCAAGACGCCGGATGGGGGGTCTCCAGTATCTCGTGGAGTGGGAGGGGTACGGCCCGGAGGAGCGGTGCTGGGTGCCGCGGAGGGACATCCTAGACCCATCTCTCCTGTCGGAGTTCCACCGGGACCATCCCGCGCGCCCTGCTCCGCGTCCTCCTGGTCGTCCCCGAGGCCGGGGTCGGCGCACGGCTGGAGCCGCGCGTCAAGGGGGGGGTACTGTCACGGTTTCGGCCGAGGCTGCTCCTCCTCCTGGTTCGGGCAGGCTTCGGCGGTCGTCGTCCCCGGAGTACTAGCTGCCACCGATCTATGTTTCATGTTCGTTTGGTTTTGTCTTGATGTTGTACACCTGTGTCTTGTTAGTCCTCGTTAGTGTCCTATTTAGTTCTCGTTGTGTGTGTTTGTCTTTGTGTGTGATTGCTCTTCTGTTTCGTGTTGGAGCTACGTACTTCCCTCCAGTGTTTTGGAGAGGTTTTTCGCACATGTTAGTGCGCCGTTTGATTGACGCCTGTGTGCGCCGTTATTTCGCCTTCGGGCTTATTGTGCTTATTTTCTACGTGAATATTGCACTAAAGTCTTTTGGACTGAGCTTCTGCGTCCTGCGCTTGATTCATGCACCACACCCACCTTCAGCACCCCTTGACACCCTTACCCTTACCCTAACCCTAACCCTAGCTTCATGTCCACACCAAGGTTCAACCGTAAACCTAGCCACAACCCTAACCATTACCCTAACCCTAACTCTTACCCTAGCTTCATGTCCACACCACGGTTCAACCCTAACCCGAGACATAACCCTAACCCTTTCATAAAAATTCATGACTTGTCAGTAAAGGAAACTATATGTCCAGTACACCTACAGTATTTCTGCAGGTTGATCCCTTACTGAGTTGTTACCCTCCATTCTTATTTATTTCAAATGCTCGACAGCGATATGCAATTCATTATCATGACTTAAACCTCATTAGCTAGTAAAATAGCATCTTGAATTCCTAATTGGGTCCAAGGGGGAGGGTTGGTATGATAAATAATCAAGGTAATTAATACTGTGAGTATCAGACTCTATTGCAGATTTCAGCTTCTTATGCCTCTAATACCTCCTTGGTGTGCCACAAATAACTTTGCATATTCAAACCACAGATCCAATAGCAGCAGGTTCAGAGTTGGTGATAAGCATGCAGCATGCCGAGATAGAGTGGTGTGGTATGATAGAAATGACTGCTCTGTTGCAATAACGAGAACCCTATCATAGGAAGAGTGATGGAGTTAGCCTAGAGAGAATCAATTGGGGCAGAGAATGAGTAGTGTGTGTTGTTCTCACATGGGACATGTGATAGGAAAACACCAACACAATGTTAATAGGGATGATGAATGGTGTACTGTCCCCTCACTCTAACCAAGTGGTATACTAATAGCAAGCGTAAAGAGTACAATTATTGTACTTTTCATACAATAGGCGACATACGTCACCAACACCCACATATCTAGTCTATTCTCAATGCACAATTAAGATAATTGAAAGTACTTATTACCTAAGACATCTCTGCACAACACAAGCATATTGGATTAGTAATTAACCATTTCCTTCAACTCCCATTACCAGCCCCGTCACCCTGCGAAACTTAGGTAATCATTGCTATCCAACCCAGGAGAGTACATGTCTTATTGTATAATAGGTAATTTAAGCATTCTATTATGCTGTACATTATTTACACAGAGCACATGTTGCAGCAGAGTGCAGTAGAAGGGAAGCCAGACACACTCGTACCCTGCACCGTCCGTCCAGCCCTGAGAGGAGAGTACCTAAACTCATACAAAAAAGGTGCTATCAAGAACCTAAAAGGGTTCTTCGGCTGTCCCCATAGGAGAACACTTTGAAGAACCCTTTTTAGTTCAATGTAGAACCCTTTCCACAGATTGGTTCTACATGGAACCCAGAAGGATTTACCTGGAACCAAAAAGGGTTCTCCTATGGGGACAGCCGAAGAACCGTTTTGGAACCTTTTTTCTAAGAGTGTAGCTACAGATCCAAGCTGAGCAGCTTTCTGACGACTCTTTGAATAGTACCCGCCTTTCATCTTCCCTCTTTCTTTTTCATGCAGACAAAGTCTTTCATCTGGGAAGGCTACATACTGATATTAAATACCTGGAAACGTAGCAGACAGAGAGAGCTAGGGCAAGATGGATAGACAGGCAGACAAAGCATTGACATAACATTTTTGAAACGAGAATAAAGAAGAATGTTCCATGTTTCTTGTCCTATTTTTACCAAATGGCAGATTTTTGTTTCATTGCATGGTTGCTACTGTAGTTTGTTGTCACGCCCAACAACACATATAGTATATCCACAGCAAAACGAAATCACCATGGACATTTTGTCACATAAGGATCCTCCTCCTCAAGACTGGGAATATGATTTCATGCCCTTGATCAATACCAGTTTTACAGCAGCCTTTGAGTCCCTGTGTGACAGCTGTGGAGACAGGTTTTGAGGCTCCGATGCAAATGGAAAAAACCCATTCCCTTTCTCTCTCTGGTTCCTCCCTTCCCTTTCTCTCTCTGGTTCCTCTCCTCCCTTCCTCTCTCTGGTTCCTCTCTTCCCTTCCTCTCTCTGGTTCCTCTCTTCCCTTTCTCTCTCGGATTCCTCTCCCCCTGTCCTCTCTCTCGGTTTCCTCTCATCCCTTCCTCTCTCTGGTTCCTCTCCTCCCTTCCTCTCTCGGATTCCTCTCCTCCCTTCCTCTCTCTGGTTCCTCTCCTCCCTTCCTCTCTCTCAGATTCCTCTCCTCCCTTCCTCTCTCTGGTTCCTCTCTTCCCTTTCTCTCTCTGGTTCCTCTCCTCCCGTCCTCTCTCTGGTTCCTCTCTTCCCTTTCTCTCTCTGATTCCTCCCCTTCTCTCTCTGGTTCTTCTCTTCCCTTCCTCTCTCTGATTCCTCTCTTCCATGCTGTGTTCATAGATCTTTAACACAGGAGGGTGAAAGATATGGTCCTGTGCAACGGGCCACTGAGAATGGACAATACTTTATTAAAATGCAAAATAACTACTAAGAGGAGGGAGCTGCTGCTGCTGTTTTATGTGACAGTGCTGCCTGTCATATATTTCATAAATGTCCTTGCTTATATTAATTTTCTCATGGGCCGTACTTTTTCTGAGTAGCAATTTATATTTTTCTTCAGCCATGTGTAAATTGTGCATGCTGTGAAAAAGGACTTTGCTAAATCCAATTCAGAGCGGGAGAGGGGAGAGTAATTCTTTCTGGTCTGCGAGGGTAAAAGTAAACACACACACACACTTACACACCACACACACACTTACACACCACACACACACTTACACAACACACACGCACTTACACACCGCACACCACACACACACTTACACACCACACACACACTCAAGAAGGGACTGTCAATTCCAAGTTTAGCCTTCTTGATCAGTGCATTATCAGGACTTCTCAGTGCTTTTCAAAGCCATGTTATTTGCTCTAAGAGAGAAAAGGAAACGTTGATTTTACATTGTTCATAACATTCAGCTATTCAGTTTTTGTTTTCTCTCCCTTGACTCACACGATTTATCTAGATGTCATTTTGTCTTTTGAATTGCAAAAGACAAAGTTATGATTGGCAATCATATCATACTGTCATCCGTTTTTCTTTTTTGCAGAAACAAATTTGTCATGATCGGCACACAATTTATCATGCAATATTTGTCTCCATGTTTTCCCCAAGCATTTGAGACCAGAATACCGCACTGCAAGGACTTCACTGGGTGGAAAAACCTAGTCTTTCAATTTTACACCATGCAGGCTTATGTTTTGTGACTCTCACTGTCTTCCATCTGCATTAATTTGACATTTTCTAATCTGGTTGTGTCATTTCCTGCCATTGAGAGGGCTGTGGTAGCCTGCTGGCATGGACACAGAGGATGAACCATAAGAGCTGCCTATTACAGGTCACCTTGAGCGAATCTTCTATTTAATGGTGACAGGCTGGCTACTTCCCTTCCAAACATGGGCTGTGGTTTGCCAGAACTCTTGGAGATGTGTGTGTATATGGGAAGGATACATTCACAACGTAGTACGTGTGCATTCACAGAACCTCGCAAAAGAGCCATGTTACCTGCTAAATTGAGCATCTAAGGCTTTCCAAGTGGATGACAGTGTGAAACACAGCAGAGATAGCACATTACATTCAATTGCAGTTTCATATTTCTTTTTAGAAACTAATTTACTGTGGAAACCTGGTGTTGTGACCTGTCCAAATCATGGGTTCCTAAAATATTAAGAGCTCACACAAACATCTTTCTCTGCAGCCCCCACGAACCAAGGCTCCCAAGTCCCTTTTACACTGGTCTGAAGTGTTACAACCATCTTCCCTGAATGCCACAGAAAGTACATTGCCAAATATCAGTGGATGGCAGTGTGAAACACAGCAGAGATAGCACAGTACATTCAATTGCAGTTTCATGTTTCGTTTTAGACAAGCACAGCGCATGCACGCACGCATGCACACGCACCACCACACACACACACACACACTACCACCACACACACACACACACACACACACACGCACACACACACCACCACACACACACACACACCACCACCACACACACACACACACACACACACACACACACACACACACACACACCACAACACACACACACACAGCACAGATTGCTGGAGAGGGAAAGAGTGTACCCACTACCCATTGAGATAGAATACATGCGTTCAGATCCTCCGGAGACTACTTCACACGTGTTTAATACAGTAGACAGCAAATCATGGCATGCTTATGGCATATAGTGACATTTCTAGTGAGATGTAGCAAACATTTGCCTCTGAGCAATAGCAGCTTCATCACTGGTGAATAGCCATTTATTGGTCCCATATGGCCCCTGTTCACATCCATTAGGCACAGAGATGATCAGATGTAGATTGTAGAATGTCAGTGTTGTGTGTATTATCATACATGGGTTGACAATACAGTATGAACCTCTATAGCAGGGGTAATAAGTCCTAATTTCTGATTTCTGCTGGCTTTCCCTGGGTTGTACTCCTATGTTACTCCTCAGAAACTGATTTACTCCTCTGTTACTCCTCAGAATCTGATTTACTCCTCAGAAACGTATTTACTCCTCTGTTACTCCTCAGAAACGGATTTACCCTGTTACTCCTCAGAAACTGATTTACCCTGTTACTCTTCAGAAACTGATTTACTCCTCTGTTACTCCCCAGAAACTGATTTACTCCTCTGTTACGCCTCAGAAACGAATTTACTGTGGACACCAGGTGTTGTGACCTGTCCAAATCATGAGTTCCTAAAATATTAAGAGCTCACACAAACGCCTTTCTCTGCAGCTCCCACAAACCAGAGCTCCCAAGCCCCTTTTACACTGGTTTGAAGTGTTACAACTATTTCCCCTGAATGCCACAAAAAGTACATTGTCAAATATCAGGACAGTACCTTATCTTTCCTCAATATGCAGTGAAAAATAGTCTATAACCTCAGCAAACTTGCAGGTGCTTTCAAAAGGTCAATGTCTCTAGCTAAATAAATGTTTGGGTGGCAGATTGTGTGTTGGCACCTATGACAAACCCAATGTTTAGATGACTGTATAGACAGGAAGAGGGCACTGGCAGAAACATGGCATGGCATGGCAACTAAAATAGTGCGTTACTAGCAGAGCCCCTCCTGTTCCTGCCTGCATTACCCCCGACCCCCTGGAACGACTGTCTCAGTAGGATTCCTGTTCTCTGTCAGTCAACAGAACAGAGGGAGAAACAATGAGGAAAGAGATCAGGAACTGGCTCATGACCTGCTTAACACCATGTGCTTTTCAGGGAGAGATAGGATATTATTGTGCTTTTCAGAAAACACACAAACCCACCCAACCTTCATACAATTCCATGAGCCATATAACTACACAAACACACACACACAAGTTCTGAAGCCATTTGTCATTAGGACAGCTGACTTTGTTCTCAGTGATTGATAATGGAAAAGGGAATGGAAATACAGAAAACAATTACATCCTGGCATGGCTCCAGCAGCCGTCACCTGATGAGGCACTATTCATCTCCAGCCATGTTATTCTCCATCTCTCCCTGATATATTCATGATGCAGAGATATGGTCTCTGAGCATGCAGCCTGTGTGTGTGTGTGTGTAGAGATGGCATCTCGGAGCATTAAGAGTGTGGCAGTCACAAACTGAGCCACGCCGACTGAGCTTAAAGAACGCTCATCAGTTTCACATTACTTTTGTTTAAAGCCACCGAATACACCTACCTGCTGGAAATAACCAAGCCTATTTGCATTTTTATTTGATTTTAATATATTCTTCATAGGTGACGATTTCCAAATATAGAGTATATCCAGACTCAAACTTCTTCTGTTCTCGTTACTGCTCATCTCAGCAAGCAACGTAAGCAACGAACAAAGTGGATTCTGTTGAGTAGTGTGGTTTTTAATAGATCAAAGGATTAATCTGGGTCTTGTTTTATGCAATTAAGAAGATGCATTAAAGAGAACAAAGCCCTGTGGGCTGTTGATGTTTTAACTGATGGCCTACTGCTTCCACTGCTAAATAAAATCAGGATTATCATTGTGCAAACATGTCCCGTTGTTATACAGGTTCAGAGACACAGTTTATGTCTCTCCTCAACTCCTGCCAAAGGCTGTTGATGTTTTCTCAACCACCAGCCTTGAGTCACAAAAACCCCACTGAAACCACTGGGAAATCTGGTCAGACAGAGAGATTTGGAAAGCGATGGTTTTTAATTTATTTCCTCCCCCTCAATTAAACTTAGTCAATTACCATTGTTTAATTACTCTATTACAATTATTTCTGCCAATTAAACCTCTAGGCTGTCTCCAACGGAGCTTCCAATCTCTATTGCTGTTATTTGCTGTCACTTCTCAGTCGAGCTAGGCTCATACAATACTTCAGATAGCTGACAGGGTGATGTACAATGCACACTCTGAAAAACACATTGTTATGCATAAAGGCAGTGTGTGAGTGAAGTATATCAAAAGTCCTAATTAAACCCTAACTAATAATGGTAAAGTCTCTACAATTCTTTGCATGTTGTATTGAAAATGTGTAAACGAAATCCTCTTGCTAATGAGATGAGGTGGTGGAATGAGTGAGTCAGTCAGTAGGAGAGGAGTATGGGCTGTGTGGTCTCCTTTCAATCAGGGGTCAGGAGGTCATCCAGCGTTCAGGAGAGGTCGTGGTAGATAATCTCTCCAGGCTTTAACATGATGGCTGAATTATAGCATGAAGCTGACACCGACTCCTCTCCAACCTGAATTTAAACTCTTTTAAATGTCTATCTGGGTTTGACTCTGAATATGGGTCTCACTTGAAATCTTAGAAGACAAATCTAATTTCTATCTAGTTGGAAAAAAGTCCTTTGGCTGTATTTGATTAATCTTTGGATATTGCACAGGGTAAGGCGATAGCATTATTATTCAACCAAGTCTCATGGGCTATATGTTCCATAGTATTACTTTCATCAGCAGGTGATAACCATTGCGGCTCTGCAATTACATTCTCTAGTCATAACACATTTTGAAAACGTAATGGCATATACATTTCTCTCTACAAACTCCTCCAAATGGGAAACATTTCATATTTTCCTCCTTATTCACATATACATTTTCCTTGTCTTTGGTCGACAGACAGGCCTAATTACTGGATGGGTCATACTTGTTGTGTTGTTAGGTGTAAGGGCAGACCGTTGAGGACAGCAGGTGCGGCATCCTGATAAGGAGATAGTCTCTGTTCCGTAGGCTGAGTAAGACAGCCAGCCTGATGGCGGGGGACAGTGTCCTGTAGGCAATGTGAACCAACCTCCTGATAATTACATGAAGGGACATTATTCAGACTGAGACGGAGGGAGGGCCCCTGCAGGCCTTCTCATCCTGCTAATAGATATGGCTTTATCTACTCTCTCTTCAGCATCTTCATCAAGCCATCACACACATTAGGGGCCTCTGGGGCCTCACTCAATCAAAGCACAAAACGCACGACAGCCATTACTCTTGTTTAAGGCAAACATATTAATCGCTGTCACATGTAATACACTTGTGATATCTTGCATAAAGAGATACCATCTACAGTATGTTGATATAGAGATACAGCCTAGAACATACACAGGAATTTAACAGGCCAACAATGGGTCTACCAATATAGCTACATAAATCATTGTTGATTGTGCTGACTTTGCCATTGACTAACCTAAGAAGTTATTCTGAACAGTTTTTACTTGTTTGCTGTTGTTTATCTTTTCCTAGAGGGAGGAACGTGTGAGGTGATTGCGGCTCACAGATGTTGTAATAAGAACAAGATTGAGGAGCGGTCTCAGACGGTCAAGTGTTCCTGTCTACCAGGGAAGGTGGCAGGGACCACCAGGAACAGACCCTCGTGTGTCGACGGTGAGTAGAGGAGGACTACCATCCCAACCCCCATTGGTATTGCAGGCGCAAGGGAAGTGTGTGCCCTATCACTGATTGGACTCACACACACAGGTGCTGCTTATAGAACCCATATTCACCAGTTCTTGAATATTTTTTTTCAGGGTTGCATAAAAGTGATCCAATATATAACTTTGACTGTATATGATGCTTCATCCTTTCCCAATAGATCTGGGACAGCAGGTGGCCAGTAGAGATGGAGATGCCCCATCCCTTTCTTTTGATTAGCTCACTGCAGACATACGCAATTCATCAATGGCATACATTCCCTAGAGAAGTAGCAATGGTTCTTTATGTATTATGCAGTTTGTTTTGATTCGTGTCAGGTCTAAGGCAGAGTAGCCTAAGGAGTTGTTGCTTAATAGATGCACTATAACCTTGGTTCGATCCGACTCCTGGCAACAAACCACGGTAACCCTCTTTACCGTAAGGAACAGGTCAAAATGAGGTCCTCTTGGGTGTTGAATATGTATGGCTGGAAAACCACTTAGACTAGGACAGACAAGAACACTCAAACAAAACATTTACTGAAGTTGTGGCCATACTCAACTACCTAATTTTGTACTGTGGAAATGTACTGTTGCTTTATGAATTGTATGTATTGGCTTTTTGACAGATGAGGCACAATTTTACCATCTCTAGTAGAGATCCAACAGAAGACAGTAGTAACCTATGTCACTCACTATATACTGTATTTCTTCCTATGCTGTGCAGCAGAGAGAAAATGCTGCAATATTATAACAAATTTCATGCAATTCTACTCATTTTGACATGGGGTGAAGCAAAAATGTTGGCAGTTTTAAAGCTAATCTTTTGCAATTCTGCACATTTTGTCATGACTTATGCCATGTTAATGATATCTGAGTGAGAGTGACTAACAAAATCATACCGAGTCGGTATTCGGCCATAATTACTATAATTAAGTGATAACACCCGAGAAGCCAGTTTTGGAGGATATATCGGCACGGGTGTTGTTTCGTCTCGGGCCGGCAAACCGTGCCAATATATCCTCCAAACACAAGCTTCGAGGGCATTATCACTTTTATACAATGGGTTACCAACATATTCAAATGATGATTGACATATTTTCATTAAAAACGTCATTTTGATACTATTTCATCCTTCCACGAGATATAGTCCCGACACAAATCTAGGGTTTCTACCCAGGTTTTTCACGCTCAACAGTTTCCTGTGTGTATCAAGAATGGTCCACCACCCAAGTGACATCCAGTCAATTTGACACAACTGTGGGAAGCATTTGGAGTCAACATGGGCCAGCATCCCTGTGGAACGCTTTCAACACCTTGTAGAGTCCATGGCCCGACAAATTGAGGCCGTTCTGAGGGCAAAAGGGGGGGGGGGTGCAACTCAATATTAGGAAGGTGTCCTTAATGTTTTGTACACTGTTCTTTTTTGGGGTCACTTATGTCGCTTATGCCTGGGGCCAGCCCTGACAGTAGACATCACTTCTCACCTGCTTGTATGCTTCTTTAGATTCTAACCATTAGGAAATGTTTCCACAATTACTGAGCAGAGTACACAGACAGAGTGAGGGAATTTTAGGTCTCTTTTTTCTGTCAGGACTGACAGGGTATTTTCCTCTGTCAGATGTTCAAGATGTGGTGGACATTTACCCTGTATTTAAGGCAATTTTCTCTTCCCAGAGCAAGAATACGGTCTGCATTAGTCACAGCTATGCCCCCTCTTTCACTTAACATGTCTAGACATCTGTCTTTCTCTTTGATTTAAAATGCATGTAAGAAATGCTTTAAATACACCTAAGGTTGCTTTAGTGCTAGTCACCAATCCATCTTCAAGTCATATACTGCTATCTCATATTGCCTCAGTTTCCACTGGGTAAGAAATACTCAGGTCACATTATGGTTTTGTTGCCTGCAGCATCCATAGTGATTGGTAAGTGGTGGTGTGAGATGGAGCCCTGCCTGGAGGAAGAAGAGTGCAAGACGCTGCCTGACAACTCAGGCTGGATGTGTTACGCTGGGAACAAGATCAAAACCACCCGGGTAAGATAACCTCTCATTACAATTTGAATCAGAGTTATATTGGAGGAGGGATAGGTACAGTCATGGGAGATTTGCACCAACAGAACAATATAGAGTGTTTTATTGACAGACAAAGGCACAAGGTTTTGACTCAAGAATATGAGCGATACTTTCTCTTTTCTTTTTTAGAACACCCAACAACCTGCAAGCAAAGGATACCTCTAACTTTAGATGGACCAACTGCAAAGGTCAGCTTTGACATGTTCCATCTTCCATGGAGCTGTTACTGTATACCATCTTATCATAAACCATCTAATAATCAAGACTAACATTATAGCTGCACTGCAATATACTGTATCGCAATATCTGAGTGCTCTCCCTTTTATTTGTTTCAGATCAATCCAAGGACCCAACAGACATTCAGTTTACCTTACAGTTATAAGTGTGAACTTTCCTGTATAGAAAGGTGTGAATTATCAAAGAAACTGCTGCTCAAGGGCACTGAGGAATGATGCAGCTGAAGGATATCAATGGGAAACCCAGTGATTTCACAATTTTGTAATTTGATGGAACACTGCATTTGGATGTACAGCACATCTGAACTGCGTCTGATATTCGTCTGAGAATCTACTGCCTCCACTGTCCCAGCTCTCCGTTCTCTGGTATCAGCAAACAGACAGACTCTGCGAGAGAGAGAGAGAGAGAGACATTTCTGGGTTACTTTGAGCAAGTACTTTCTGTGGGGACTCAGGATTCTGTATATACCATGTTTCAGTCTCTTCATGTGAACAAGAACATTGTCTACAGTATGATGGTGGTGAAATGTAAATGATTCCAAACCCTGATCTGTTCTGTTCTTGTCCATGTGTTCCAGATTCCAGACCACAGCCAAAGGTCTAGTGTTTCTTAAACATACAATAACCTATAGGTGTAGATCATGTGAGGATGAAACTGTACATTGACTGTTAAAATGAAAAATTTGGCCAATATCAAGACATGTTTTTGTTATCAAAACTGTTTTTGTATTTGAATTCCTTAGGTCATCTCTGTTGCTTCCTTTTATAGTTCAGTTATCCATCAAACGGTTGATTGTTCACCAAAAAACACAGTAGGCTTACATTGTTTTTTTTTTACTCTTTTAGATGCCTTATGTGTGTCAACTTCTTCAACAACATAAAAAATCTACCATTGCATTGTGCATAAATATTAAATTAAACTACGGTGTGTCATGTAATTAAATATCTATTTTGCATTGGCTGTTTGAAGTATCAACAAATCAGCTTATCATAACAAGTGATGATAATTGCATCCATAGTGCACAGATATCAGAAAGCACAACGATCACAATCAACTTGCTTGCTAACTGGGTTAAGTAAGTAGAGGAAATCACATGACCAGAATATCAATGTTTAATTTGTACATTCAGGGTTGAAAGTAGATTTAATTTCTTACCGCCCCGGTAGCAATGAAAAAAGTTACACTCCCTATATTTTCAATGCATTTTTCCGCAAAAGGTGGGTAAACTGTCCAGCCCCAAAAACATGTGGGTAAACAGCATTGTTTACCCTCCACTACATCACTGGTGGTAATGTTAAATAATGGTGTAATAGCCTGTAGTTTTCTTGGCATTTTGTGTTAATTATTGTGATAGATTCACGTTTTACCAGTAAGGATTACCCCCATTATTTATTTTGCCGGGACGCCATAATGGACCGTACCAATTTACTTTCACCCCTGTGTACATGTGTATTTTGTATTGGGTAGCCTACTAGACCAGTTGATTCCCTAAAACAGTAGCTACAGAACTGCAGCACTCTGGGAATTCTACCGTAACAGACTGGGGTTTTGAAGTCTTCTGCTCGCATTGTAAAGAAGAAATGAGCTTGACGAATAAGGACAGTCAATGAAAAACATATTTACTCTGAAGTCTTCCGCTCAACAAAGGATGGCCAATGAAGCATGAAGCAGATTATATAACGATTTTTCTATTACAAAGCACCAGGGAACCAAGCAGTCAGCATGCAGATGTAAAACCACCAGACACCCCGTAGGGATTTTTCTTAGTGTTGCTCTCTGGCACATGTTGTCTGGAATCTCCATATGTGCTGGTGGGTCAAACACAGCGTACAAAAACACACACAGAAATCACATCGCACCAGTGGCAGGCATGGCTAGGGACAGCACAATGTAACATGCAAGTAAATGCACTGTATCCTGAAATCTGTTCTAAAGTGTATTCCAATCTGAACAACTATTGATAAACTGATAGTGTGCATATGGTACCTGTGTAAGCACACAGCCTAAGAGAGCAAATTAATTACTAAACCGCTGTTTAATGGAGGTAGTGCTTCCTTTAAAGGCTCCCTTTACAATCATGCTGCAGATGAAACGATTAAGCTGGTGGGACTGGGCTACTGGGATTCCGTGAAAAAGATAAATAAGACAGAGGTGAACAGCAGTTGAAGGTGAAACCCCGGTATGCAGCATTGTGCCTCATGGAGGGAATCATTGGCTAAATTGAAGTACTCTGAAAAGTTATAATCTGCAATTATCTGTGGATGAGCTGTTGAAACTGAGGTCCTGACTCAGAGGTCATTAAAAATCTTGTGGCTAGAGCAGGGGTGTTAACCCCAGTGCCCTGGCCTGGATAGATTCCCAACATGGCTGCTCATCCTACCAATGGCTACTCAACCACAGCTTCCAATTGTCTCTTTCAGCTCTCCTCCCCCTCTTCCACAGAACCTGACATTCAGCCATATTCTGTTTCTAACTAAAGTTGTTTGTTTGACAGCAAAACAGATCCTCCATCACACTACCAAAGACTGTGACACTAATGATAATTTAATGTTAGCTAACTGCAGGAGATTCTGAAGAAGCACCAGCTCCATAAAATCAGATACTCTCTGGGCTGGTCCCGCGGGGCCTGATGGCTCACATTTGGGTGCAGAATGGTAACAAATATGTGACAACTGACATTGATCCGCCTTGACTTTCTGTCAGGACTTGAGTGAGGCATCATGGGACAACAGTGAGGTACCCATGGGACCCCTTCCCTGCTGGATCCCAAGGGGCCAGGGTTCTGGTCTAGAAGCACGGTTTTGACTACTCCTACAGTTTTGCTTCGGTACTGCAGTTTAACTGATGCCCACCCAAGAAAGACAATTTCCGTAGACGGCCACATAGAAAAGTCAGATTTAAACATTCCTAATAAGACACTTTAGTTATCACCTTTGTGCACAAAACATCCATTGAATTATTTAAATGATTGTCACTGAGGCCGATTTTTTTTCTCATCACTCACAGCCAAAGATATTAAAATGTTTTATTAATCCAATGTGTGTCATGGTTTTGGATGACGTGATGACGTCGTCGCTGCTCGCGCTGCTCCCTGAGTGCTAGTGTGTATGTGATGTTGCTCCGTATAAACCGGATGCAACCCGGATATAGACGGTCCATGAATCGACGTCTACGAACGTGAGTAGATTACCTTGAAACATCTTGGATGCAGTCTCCAGTTCTTATTATACCTCAGTGCTGGCTCCCCATGTGATATTCAAACTTGGTGACACTGACAGTGTTCATGCTCAACACCTGCACCAACCCATTTACACATTTTCTAAGTCAGTCAGTATCAAACTCAATATCATGATGGGTGATGTCAGATATAAAGTCAATGATTGTATCAAGAGGGAGTCAATTAATAAGTGTATACCACCACTTCAGCCACCACTACATTTAGGTGAATGTGTAATGTACAGTAGTTTATGTGGACAACTGGCTAAAAACTAAGCAGGCCACAAATAATTTACTAAACCCTAAACCTCAACTAAATCTTGTATTGAAGAATGTGGAAATTGAGCAAGTTGAGGTGACTAAATTGCTTGGAGTAACCCTGGATTGTAAACTGTCATGGTCAAAACATATTGATACAACAGTAGCTAGGATGGGGAGAAGTATATCTATAAAGTGCTGCTCTGCATTCTTAACAGCACTATCAACAAGGCAGGTCCTACAGGCCCTTTTGTCGCACCTGGACTACTGTTCAGCCGTGTGGTAAGGGACTTAGGAAAATTGCAATTGGCTCAGAACAGGGCAGCACGGCTGGCCCTTGGATGTACACAGAGAGCTAACATTAATAAAATGCATGTCAATCTCTCCTGGCTCAAAGTGGAGGAGAGATTGACTTCATCATTACTTGTATTTGTGAGAGGTATTGACATGTTGAATGAACCGAGCTGTCTGTTTGAACTACTGACATACAGCTCGGACACCCATGCATACCCCACAAGACATGCCACCAGAGGTCTCTTCACAGTCCCCAAGTCAAGAACAGACTATGGGAGGCGCACAGTACTACATAGAGCCATGACTACATGGCACTCTATTCCACATCAAGTAACTCATGCCAGCAGTAAAATTAGATTTAAAAAACTGATAAAAATACACCTTTCGGAACGGCGGGGACTGTGAAGATGGACACATGCATACAAACACACGATAACATCCGCACTATACACACATGTACACATGGATTTTGTGTTATAGATAGGTTGTGAAATCTGTTATGAATGTATTGTAATGTTTTTGTAATGTTTTTAAAATGTATAACTGCCTTATTTTTGCTGGACTCCAGGAAGAGTAGCTGCTGCCTTGGCAGCAGCTAATGGGGATCCATAATAAATACAAATACAAATACATAGCCTACAGTAGAGTAAAGCAAACTGCTCTAGTGTTTGCCATTCTCTCCAAGTACAACAGGCAGCAGCCAGCCACCAAGATATTACCAAGTCTAATCACATCCTCTCAAACCAGGCAATGTCTCCCTGTTTCCCTGTGGGATGCAGGGATTTCAAAGTCAAGGTAATGCGGACCAAACTGGATTCTAATTCAAGTTGACATCAGGTTCCTCTCCCAGCTCCTCCAGCGTTCATCTAAATCATTCATGCTGAGAACACCAGTGCCGCCAAACCATTTGGGCTCCATCAATGATTAAAGACTTGATCAGGCAAACAAAAACAATAACACATTTACAAACAGTACTGGATTCTTATGGTTTAAAAACCCCTAGATTGTTATCTTAAAAACGTTTGTTGACATCAAATGAGTCATGTATGAATCATACTACTACAGTACATACCAGGAGATGTTGGCCGTGTTCGAGAGCATCACATCCATGATGCATTGTGGGCAAATTATGACTGACTGATCTACATTCACATTTTAGTCATTTAGCAGATGCTCGACAAATAATGAGTAGTTATTTATGATGCAAGGTGATTTGTAGATCAGTCAGTCGGCAGTCGCCTGCACTGACGGCTGCAGGCCCGTTGACTCATAGCACCACTAAACATGTTATCATTAAGAGTTTGTGTAACAATTGTTGCTGTATGGCATCATGTCATGACATTAATTTGACAGTAATCTAATGCACTGATTCATTACTATAAATTATACATATAGCATGACCGGTAATAACATACTTGTACAGTATACGAATGAGAATGAAGGTCAGGCAAAGTGATATTTTAAAATATTTTCTAATATAATCACTATATTTTGTCAAAGTGCTAGAGTGATAAATCTACAGGGTTGGTAGTTTGTCAGTGGTGACCTGCTTTGACATGTGTTGAAACTGACACTGACTACAGCCTCGCTTATACCTGGTTCTAACAAGCGTAATTTGTCCTGATCTTATTCACATTCTGATTGCGCCCACATTGTAGCCGTTGCATCTACACATGGTATTTAAAATGTGTCTCTTATCCGTCCACAGTCTCTGCATTGTGACCAGATTTCTTGGTGCCTCCCTATATGCAGATTATTTGACAGATATCCTTTCAAAATAATATGCATTTATTTACTTTAAGACAATTATTGATGCCATAAGTCAATGGTGCTACCTGTCAATGATTTTAGAGACCAGTATAATGATGATTTAAATGGTTTGATCATCCAGATCTGTTTACAATTGATTGGTATCCAGATACAAATGGTCCCGTACCACCTCTGGAGGTGGTCAGGAAGATCTGATCACAATCAGATCATGATGTGCCTTTTAATCGTCCACACCTGTCTAAAGATGTGGGCACATTCAGAATGTGGATAAGATCAAGACAAAGGATGCATGTTAGAACCAGGCATAAACGGGGCTAATGTGTTGTGGGCCTGTCTCATTGACCTTGTAAACTCAGTGTACCTTACATCAACATTACCCCGCTGATGTTCAGGAGGCAAAACGTTTAAACGTACAGTATTTTCCTTGTAAAGTAAACCCACGGAAGACAAAGGTGAATAATTGATTAATTGTCAAATGCATGTTAAGAGTTTTCTGGAGAAGATACATTTTGCTGTGGATGGCATATTCATAGTTGGTAACAATAGGACATAACAATGTTACACCAATATTACTTAGTCCAGAATGTGAAATGTAATCACACTGCCTTGAATGACATGAAACAGGCAGTGCCTGAGTCTTTGTGTGTTCTCCCTATCTGTTGTGTACTGCTGTGTGTTATTTTATTTTTTCTGCTGTGAGCTCACCATGTTGACTTTAATGGAGTGTGACAGTACATTTCAATTACCCACATGCAAGATACCTTCAAAATAGTTCAGGAAATTAGGCTGTCCTGATATGATGGTTGCTTTATAAGTCATACAGTAGTTTACATCATGCATTTTAAATATTAAATCATGTATACCCATGTTAACTGCAGAAAAGCTCATAGTTACCATATGATATCATTGACATCAGACACAGCACGATGAAAACAGGGAGAAAGACTCAACTATGGTTTTATGCATTTGATTACAAGTAGCTACAGTATGCATCAATCTGCCTACAACCATGAGCCATGACCATACATGCACCATGAATGAATTATACACAGGCAGATGAACTAACATTGTTATTCCAATTAATATTATATTCATTCAAATATAATTGTTCAACTCTCTAATTATGTTAAATGTAATTTCAATTCTAGACATCATGCACAAGACAAGACACATTGTCACGACTTCCTCCGAAGCTGCCTCCTCTCCTTGTTCGGGCAGGCTTCGGCATTCGTTGTCACCGGCCTTCTAGCCACTGCCGCTCCTCATCTCATCATTCCATTTGTTTTGTCTTGTTTATTACACACACCTAGATCATATCCCCTCATTAGTATGTGTATAAGTGTTCCCTCTGCCCCCATGTCCTTGTGGGTGATTGTTTAATGTGAGAAGAGAGTAGGTCGGTTGAGCTACGTGTATTTTGTATTGCCGGGGTATATTTTCCCTGTGTGCCTGTTTTGTTCCAGTGCGCCTGTTTTGCGCACTGGACTGTTTGACGCTATCCGGAATAAATTATGTATTCTGTGATTTACCCTCCTGCGCCTGACTCCTTCAAATCACCCATCACACACATGGTACATATCTTTGAGCCATGACCAAATTACACTGTCTATTGCACCGAGTAAGTTGAAGGCATTTTAAAACCGGTGTGATTTTAATTCTTGGCTCTCCAGGCAAAGCATGCACACCCACATGCATGCACACAAACACACAGTGCAATAATGGTTTGTATTTATCATATTCACACTTTATTAATTAGCTGTGTCATCTCTAGGTCATTAAGAGAAAGTTGTTCTGAATAAATTAGGAAGATAAATCATTGTGAAGAACTGTTAATGTTGAGTAAAATTGTAGGTTAGGCATCATGTACACTAGCATTCATTATTATGTCATAAACACAACATTACATCTGATCCAGCTCAGAAGATATAATTGCCAAATCATTTTACAGGGTAATAATTTTGGCGGTGGTGAGCAAACCTCTTATGTTAGGTTTGACAAGCTGAATCTGACTAAATGGCTGTTTGGCATGTTCTGATGGGATGTCATGTAATGTTGTATTGGGAATAAATAGGTTTCTATCAGTGAAGTTCTGTATCATCTCTGCATTGTCATGTTAAAATGTTTTTAAAAACTCTACTGCTTTCTTAAACTACTTTAAAGAATGAACAAAAGAATGACAATTATTATGACTAATGTTGGGATCTATTTTCTTATAATTAGATGTGATGCCTAGCTTAAAAAGAATACATTAATGATTAAACATAATAGGTTTGTGCTGTACTGATATAGATTGTTTAACATAACAAGCTGTGACTAATGTGAGGAACCGTTAGGGGGAGGCTGAGATAGACTTGTGACACACACACACACACTGCCTCTTTGTTAAACCGCTCAAGGACGTGTACTGCAACAATGAAGAAGAAGAAACTATGTCTGTGGTTGCTGACTCTCGAGACAAGTTGGGACAGTTAGTTCTCTGTTTTGCCCTGCGAGGTGTTACAGTGAACCCGTATATACGAAGATTGCATTTACCATTTATTCGCTTGACTAATTATATTAATAAAAAAGCTGAGAATATATTCAGTGACTTAGTGTTAAATTCTGTTCTGATACCAGATTCGAATTACGCAACTTAACACTAAACATAGATGTACAAAAAGTGTTGAGAGGACAGAAACTGATGAAAGTAAATTACAGTAGAGTGAATGTTCTATTTTGCTTGTAGCCACAATTTGCTTGAAGGCACAGGCAATTCTGTACCATTTCACATAATTACTATAACGCAGGTCCTCTCAACAGGAGACAGGAGTTAGAAAGACAAACTAAAGCATAATGTAAATACTCTCGGCTCTCAACAGGAGACAGGAGTTAGAAAGACAAACTAAAGCATAATGTAAATACTCTCGGCAGTGAAGAAGCCCCTTTCCTCTCTCCTCCTCTCCTAGTGATTAGCATTTCAAACAGCCGTTGTTTTGCATCTGAGTTCCATGTTTATTTGCATGCCATCACATCCTTGCGTGTGTGTGTGTGTGTGTGTGTGTGTGTGTGTGTTGAATCTGGAGTAGCTCGAGGAACAGCCCAGGCATATCCAGCCCCTTTCTCCAAAACGTTGGGCAGGACAAATCACATCAAGACAGTGACTCTACACATAACGTATCGATAAGAATGCCCAAATCAAATGTGCTTCCACTTGTCACTAGCAGGGCACATTGCTTCATTGAGACAGTCAAGACAAAAGCCTCTGTTCATACAGTCATTGGTCCCAGTTCACAATCTATTTCAAATGTCCAGTTGTCTTTCTGGGTGTGGCTCATCCAATCACCAGCTAAGCATTTATCTACCACTGAAAGACAATGTCCCTCTGACAGAACACAATATGGAATCCAATTGAGAGATGTGCCAAGCAATATTTTTTTTATCTGCCCCTCAGTCTTAGGTAGAAGCTGGCTGCCATGGCTAAACCCATCTCTGTCTCTCAGAGGACCAGGCAGGGGAGTAGGGATACACACTGTATGGCATAGGATCCTTGAGTTCCTCTTGAGTTCTCCTTTTAATTCACACCAGTCACTTTACTTATCTGGTAGGGCTGCTCATTTGGTAGTGTATTCCTCATTATATCCCAGGGACTGAAGGAGATCTTCATTTTTTTCAAAGCAAAAAAAATAGTGAGATTTACTGTAGGCCAGGGCACATTCAGGGTCTCAGTCGATTGGCTGAGATGGGTTTTTGCAATCGCGCCACCTGGAAAAGGTAAAAGGAAGAACAGATGTAGGATCTTAATTTGAGCCAGTTTGCTACAGCAGGAAAATAATCCTGCTGCAACAGGATATATTATGTGGATTCTAATTAATTGACATTTTTGTAGGGGTTGATAAATTTTTCACAAGGGAAAATCAAGTCTGAAATGTTTTAGTGGAAATTACAAACTGCAGAAGCCTTTTTAAACCTCAAATACACTACAAGTAAAAACATTCCTGCATTGCAGGAAAGTTCTCCTGCAACCGGGTGCAATCCACAAACTTTCAAAAGGTCCATTAAATGCTGGGTCACCCTGTACCAACAGTCTTCACTAGACATCATTATTTCTACTGCCTGATCCAAATCTTAGACATACTGTATGTAGTGGACAGGAAAATGGCAGAACAGAGTTTCTTCCTGAGGCAATTACAAATCAGTATACTATACCTGTCCAGAGGGATTAACGTTGGAATGTTTGTTTCAGTTTTTATCAAATCATTACTTTATGCAGTATATGTTCAGCTGTTTTTCTATTCTCTTTGAGTTGACTCTCATGATACGTTTCCCTACTGCATATCAATTTCAAGCTGATAAAAGCCAAGACATCACAGATTTGCACATTCCTAAAGGCAGCAGTTTGTCCACTGGCATGAAAGGCTGTCAGATTTAATCACATCCCATTCAGATCTCTGTATCAGCTGGTTTACTTGTATAAAACGGTCTCATTTCATGTTTGTACTTTTGGCCCCATCTTCCACAGAATTACCAAATAAAGCTTGCTTAGCCCTCTGTGGCTGACTGGGAGCAGTAGTGATCATGCTGCATATGGGAGCAGTAATCATGCCTGATTGTGGGATATTTTATCATCAAAGCAAGGCTTATTGCAGGTACTGTAAACCCATTTGATGATTGTGCACAAACGTGCTCATTCAATCTTTGCATTAGCTAGATGTGCAAACATAATTAGGCTTCATGGAGAGGGGGGGGGGGGGGGGGGGGGCAGAGAGAGAGAGTGCTTACATTTCTTCTTACTTTTATCAAAACAATCAATAATTTCATTGCCTTTAGGTTATTTATCATAATCTTTACACAGGGACCACTTTGAAGCATGTATGTATCATTGGTGCCATTTCCCTGATGTAATGCTAGTTGAAACAGATGTGTAGTTTGCTTGTCATTTAATGATTGTTTTCTTAACAGGTCGGATTCATTGCCTTCGAACTGTACTGTAATAATGCATGAATTCAAAGTCATTAATGTAATTTCCTTTGCTGTCCCTTCACATAAACTAATCTTGGTGGTCTTGACTTTGTTTCCGGAGCTGTAGGACCAGCCAGTGAGATCAGGCAGTACTTTACACTCCTCTCCCTTTAAACAGGGCTGCATCTGGTACCACCACTTCTGACGCATGATGGATGCTGAAGAGAACAGGAGAGAACACAGCACAGTGGGCAGTCAGTCACTTGGAGTGAGATGAGATGCAGCGTGTTGTTTGGAGAGCACTTCAAGAAACACTGATTTCCGCCTGGAAAAATGGGCGAGATAACAACTGTAACATTGACAATATGTTGGTGTAATACAAACCCCTGAAGTACTGAAACTCTACCATCTTATATGAAGCATCCTACCTTCAACACAAGAGGGCATTGCCCTTGTTGTCCCGGCGACCTGGTCAGGGAAGCAGGAACACTTGACTGTTTGAGAGCGCTCCTCAATCTTGTTCTTATTTCAGCAGCGATGGGCGTCCACCACTTTACAGGTACCTGTCTTTATCCGTGATGAACCTGAGACAAAGGGTTTAGGAAAGGTGGTAACGTGACTAGCATGCATAGAGATGGATGAAAAAAATTCAACAGGTCCTTAAAATCAGTCAAAAAGATGTGAAGTTTTTTGTGCACTTCCCTGTCTTCACATACAGATGTAGGATCTTCATTTGATCACTCTTTTGTTGTTGAGAATTTTGCTGCACATCAGGAAATATAAACTTGTAGTGTATTTCAACACTTGGTCATTAAAACTCAAGGGAATCAATTACTGAAAATTACCTGTTTGTTATTTATGAATGTATAGTTGATTATTGTAGTATTTTGTATACTCTTCCCACAGTCGCTGTAGGAGAACCATGGCAAGAGACTACAGTAATTGTAGCATCAGCACATGCTGACCACAAACACCTATTTTCACCTCATTAGTATTGGCCGTGCTCAGATTCCAGCGGAGCTAGGCGCACTGGTGGCCAGGAGCCATAATGAGTCCTGTGGGGGCCAGGGGGGGCTGGTGTGGGCTGGCTCTGGGACCTACCTGACTGCCCCCGGGGGCTGCGGTTGCCGGTGGACACTGGTTGGCAGTAGAGGATCACTATGCAGAGCAGGAGGAGGCCCCAGTGTACTGGCCACGCCATCTCACAGCTAATAACCTTCCTCCCGCAGCCAAGCAACAACTGAGAAATATGTTGTAAGTGGGAAGATATGATACAACAGCCATCGCACAGTATGGGGGATGGGGTCTGAAACCTCTGTTAGAATATTCAGTATTAGTTCAAATACTTTGCTTACACCTACTTCAAATATTTGATTTCTTAAAATAGAAAATATGTTGTTTTGACACTTTTATATCTAATTATGCATTATGCAGTTTTATGAAAGCTTGATGAAAGACATTAAATACAATACAATACAATAGACATACAATTACTGCCATCCAGTGGTTAAACAAAACCCAGTTCTTGGGACAAAAGGTGAGGAGGGCTAACCTCATGAGGGGCATGGACCAAACATTTCTTCTCAATCAACACTTAGCCTGTGGAAAGAAATGGTGTCATACCCTCCTACTATCAGACTGCACCCATGAGTGATGTTAGACCCAGCTTGCTGAGACCACCAATGGTCAGACTGAGCCACCAATTGGTATAGTGCTTACAGTGCTGCCATAGTATAGGCCCATTTAGCACTGCAGGTTCTTGAACTTTTGATATCTGATGGCCTGCTCTGTAGCCAATTCCTTTGTCTCTGTGGTTTATATATAGGCTATTTTAAAGTGATTCCACATTCAAACAACCTCTGTTACACGAGTTTTCAACTTCAATAGATATCTTTATGCAGTATGTAAGGATTTCCTGACCCAATAACCTTGGCCATATCACCCTTTCACAACCCTCTAAGCACTTCTACCTCACAAACCCCCTCCCCTAGTCCACAACAATACCTCAGATAACCGCAAGTATTCCAACACAAACAAGTCGTCCCAGAAAAACAGGGACAAGGATTTATTATTTTACAATAATTACAGTGATGAATAATGCAGAGGACATTGGGTGAAAAACATTTTCAATACACCGCTGTTGCTCAGATTCTCCCAGAAGAAGCATATCAGGAGAATTAACTGTTGTATTTTTAACCAGCATCTGTTCTTCAACAAGGTCTTAAACCCGTCACTGTCTGTCTGTATGCTGTAGGTATACTACCTCAGTGATGTAACCCACTAAGGTGCTCATATACTGTATCAAACACCACAGTGAGCAGGCAGGTTATCACATTACCTCTCTGTGACCAGATGGACAAGACTAGCATTAGATAGACAAGAATGCGTTTGCTATACATCCACATTAATTCAAACAAATCTAATAATTATTCCCCCCTTGGTTCATAGTATATCTGCTTTCATTGTGATACAAAAAAATATTTTCACCAGCAAGGTGTCACGATCGTTGAAGAGAGTAGACCAAGGCGCAGCGTGATGAACGAACATATTTAATCTTTATTATCTTTAGTGATAATACGAACAAACAAAACGATGACGTGACGTCCTAGGTTAACAACCAACACGGAACAAACCAAACGGAACAAGATCCCACAAACACTAAGGGAAACAGACTGTTTAAATATGGCTCCCAATCAGAGACAACCAGCAACAGCTGACACTCGTTGCCTCTGATTGGGAGCCACTCTGGCCAACATAGAAATACAACAACTAGAACTCCCACACAGAACATAAACACATAGAATCTACACACCCTGGCTCAACATATAGAGTCCCCAGAGCCAGGGTGTGACAGTACCCCCCCCCCAAAGGCGCGGACTGCGACCGCGCCTCCATATAGACAAACCAGGGGAGGGCTGGGTGGGCATTCCTCCTCGGAGGCGGTTCCGGCTCCGGGCTTGCCCACCACCCTCCAATAATCCCCCCGTAGCGCCCCTGGTCCGGTCTGGCCCCGCTGGCTGGAGCTGGACTGGACATCGTAGGAGCGGATTGCTTAAGCTCCGGTGTGGAGCAGCTGACCGGTACCTGACCAGGCACCGGTGACCCAGGCACGGGTTGTGCCGGACTGACGACGCGCACCCCTGGCTTGGTGCGTGGAGCAGGAACGGACCGGACCGGGCTGACGATGCGCACCCCAGGCTTGGTGCGTGGAGCAGCAACGGGCCGGACCGGGCTGACGATGCGCACCCCTGGCTTGGTGCGTGGAGCAGGAACGGGCCGGACCGGGCTGACGATGCGCACCCCTGGCTTGGTGTGTGGAGCCGGAACGGGCCGTACCGGGCTGACGATGCGCACCCCAGGCTTGGTGCGTGGAACAGCAACGGGCCGGACCGGGCTGACGATGCGCACCCCTGTCTTGGTGCGTGGAGCAGGAACGGGCCGGACCGGGCTGACGATGCGCACCCCTGGCTTGGTGCGTGGAGCCGGAACGGGCCGTACCGGGCTGACGATGCGCACCCCTGGCTTGGTGCGTGGAGCAGGAACGGGCCTTACCGGGCTGACGACTCGCACCCCTGGCTTGGTGCGAGTGGCAGGAACAGGCCGGGCCGGCGACGCGCACCGTAGGCTTGGTGCGAGTGGCAGGAACAGGCCGGGCCGGGCTGGCGACGCGCACCATAGGTTTGGTGCGAGTGGCAGGAACAGGCCGGGCCGGGCTGGCGACACGCACCGTAGGCTTGGTGCGAGTGGCAGGAACAGGCCGGGCCGGGCTGGCGACGCGCACCGTAGGCTTGGTGTGTGGAGCAGGAACAGGCCGGGCCGGGCTGGCGACGCGCACCGTAGGCTTGGTGCGTGGAGCAGGAACAGGCCGGGCCGGGCTGGCGACGTGCACCGTAGGCGTGGTGCGAGTGGCAGGAACAGGCCGGGCCGGGCTGGCGACGCGCACCGTAGGCTTGGTGCGGGGAGCAGGAACAGGCCGGGCCGGGCTGGCGACGCGCACCGTAGGCTTGGTGCGTGGAGCAGGAACAGGCCGGACCGGGCTGGCGACGCGCACCGTAGGCTTGGTGCGGGGACCAGGAACAGGCCGGGCCGGGCTGGCGACGCGCACCGTAGGCTTGGTGCGAGGGACAGGAACAGGCTGGGCCGGGCTGGCGACTTGCACCCTAGGCTTGGTGCGAGGGGCAGGAACAGGTCGGGCCGGACTGGCGACGCGCACCATTAACTTAGTGCGGGGAGCAGGAATGGGCCGGACCGGACTGGTGACGCACACCACTTGCTTGGTGTGAGGAGCGGGACTGGGTTTCGTCATAACCCTCCGCTCCCTCAGCTGCCTACCTAGTTCCTCTCGCCGTGCCTCTATTCTCACCTTCTCCCTTATCGCCTCCAGTAACTCTACCCTCTGCACCACTAACTCCTGCTCCCTCTGCACCAATAGCCCCCTTAACCTGGTGGCCTCCTCACCTAACCTCCTACTACGCCCTGTAGCTGCCTCCTGCTGCCCCGTCGCCCATGCCGTAGGCCCCCCCCTAAAAATGTTTTGGGGTTGCCTCTCGTCCGTCCGACGACGACACTGTTGACGCCGTTGCTCCTCTCTCCGTCGCGCCTCTACCGTCTCACTCCATGGACGGCGATCCATCCCGGCCTGGATTTCCTCCCAGGTCCAGGACCCCTGCCCGTCCAATATTTGCTCCCACGTCCAGGCTGCCTGCTCCTGGACACGCTGCTTGGTCCTGGTATGGTGGGATCTTCTGTCACGATCGTTGAAGAGAGTAGACCAAGGCGCAGCGTGATGAACGAACATATTTAATCTTTATCATCTTTAGTGATAATACGAACAAACAAAACAACAAAACGATGACGTGACGTCCTAGGTTAACAACCAACACGGAACAAACCAAACGGAACAAGATCCTGTGACCAGATGGACAAGACTAGCATTAGATAGACAAGAATGCGTTTGCTATACATCCACATTAATTCAAACAAATCTAATAATTATTTCCCCCTTGGTTCATAGTATATCTGCTTTCATTGTGATACAAAAAAATATTTTCACCAGCAAGGTGTCACGATCGTTGAAGAGAGTAGACCAAGGCGCAGCGTGATGAACGAACATATTTAATCTTTATTATCTTTAGTGATAATACGAACAAACAAAACGATGACGTGACGTCCTAGGTTAACAACCAACACGGAACAAACCAAACGGAACAAGATCCCACAAACACTAAGGGAAACAGACTGTTTAAATATGGCTCCCAATCAGAGACAACCAGCAACAGCTGACACTCGTTGCCTCTGATTGGGAGCCACTCTGGCCAACATAGAAATACAACAACTAGAACTCCCACACAGAACATAAACACATAGAATCTACACACCCTGGCTCAACATATAGAGTCCCCAGAGCCAGGGTGTGACACAAGGTCCCTCGGCCACCTGTCGAACTCAATATAGTTAGGCATCGTGGGCTGTTGTGGGTAGTTACTGTAGGTTGGCATTGTCTTCGGCGGTGCCGGGTGTAGCACGAAGCTAGCTAGCTAGCCGTTTTTTCGAACAGAGTCAACACAGTAGCCATTGTGTGCTGTACTGTGGCAGCTAAATACAATATATTTGTGCTAAGCTAGCCAACGTTTAATTATTGCTGCGTTATGAAAGGAACTAGACACGGACACGAATTATCTGCTTAGTGTGTTAACACACTATTGGTGGTTTGTTGTGACCAAGTGTTGGTGCTAAACTGTGTGTTATTGGATGCTAGCATGCTAGTTAGCTATGGTGTCATAGTTAGCTAGCTGAATAAAGTGGGTTGAGTCTATTCCTTTAAACATTGAACCGCTGTGGTTCACAACAATTCTGATTTCTAAAGGTGTAAGTTGGGAGAGTTTTTGTTCGGGTGGTTCAGTGAAACAATTATAGTTTCTGAGGTGGAAGTTTTGGTGAGGGAGGCCCTGCTCTCTCCTCTCCCAGATGTTTAGTTCATTTCATTCCGATCTCCTCTGCATTATTGTAGCCATTTGCTACAGCCTGTCAACTATGCCTCTGCCTATCCCTGTTCTCTCCTCTCTGCACAGGCTACACAAACGCCTCACACCGCGTGGCTGCTGCCTCTCTAACCTGGTGGTCCCTGCACGCACCCCACACCTGGAGTTCCAGGTCTCAGGCAGCCTCTGGAACTGCCGTTCTGCTGCCAACAAAGCTGACTTCATCCCAGCCTATGCTAACCTCCAGTCCCTCGACTTCCTGGCGCTGACGGAAACATGGATTACCACTGAAAACACTGCTACTCCTACTGCTCTCTCCTCGTCTGACCATGTGTTCTCGCATACCCCGAGAGCATCTGGTCAGAGGGGTGGTGGCACAGGAATCCTCATCTCTCCCAAGTGGACATTCTAAATTTTTCCCCTAACCCACCTGTCTATCTCCTCATTTGAATTCCATGCTGTCACAGTCACTAGCCCATTTAAGCTTAATATCCTTGTCATCTATCGCCCTCCAGGTTCCCTTGGAGAGTTCATCAATGAGCTTGACGCCTTGATAAGTTCCTTTCCTGAGGATGGCTCACCCCTCACAGTTTTGGGGGATTTCAACCTCCCTATGTCCACATTTGACTCATTTCTCTCTGCCTCCTTCTTTCCACTCCTCTCCTCTTTTGACCTCACCCTCTCACCGTCCCCCCCTACTCACAAGGCAGGCAATACGCTTGACCTCATCTTTACTAGATGCTGCTCTTCTACTAATCTCACTGCAACTCCCCTCCATGTCTCCGACCACTACTTTGTTTCCTTTTCTCTCTCGCTCTCCTCCAACACTACTCACTCTGCCCCTACACAGATGGTAATGCGCCGCCGCAACCTTCGCTCTCTCTCTCCCACTACTCTCTCCTCTTCCATCCTATCATCTCTTCCCTCTGCTCAATCCTTCTCCCTCCAATCTCCTGATTCTGCCTCCTCAACCCTCCTCTCCTCCCTTTCTGCATCCTTTGACTCTCTGTGTCCCCTATCCTCCCGGCCGGCTCGGTCCTCCCCTCCAGCTCCGTGGCTTGATGACTCATTGCGAGCTCACAGAACAGAGCTCCGGGCAGCGGAGCGGAGCGGAAATGGAAGAAAACTAAACTCCCTGCCGACCTGGCATCTTTTCACTCCCTCCTCTCTACATTTTCTTCATCTGTTTCTGCTGCTAAGGCCACTTTCTACCACTCTAAATTCCAAGCATCTGCCTCTAACCCTAGGAAGCTCTTTGCCACATTTTCCTCCCTCCTGAATCCCCCCCCCCCCCCCCCCCTCCTCTCTCTCTGTGGATGACTTCGTCAACCACTTTGAAAAGAAGGTTGATGACATCCGATCCTCGTTTGTTAAGTCTAATGACACTGCTGGTCCTACTCACACTGCCCTACCCTATGCTTTGACTTCTTTCTCCCCTCTCTCTCCAGATAAAATCCTGCGACTTGTGACTGCAGGCCGCCCAACAACCTGCCCGCTTGACCCCATCCCCTCCTCTCTTCTCCAGACCATCTCCGGTGACCTTCTCCCCTACCTCACCTCGCTGATCAACTCATCCTTGACCGTTGGCCATGTCCCTTCCGTCTTCAAGAGAGCGAGAGTTGCTCCCCTTCTCAAAAAACCAACACTCGATCCCACTGATGTCAACAACTACAGACCAGTATCCCTTCTTTCTTTTCTTTCCAAAACTATTGAGCGTGCCGTCTTTAGCCAACTCTCTTGCTATCTCTCTCAGAATGACCTTCTTGATCCAAACCAGTAAGGTTTCAGGACTGGTCATTCAACTGAGACTGCTCTTCTCTGTGTCACGGAGGCTCTCCGCACTGCTAAAGCTAACTCTCTCTCCTCTGCTCTTGTCCTTCTAGACCTGTCTGCTGCCTTTGATACTGTGAACCATCAGATCCTCCTCTCCACCCTCTCCGAGCTGGGCATCTCCGGCGCGGCTCACTCCTGGATTGCGTCCTACCTGACCGGTCGCTCCTACCAAGTGGCGTGGCGAGAAGCTGTCTCCGCACCACGTGCTCTCACCACTGGTGTCCCCCAGGGCTCAGTTCTAGGCCCTCTCCTTTTCTCCCTATACACCAAGTCACTTGGCTCTGTCATATCCTCACATGGCCTCTCCTATCATTGCTACGCTGACGATACACAACTAATCTTCTCCTTTCCCCCTTCTGATAACCAGGTGGCGAATCACATCTCTGCATGTCTGGCAGACATATCAGTATGGATGACGGATCACCACCTCAAGCTGAACCCTGGCAAGACGGAGCTGCTCTTCCTCCCGGGGAAGGACTGCCCGTTCCATGATCTCGCCATCACGGTTGACAACTCCGTTGTGTCCTCCTCCCAGAGTGCGAAGAGCCTTGGCGTGACCCTGGACAACACCCTGTCGTTCTCCGCTAACATCAAGGCGGTGACCCGCTCCTGCAGGTTCATGCTCTACAACATTCGGAGAGTACGACCCTGCCTTACACAGGAAGCGGCACAGGTCCTAATCCAGGCACTTGTCATCTCCCGTCTGGATTACTGCAACTCACTGTTGGCTGGCCTCCCTGCCTGTGCTATTAAACCCCTACAACTCATCCAGAATGCCGCAGCCCGTCTGGTGTTCAACCTTCCCAAGTTCTCTCACGTCACCCCCCTCCTCCGCACACTCCACTGGCTTCCAGTTGAAGCTCGCATCCATTACAAGACCATGGTGCTTGCCTATGGAGCAGTGAGGGGAAGGGCACCTCTGTACCTTCGGGCTCTGATCAGTCCCTACACCCAAACGAGAGCATTGCGTTCATCCACCTCTGGCCTGCTGGCTCCCCTTCCTCTGCGGAAGCATAGTTCCCGCTCAGCCCAGTCAAAACTGTTCGCTGCTCTGGCACCCCAATGGTGGAACAAGCTCCCTCACGACGCCAGGACAGCGGAGTCACTCACCACCTTCCGGAGACATTTGAAACCCCACCTCTTTAAGGAACACCTGGGATAGGATAAAGTAATCCTTCTACCCCCCCAAAAATTGTAAAGTGGTTATCCCACTGGCTATAGGGTGAATGCACCAATTTGTGAGTCGCTCTGGATAAGAGCGTCTGCTAAATGACGTAAATGTGCCCTTGAGCAAGGCACTTAACCCTAATTGCTCCTGTAAGTCGCTCTGGATAAGAGCGTCTGCTAAATGACTAAAATGTAAATGTAAATGTAATATTAAAGAGAATATCTGCTTTGATATTAGGCCTACAGTATCTAAAGATTGTGTTCTTCAACCCCTGGGAGAATAGCGCTACACTACATGACCAAAAAGTATGTGGACATCTGCTCATCGAACATCTGATTCCAAAATCATGGGCATTAATATGGAGTTGGTCCCCCCTTTGCTGCTATAACAGCCTCCACTCTTCTGGGAAGGCTTTCCACTAGATGTTGGAACATTGCTGTGTGGACTTGCTTCCATTCAGCCACGAGAGCAGTGGCGATTTTAGCATGTCAATCTTGGTGGGGCAAACACATTTTTTGGCGGGGGATGCATGCCATCAAAGCCACTACGCACCACAACAATAAATAATACATTTGATTTGAGAAGTGCGATGGTAGAGCGTCTGCTGAGGATTGTAACTGCAGTTACAGCTTGCTTTTCAGCTTTGAACATGAACTCAAGAAACAAATGATGTTATGCTGAAAGAATGAACTGAGATGCAGATAACCATTTTTTGTGCAAGTATATCTTTACGTCCGTATATCAGATCTGATATAGCTTATCATTGTGAGGACAGATGCTGGGAGATGAGAAGCAGGTACAGGGAGTGAATATTTAATATAAACAGACATGAAACAAAACACGGACAGCGTCTGGACAGGGGAAACATAACGACAAGCAGTGATGAAGTCCAGGTGAGTCCAATGAAGCGCTGATGCACGTAACGATGGTGACAGGTGTGCGTAATGATGGGCAGCCTGGCGCCCTTGAGCGCCAGGGAGGAGGAGCGGGAACAGGCATGACAATCATAGATAGAACATTGGTATGGCAAAGCAAAGTACTGTAGACTACTGAAGCATTATCACAATAAACGTGTAGTAATGTGTATTTGATAGCCCGCTCTATGTTTGTTTTGGTTTATGTTTATTTTTCTGATCGCAAATGGTACGTTGACGGTGATTATCATATACAGTGGCAATTTTAGCATTTAAATCTTGGTGGGGCAAACAAAACATTTCTTGGTGGGGATGCATGGCAGAAAAGCCACAAAACACTAAACAATACATTAATTGCACTATAATGGTGACAAACGGTGCCCACAAACTGTTAGGGCCTACATAAACCTGTCCCAACAGCAGAGTCCCAACACCTTACCACTGCTACACCTGGCTATCAGCGGAGCCATGTTTGGCAGCGAAACAGTTCATTCAGCCTCATTTACTGCCTTTTAAAAAAACATAGCTGATATGGCTGACTTGCTTAAACAAATGTGGTTTCTACTGACAATTGAGATGTACAAACTGGTATAAGGGGACGACAAGCAGATAAGAGGCAATCTGTAATTTTGATTAAGACATTAATGAGCGAGCTAGGACGGACGTAGTCAATATAACTACTTGTTCAGCACTTTTGAAAAATGTACAGCGACAGAATTCAGAACATGGGCCGTTCTTACAGTATTCTCCCTGTACACCAAGTCAGAACCGTAGGCGAAATTAAGACGGGAAAATAGACCAAATTATTAGGGTGAGGCACATGGGCTACTAACAGTTTACTACACAACATACACTTAATATTACTTTCTTAGCTATAGTATACATATCTCCCTGGCATATTACATAATTTATGCAGCAGCATACAATACATTTTTGGACTCACCTTGTTGTGCTGTGCTCACTTGAACAGGAAGGTGGCGCGGCGGTCCTTCGTGGGCAAATTTTGCCATCAAACTTTGTCATCAAAGTCTGGCATTCTCTGGATTTCTGGTGCTTTCAAGACAACTGGCAACTGACACGTATTAATGCGAAAACAACATGCAAAACAGGCTTCTTTTTTTTGGCCAAAAATGTGGGCTTCAAAACAGGTGGGGCTCTGCTCATGTTCACAACAGACTGATCCTGGGCATCCTGCCGTCATTTATCAAGGCACCTGTTCAGGGCTGATCTACAGGGGTAAGGGTCTATCTGAGACATCCAGTCTCAGTCAGGGTATGACCACTGCACATTACAGTACTAGGCCTGCTATACCTGTCTTCTGCCACTCTTATTTACTTAGTTTTTACTTGACAATTTACTTTACTGTTAATGCTACATAAAAATATTACTTTATCACCTTTATGTCTTCCGTATACACCCTAGTTTATTGGACGCCGGGGCAATGGCCAGGTGGTGTCTCTGAGTAGGAACGGATTTATCTTTCTGTCTGTGGCGCAGCATGAACTGCTGCATGCCTTGGGCTTCAACCACGAGCAAACACGCAGTGACCGTGATAGCAATGTTCAGATCCTGACTCAGAACATTATTCCTGGTTAGTGCTTTCTACGTCCATGGATGCTGGCTTTATAATATTTATTTTTAACATAATTTCATAGGGAAATAATGAATACTATGGTGTACAAGATATGTAAATATTATTCCTGAAATCTTAGTAATATTTTAATAACTTTAATGGAAAAGCCTTATTAAACTATTTACAGTGTACTACTATTTGATAATAATAATAATAATACATTAGTATTGCATTATTTGTAAACATGTAGAAACATTGAGAATGATTTATAAGAATGATAAGCTTTACAATTAATAAGCATTTACAACATTCATAATAATCTGTAAAGCATTTCTTATCATACATTTTCCATCCTAGGAAAGGAATTCAATTTCAGAAAGATCAACACGATAAACTTGGGGACTCCATATGACTATAATTCTGTCATGCACTACTCAAGGTAAATTGAGGAAATTAATATAAAGGTTTTCTTTACTGCAATAACAGCTGTAATGTTAGATGGCTAAAATAAGATAATTTTCCCTTTCATAGTCTACTCAAGTCATCCTCTAATTTCAATTGATGGCGTGAGAGCTTTTCTGCCCTATGGTTCCAGGTTTGCCTTCTCCAGGAACAGACAGCCCACCATTCTTCCAATCCCTGACAATAATGCAGTTATTGGCAGGCGACTCAGATGAGCCCCATTGATATTCTGCCCATCAATAGTCTCTACAACTGCAGTAAGTGCTATTTTAAGAAGACCTGTTTATCATAACTGTGAAGAATAAGAGTTGTGATTATTGTAACTGCCTGTAAGCTTCACCCCACCGTTGCTCAATCAATTAGAAATATTTGTGAATATAGTATTTGAATTGAAAGTTGTGTTATTCTGTTTTTATACTGTTATAAATGGGTGTACAGCTTATTTTTAAAGCCTTGAGCGATTATAGCATTTAAATCTTGGTGGGGCAAACAACAAAATGTTGTGGGGGATGCATGCCAGCAAAGCATGACTGTAAACTCTCCTTCCAGACTCACATTAAGCATCTCCAATCCAAAGTTAAATCTAGAATCGGCTTCCTATTTCGCAACAAACCCCTTCACTCATGCTGCCAAACATGCCCTCGTAAAACTGACTATCCTACCTATCCTTGACTTCGGCGATGTCATTTACAAAATAGCCTTCAACACTCTACTCAGAAAATTGGATGTAGTCTATCACAGTGCCAACCGTTTTGTCACCAAAGCCACATATACTACCCACCACTGTGACCTGTACGCTCTTGTTGGCTGGTCCTCACTACATATTCGTCGCCAAACCCACTGGCTCCAGGCCATCTATAAATCACTGCTAGGCAAATCCCCGCCTTATCTTAGCTCATTAGTCACCATAGCAACACCCACCCGTAGTATGCGCTCCAGCAGGTATATCTCACTGGTCATCCCCAAAGCCAACACCTCTTTTGGCCGCCATTCCTTCCAGTTCTCTGCTGCCAATGACTGGAACGAACTGCAAAGATCTCTGAAGCTGGAGACTCTTATCTCCCTCACTAACTTTAAGCGTCAGTTGTCAGAGCACCTTACCGATCACTGCACCTGTACACAGCCCATCTGAAATTAGCCCACCCAACTACCTCATCCCCATATTGTTATTTATTTTGCTCATTTGCAGCCCAGTATCTCTATTTGCACATCATCTCTTACACATCTATCATTCCAGTGTTAATACTAATTGTAATTATTTTGCATTATGGCCTATTTATTGCCTTACCTCCATAACTTGCTACATTTGCACACACTGTATATATATTTTCTGTTGTATTTTTTACTTTATGTTTTGTTTTACCCCATATGTAACTATGT
This sequence comes from Coregonus lavaretus, assembly GCF_964263955.1. Taxonomy (NCBI): domain Eukaryota; kingdom Metazoa; phylum Chordata; class Actinopteri; order Salmoniformes; family Salmonidae; genus Coregonus; species Coregonus lavaretus. Next base: position 29,605,169 of record NC_140007.1, on the reverse strand, counting down.
GTTGTTGTTTTTATCGCACTGCTTTGCTTTATCTTGGCCAGGTCGCAGTTGTAAATGAGAACTTGTTCTCAACTGGCTTACCTGGTTAAATAAAGGTGAAATTTAAAACAAATTTTAAAAAGCCACTACACAACACAACACTAAACAATACATTCATTGCACTATAACGGTGACAGACGGTGCCCACAAACTGTTAGGGCCTATATAAAGCTGTCCCAACACCTTACCATTGCTACACCTGGCTATCAGTGTAGCCTTGTCTGGCAGCAAAACAGTTAATTCAACCTAATTTATTGCTTTTTTTAAAAAACATAGCTGATATGGCTGAATTGTTTAAACAAAATGTGGTTTCTACTGACAATTGAGATGTACAAACTATGGCATAAGGGGACGACAAGCGGATAAGAGGCAATCCGTAATTTCGATGAAGACAATGAGTGAGCTAGGACGGACGTAGTCAATATAACTATTTGTTCAGCACTTTTGAAATGTACAGCGACAGAATTCAGAACATGGGCCGTTCTTACAGTATTCTCCCTGTACACCAAGTCAGAACCGTAGGATAAATAAGGGGGGCATATAAGCAGACAATGAAAGCGCTTACAATATTTGATGATTACATTACTCTAAAACAGGTTATAGGCTACATGTGCACCACCAAGTCAGAATAGTAGGCAAAATTAAGAGGGGAAAATAGGCCAAATTATTAGGGTGAGGCACATGGACTACTAACAGCTTACTACACAACATACACTTTCTTAGCTACAGTATACATATCTCCCTGGCATATCATATAATTTATGCAGCAGCATACAATACATTTTTGGACTTACCTTGTTGTGCTGTGCTCACTTGAACAGGAAGGTGGCGGGCGGTCCTTCGTGGGCAAATTATGTCATCAAAGTCATTCTCTGGATTTATGGTGCTTTCAAGACAACTGGGAACTAAGAAAAAAACTAGGTTGAATCATGATAACGTCAGTGATCTTCGGGTTGTAGCTCTAGAAAGAGGCCCGAGTTTCCGACTTACAATTCCGAGTTGGATGACTGTTCAAAACTTATTTACTCAGTCGGAGCTCGTTTTTTTCCCCGAGTTCCCAGTTGTCTTGAACTCACTGAAGTCAGATTTCCCAGTTCCGAGTTAACAGTTGTTTTGAGCGCGGCAGAAATCACGCTGGATTGACAGCATGGCCAATGTTGAATGTTCATCATTTTAAGCTTGGAAAAGAGACCCTTCAACCCAGAATTGGGACCACACACCCAATCCACAGAATAGAAGGCTAGAGATTGCTTTGCAATGCTTGCAGTTAGCTACTGATTCCTTCCAAACCACTCATTGTCGAACTTGTTGTGTAATGTTTATGTCCAATGGCCGATGAGCACCGATACGTTTTATCTATAATTTCTCTTCATTATTTCTCTTAATTTGACAAGGATTAAAAAGGATTTGCCAGTAGATTGTCAACTTGATTCATGATGATGACTGCTTGCTAAGATTTTGAAAGTATGATGTTGACATGATCAGTCCAATCAAAGCTACTGTAGATATGTGATTTGACCTCATTTTATCTGTGGCCAATGACCTTGAGCCTTCTTGGATGGGCACTTCTAATTTAACTCTATGGCAGCACCCAAGGGGCTTGAATTTTCGAGCTCTACCCTTAGATCTGGCAGTGACATAGTGTCCCAATGAGTGACAGAACACTGAGCCAATCACGGCGCAACTAGAGAACATTACCAACCCCTACGCTCCGTATTTTCCACTGGCTGCCCCACCACCACAGAAAGCACTGAGCTAGGCTGAAACACATGCATTTTGGAGCTGCATTACTCAAAAAGGAAAAAAGAGACCATGTTTGTATGGAGGCTTTATTAACGCAATGATTATTATTATTTTTTCAGATGGTGAAGCGTGATTCATCACTCCAGAGAACGCGTTTCCACTGCTCCAGAGTCCAATGGCGGCGAGCTTTACACCACTCCAGCCGACGCATGGCATTGCGCATGGTGATCTTAGGCTTGTGTGCGGCTGCTCGGCCATGGAAACCCATTTCATGAAGCTCCCGACGAACAGTTCTTGTGCTGACGTTGCTTCCAGAGGCAGTTTGGAACTCTGTAGTAAGTGTTGCAACCAAGGACTGACGATCTTTACGCACTACAGCACTCGTCGGTCCCATTCTGTGAGCTTGTGTGGCCTACCACTTCACGGCTGACCCGTTGTTGCTCCTAGACGTTTTCACTTCACAATAACAGCACTTACAGTTGACCGTGGCAGCTCTAGCAGGGCAGACATTTGATGAACTGACTTGTTGGAAAGGTGGCATCCTATGGCCATTCTACTGCCAATGTTTGGCTATGGAGATTGCATGGCTGTGTGCTCGATTTTAGACACCTGTCAGTAATGGGTGTGGTTGAAATAGCTGAATCCACTAATTTGAAGGGGTGTCCACATACCTTTGTATATATCATGTATTTACCACTGCTGGCGAGGATGTTATTGCTTTTTATTGTGGGATCAACATCGTTTTTAATTGCTTGTGATAAAAACAAAGAAAACAAAATGAATTAACTAGCCTGACAAATCAGATCAGATCTTTTGCCAGTAATTGGGCAAAATATCAGAATTGGGATATCTGCGTAAACGCAGCCTTAGAGATTTGGGCTGTACAGTGATTAATTCCACAGCAGTAGTAGCATGTGTGTTTTGGTGGTGGTGATGAACATATTATACCCATTTCCCTACATTTTGCCTGACAAGATCTAATCCAAATAGAAGCAAAGTTAATACATTTATAGAAAACCATACTTTCCAAGGTATTTAGAATGTAATCCACAATGCTGCAGCTTCCAGACAATTCGACTGACACTTGTTTGCAGATAAAGCAATAATTTACTGATGACCATAGTAATTCATCACATTCATGAAACGATGGATTCAATTTAGATATACTCACTTACCTTTGTTTTTCAAATTAAAGCCATATCTTTGTGATGCCAGCTAGCACCTAGGTTACTTTCCTGATTGTTTCTTGAAGTTGCCGTCAATCAACCGGACAGTTTATCGGTCCATGAATGCACTTACTACTGAGAGGCAAACATTCTCATGCATGATAAAGTAGGCCTACACTTCACTCTGTTCGTATCTTTCTTTGCCTTTTACGGAGCACATGTCGTACTAACCCCTAGAAACTGTGGTTCCTACGTCAGAGTGTTGTCCACATCGATTCTCAATAGGCTGGAAATAATGGTTCCCTCCTCGATAAAGATTGATTTCCTTTAGTTTTTTTCTGTTCAGTAGCCGCTTCACATTTGATCCGAAAACTGAGGCGAAACCGCGTGACAAGTCACTCCAATTCAGACTATTAACGTTGAACAAGATACAGTCAGAGGTGGAAAAATAGAAGAGTTAGAGAGAAAATATAACTTTCACTGCAGTTGAAATATATTCCAGCCCTTGCTTCAGAGATATCCTCTCATCATTGATGGACTAATTTGGAAACTCCCAGGTATCATATCTTCATACAGTCGCTACTGGGCAAAACGTGTGAATGGGTATGATGTTCTTCCCCAGAGCTAAATGACTACATGAGGGCACAAGACACCAGTTTTCACATGATACTGACTGTGTAGCACGACAGGACGCTTTCTCATCATTAAATAACTTAATCAAGAAACCATCTGTCCCCATACCACACCAAACCTAATTCAATATGATGCATAAGGACTAAGGAGCTTATGCTGATTTAACACAGTGGTAGTGTGTGTGGGTACATTTTATCAGCTCACTCACTATGGGGTATGAATCCTGTATCAGGATTCAGTTCAGTAATTGAACGGAAATGGTGCTGTACTGAAAGACCAGTTGAAAAACGGGGAGGGGTTGAGGAACGATGTCAGCATGACCACTGCTCTTTAAATACGTCACTCATTGCTTCAAGCCACCCCACACCCACAAATGGGAGCAAACCTGTGGTGGTCTGTGCCTTTAAGATGAGGGAGGATGATTATATTTTTTATAAGCATGGCCTTATTTCTATTACAGCATATTGGATGACTGTCATTAATATTCCATTCACCCAGCTCAGTGTAACATCAATAGGTTTAGGCTACTACCTGAAACAAAAATGTTCCCTATACCTATCATGAGGTTGCTACAACTAGCCTATGAATGAAAGTTTACAACGTAGGTGCACAGGTCAAGAGACATTTTAGTAATCAAGGTGACAGACACATTCAATAAGGCCTTGCACAATCTTGCATGCATCTAGCTGATCTAGGGTGTAATCATTAGTCCAACAGTTGCAAACAATCGTTTTTATTGGACAAATTCAGGTATGTTTATCCCTGTTTTGTTCTGTTTAAGAAACGTTTTTCAACATAATTGGCAGAATGAATACACCCCTGATCACACGCAAACACAGTTAACTTTCATAGCAGCCACATATAAACAGCATGATCCCTTTGATCATTGGTTAATTATTTCTCGCATCTACACTCTCTCCTTTTCTCTTCGCTTGTGGGCTTCAGTGCAGAACACAACAGCTGTCTGTGACCAGACGAAAAAACATTTCCATGCCAAACCTTCATATCATAACCGCTACACACAGCCTACATCGTTGTCACCATATTAGCTAACGTCAAGTCAACATAGCTACTAGAACTAACGCGCTAGTAAACCCGCTACAATCATGCAGTACAGTGTACAGTTAGCAAGCAGTTTAGGAGTTACACCGGCGGGCACCGGTGGAAATAAATTAATAAAACCAAAAGCTTACTTGGAAGAGTTCCAGTGTTGGATAGCCATAGCCAGCTAGGTAACATAGTAACCCTCTCTGTTTGAGCTGGGTGTTTGAGTAGGCTAAACTAGCTAGCTGCATTCACTAAGTAAGTGAAAAAAATACAAAATATAGCCATCTCTCGCTCTTTTGCTTCTCCTTCATTTTTTAAGAAATTAATTTGTTCAAAACTGTTCAACTATTGTCTTTCTCTTTGAGTCAACTACTCACCACATTTTATGCACTACAGCGCTAGCTAGCTGTAGCTTCTGCTTTCAGTACTAGATTAATTCTCTGATCCTTTGATTGGGTGGACAACATGACAATTCATGCTGCAAGAGCTCTGATTGTTTGGAGAAGGTCCTCCGGAATTTGTCATAATTACTGTGTATAGTCTATAGCCCTATTCGAACAGGATTAGTTTTACTGGGGGAGGTCAGGTAATGTAATTATGTGCACAAAACACCACATCTGTAATTCTACTCCCATCCGAATCGGCCATGTCAGTAATTTTTACATGACAGGAGAGTAACAATTTCAGCCAGATTAACCTACAGTTTTTTGCCGAACTCCAAGATCCTCTGATAATACTAGTTCCGTGCGAATCGACATCCCTGTGTTTTGAGAGAAATGTCTGAGTGTGACAGGTGATGCTTGCGGTTTGAGAAAGAAAATAATTGATTAGATAAATTGAACGAAGTACTGCGCATAAGATATATATGAATGGCCTACATGTTTCAACTTTCACAGTGAATGCTTTTGTTTATATGTTGTGTGCGTATGAATTGAATATTGCCTTATGCATCAGTAAAACATATTGCGCCTATTTAATGCAACCCTTGCTGTTAATAGATCGCAAAGTAGCATACAACTGACCTAAACGTTTGGAAATGACAAGTTAACTTTTTCATCCATAGCCTTATAAGGCATCTCAAGTGCACTGTTTAGCTCACATCTGAAGGCTGTGATAAAATATCCTAATGATTATGATCACACTTCCTCAATTAAAATATTATGGCAACACTACACCAAAGAGGGTTTAGTATGATTTAGAAACTTGGGAACCAAACTCGAGTTATCAGTGTAGCGCTGTTGTCACCTGGACTTGTTGAAATACGAATTACAGGGGGTAGTTTGAAAAACGCTAATCCCGTCCGAATCTCCCTCTGGAATAACGGACATTCTGGGGTAATAATTACATAACCAACGTTCTCTAGTAATACTAGTCCCGTGCGAATAGGGTTTATGGAAGGGGGTGAGAACCACAAGCCTCCTAGGTTTTGTATTGAAGTCAATGTACCCAGAGGACAGAAACTCGCTGTCCTCCGGCTACACCATGTGCTACTCTACAGAGTGCTGTTGAGGCTACTGTAGACATTCAGTACAAACCGCTCCGCAACGTAGCGAACTTGAACACACCACAGAAGTATCTTATAGCTGCTAGCCTCGGGTGCAGTCTGTGGTACTGATCCTCTTATTGTGCTTGGTAAAATAAAATAGGTGTCAACTCGTAATTTCTTTAAGTCGACTACAAAATGCCACATTTACAATATATTTAGTGAGATAGGTTCTAATTGAAATCTGGGCTACAGTCTATGACTGAAGTTTAGCCATAGAGTCCAGGAACTACGAAACCATATACAAGAAATCAAATGATCATAATCCTAAAAAGTTAAATGAATTTGGGTGTGAAACCACCTCTAATCAAATGATGCTATGTCAGTGATGTGTTAGGTGTATAGTGCCGATCTAGTGCACAGACTAAGGAAACCCACTTTGCGACAACTTTCATTAACAAAACACTTTATTGCAGCACAGTTTGTCATTATTACATATAAACTACTGCTCTTTTGAGTGAGGGAAAGAAGACAGCCGCTTGGAGCAAACATTTAGGAGTAAAACATTTAAAAAAAAACATATTCACAGACTGATTCCACATATTGTAGTGATATAGAAAGTTGATGGCCATCAGCTACCTCCCATAATGGGCCAATAGAACAGAGAAAATGGATCTTAAACATTATCAGACTCAAATATATTAAAACCATACCATGCTGTATCACTTGCCACTTTCTCCCCAAAAGTTGTCAAATGTCTTCACAGATTATGCATGTGTACTTTGACATTTAAAAAAAGGTCCAATGCAGCCGGGGTTTTTTAAAATCTCAATATCAAAATATTTCTGGGTAACAATTAAGTGCCTTATTGTGATTGTTTTCAATTAAAATGGTAAAAAAAAAAAAGAGAAAATAAAATAGCTTCTTAGCAAAAAGCAATTTCTCAAGCAATAATTCCTTTTGGACCGTTAGGACTGTCTGGGAGTGGTCTGAGTGAGGCACCTAATTGGAGAAGCTTAATGGGAGGGATATGTAACCTGAAAACGAGGTTTGGAACTCTGTTATTAGTCTATTACAGTTTTTTACAATGGCACTAATTTCAGAACCTTGACATCATTTTTCAAAACTCTAGACACAAAACTCACAACCAATGATCAAAATGCACATTTTTCAATTGCTTGGATACAATACACATAAAACTAAGATAATTTGTTCATTTAACAAAAATCACCTGTTCAATACGACACAACTTAACATCAAAGTACTACTATTTCAAAAGGCAATTCGCACATTACATTTCAGATGAGTGTCTATTAATTTCATTACAATCATCAAACTATCAATTGATACAACTGCTCAAAATGATAAGTAACTGTTGCATTACTCTTAATGCATACTTGTATGGAAACAGACAAACAATATTCCATGTTTAGATCATGAAAGTTTCAAGATAACGAGATTCATTGTCACCAATTAGCGTGGAGCATGAACCAATTAGACTACATTATCTATGGATGTAATATTTCATCATCATTCTTTATCAGACACCGTTTCTATGGTCCCATGTACCACCTTTTCAGACTACTTACAGTATTCACAGTACTGCACTGTATGGATGCGGGCCCTTGTAATTGCTTGTCCAATTCTGCCAACTCGTTACTGATGATTGAGTTCACATTGTGGAACGAGTATATAAAGAATTGATTGGGATCCACTTGCAACAACATAGCGATACGTACTGTAACATGGAGCCGGCAGGTGATCCAGGTCACAAGAGGTCAAGCAGTGGTGGGAGGAAGACGAGGAAGACGTGTTGGTCAAAGGAATGGCAGGGGACAAGCACCCCTTCTGAGAGGTGGTCGTGGGCCTCGTTTGAGAGGTGTGGGGGAACGTGGTAGAGGACAAGGCCACGGACCAAGACAAGGCCACGGACCTTCCTTGATGAGCTCGATCAGGTCTGTAGAGCTGATGGCGTGACCTATGTCATTGTGTGGGATAATGTCAGGTTCCACCATGCTCATATGGTGCAAGCATGGTTTCAGGCCCATGCACAATTTACCACCCTATATTTACCCCCATACTCTCCTTTCCTTAACCCGATTGAGGAATTTTTCTCCACATGGAGATGGAAGGTTTATGATAGGCGCCCTCATGAACAAGTCACTCTTCTCCAGGCCATGGATGACACATGCAATGACATCACGGCAGACCAGTGTCAGGCCTGGATTCGCCATGCCCGAAGGTTTTTTTCCAAGATGTTTGGCTAATGAAAACATCCATTGTGATGTAGATGAGAACCTGTGGCCAAATCCACAAGACAGAGTTGATGAAAATGTAGAAGTACAGTAATCACTCCTATGTTTTGCTTTTTACAGTACAAGCAAGCAAATTGAGGAACACTGCATTTGATGTTTTACAGTATTGTATTGTTTTTCACCAATATATTTCAGATTTTGTTCAATGATTCCATTGTGTCTGTAGTATTCTCTCTACTACTGCAGTACTTTTACAGGGATGTATTTACATGTAGTACCATAATGAAACATGTATCACCTATTTTGTACTACAATATTTAATGATTGTATGAACAATGACACAGTGAAACTAATTGGTTGCTTGTGTGTGGGTGATCTAAATTAACGTTTCATTGGTATTTCACAATACATTTGTTTTTGAACCAATGATTGTGCAAGTGCAATATTTCTTTAAAGATATGAATGCACAATGCAATGTTTTGAAGATTGGACAGCCTGTGTTACAAGTGATGACCGTTTTGAGTTTTGTGTCTAGAGTTTTGAAAAATGACGTCAAGGTTCTGAAATTAGTGCCAAAGTGATTGTAAAAAACTGTAACTAATACTGCCGGGTGATTGCGCCAGGTAGGCCAAAACTCCACCCATGCAAAATGAGCTGAAATTTCAGGCGTTCTTTTCAAACAGCTCTTACACTAAAATGGCATTATCATTTTCACATAATTATTCCAACCTCATTGTGGAAATATAGATAAAACATAGGAAAATCATATTTATGACTGCACTACCCCTTTAAGAGGTGAGTTTCAGCTTGAAGAGGACAGTCTGAGGTGTGGTGACATCCGCCACTGCTAGTTCCTGTCCATCAGACAATCCCAGTTCTGCAACACCACAACATTACATTTACAAGATGGCCGAAACAAACACATAGATTTATATAGTCTACCACACACATACCATGCACGCATTTGGAAAAAAAAAAAAAAACATCTTACCTTTCAAGGTTTTGCAAAGGTTTGGTCTAGTTCTTTCTTCAATTGAACCTACAGTCTGTAAATACAGTGTCTTATTTTTCCCATCCAGGGTTGCTGTGATGGCTGGGGACTTCATTTGTCTGGAAAACAAGAACGTTTTAAAGTTAACAACGACAACTTCACATTTACACTTCAATAACCATAAAAACAGCCTATTCTGTGTGAAGACATGACAGACGTCAATATCAGTCAATCTGGCTACTAGCAGATGTACTCACAGGGAGGCGTTCTCCGTCAGGTACTCCAGGACCTCCTGTAGCTTGGCAGAGGGTGGGAACTGTAGATCCTGGGGCACCTGGCTACAAGCTGAGCAGTTCTCCTGTCAGACCAAACAAGAACATGAAGGCACAAGTAGCCTGACACCACACCATCCCCTTTACAGCCTTGTGTGTCAATAGCACCGTCAGTAACATTAATACAGTTCTCCTTAATAAAATGGGCAAAAATATATCCATTAAGGATACTCATCTGGGTACACCCAATACATTACTAACCTTTCGCTCTGCCTCAAAGGTGTAGGTGTACAGTCCGTCCACAGAATTAAATACCAGATAATTATTCAGTGGAATATAAGCGCTGCAAAGTCAGAAAAGGGTAATATGAATATGATACCTAGTTTGAAATTGACCTTCTCTCCAGTGAGTCCATCATGTGGAAAAGGGATGATTCATAGTACTAACCTTGAAGCTATTTTAAAAACTTCTGTGGAGCAGGCAGCTACAAAGCAACAAAAAAAGGTAAAATAAGTTATACTTTACTTGAACCTAAATGTAAAAAAGTAGCTACTTGTAATCAATTTAGGATTCTTCAAGATAAAACCCAATGACACAGTCAATAAGGGTTTCCTACCAGCTATTACAGCATTAGTTGACGCCACAGCAGGGATGATCCTCTTCACGACACCTGAGGCAAAACCATGTCAAAATAAATCTTTAACTGTACTTTTCACAGATTTCGGCAACCAATACTTGTAAGCGGGGGAGTTGGTGTCAATACAACTTCAACTCAAATGTTACAAAAATGGAAAATGGAATTGAAAGCAAATGTTGCTTGTACTATACAGTTTGTATAACTGAAAGCTGGTAAAACATGAGTTTTACCATCTTCAGGACAGGGTGTTACAGTATGGTTCTCCTCACCTTGTGTGAGTCTGTATGTGACTCCTGTGATGCTGTAGTCAGCAGCTCTGTCCTGGGCCCTCTGGAACACCCACTGGATGTGCTCAGGGTTATCCCCATCCAAACCAACACCATCTGAGGGACAGACAAGAGCCTGACAGTCATTATCTGCCATTATCTGTTATAATGGGTATTATGTTGATCTTTATGATAGTGTTATGAAGGAATTATGACCACCTAAAGGCACATTGGGCAATACCGCAATTTGGGGAGGGGTAGGTGGGAGAGGTTGAGGGTAGCTGAAGGCTGGGACTAAAAACAAACAAAAGGTAACTAATGTAAAATATACTGTCCGTAAAATGTATTTGGTATGTATAAGCTGGAAGTAGAAGCCTGAGTATTGTTGTCCATTAATTTACTCCAATTAGGGGAGGGGTGGTAGGTTTAGAGGAAAACAAAGAAGGAAAATATATCATAATAAAAAATATTTATATATATATATATATATATATATATATATATATATATATATATATATATATATATATATATATATATATATATATATATATACATACATACATACACACACACACACACACACACACACACACACAGAACAAAAATATAAACGTAACATGTAACAATTTCAACGATTTCACTGAGTTACAGTTCATATAAGGAAATCAGTCAATAAAAATAAATTCATTAGGCCCGAATCTATGGATTTCACATGACTGGGCAGGGCATAGGCCCACCCACTTAGGAGCCATGCCCAGCCAATCAGAATGAGGTTTTTTTTTTCCCACAAAAGGGCTTTATTACAGACAGAAATACTCCTCAGTTTCATCAGCTGTCTGGGTGGCTGGTCTCAGACAATCCCGCAGGTGAAGAAGCCGGATGAGATCCTAGGCTGGCGTGGTTACACGTGGTCTGCGGTTGTGAGGACGGTTGGACGTACTGCAAAATTCTCTAAAACGACGTTGGAGGCGGCTTATGGTAGAGAAATTAACAATAAATTATCTGGCAACAGCTCTGGTGGACATTCCTGAAGTCAGCAAGCCATTGTGTTGTGTGACAAAACGGCACATTTTAGAGTGGCCTTTTATTGTCCCCAGCACAAGGTGCACCTGTGTAATTATTATGCTGTTGAATCAGATTCTTGATATGCCACACCTGTCAGGTGGATAGATTATCTTGGCAAAGGAGAAATGCTCACTAACAGTGATCTAAACAAATTTGTGCACAACATTTTAGAGAAATAAACTTTTTGTGCATATGGAACATTTCTGGGATCTTTTATTTCAGCTCATGAAACCAACACTTTACATGTTGTGTTAATATTTTTGTTCAGTATATCTATTCCCTTAATAACACATTTTTGTAAACCTTTTTTTTTATTTTTTATACCAGTTTCCTGGCCGTTTCTGCTCTTTCTAAAAGCAATCAAGATGCAATCGGCCAGGGCAGAAACGGCCAAAAAACAATGCTGTATTTCAAACTATACCGTTAGATGGACATAATGCCCCCACAACTGTTATAATAGGTATTATGTCAATCTTTATGATAGTGTTATGGAGGTATTATGACGGGTGATACAGCATAATAATTTTCTGACCTTTTTGATTGCAATCAAGAGGTGATGTGACATGTAATAATGAGTAGAGTGTTATTCATGGACGTACCTCCAAAAGGCTTGTCTTTGGGCCACTGTAGCATTCTGACATACTCAACGCAATGCTCTGGCAACCGCGGCATAGACGCAATGGTGCACATGGGGAAATGAATCTATGGACCAAAAGAATACAACAAATTAGGCTATACAACACACAAACAATTTAACACACACACCAAAGCTATCACTGATAAGCAACACAAAATGGCTGCAGAACACAAATCAATCTCCAACTTAACATTTAAGTAGTCTACTGAAGTAGTACACTAAAAATGGCAGATATATTTGGCAGATCGGAGAGAGCTTGGAGCACCTGTGGTGGGTAGAGCTCCAGGGTGCAGTCGATGCATGCAGTCATGCCAGGCAGAATGACCCGAGCGTTGCCTTTGAAACCCTCCGTCCCACCATCAATGAGGGGGATGATGGACCTGGGATCCAGAACACCATCCTCGTAGCTCAGGAGAGATATCTGTAAATGGGGTCTTCAGTTATTTAGAACTGACGTTTTACACACAGGGATTTTTCTGCCATTGAAATCCTTGCGTTTTTATTAATACATTATCGGGATGGATAAACGCTTTCAGTGTAAACTTAAATGACTAAAACCAGATATAAATCATGTCTAAAAGATAAATGGACCTGTTATATAAACTTTGAGAACTAACAATCACCAAAATAAAAGCTAGGCAGTCTGCAAAATGTGTAGAATTGCAGGAAATTAGCTTTAAAACAAACAATTTCTCTAAGCTCCATGGAGAAATGTGTAGAATTGCAGGAAATTTGCTTAAATATTCCAACATTTCTCTACACTGCCAAGTTTGGGGCCTCTAAACATTTCTCAAATCCAGCTGTGCCGACCGTGCCCATTGCCACGCTCCCTGCCACGCCACCTTCCATGCCCACCACCTAAGCCCCTTTTTAATCCAGAAAAAACCCTGACATATACACACAGTCCACATAGCATATAGTTTATATTAAGACATACCAGCATGCCATTCATCCAACGCCTGGCGATGATGGAATCTAATCCACAAACAATAATATGGAATTCTACAAATAAGAGAAGAAAATGTGTGTCAGAGCCATTGTTATAGGTACAAATGATTTTAGAAAACTCCATAATGTACACAAAGTCTGCACTTACGTCTGTAGAAAGATTCATCAAAGTCTTGGATTTTGTTAAAGTGTCTGAGCAGGATATTATTTAAGAAACATTAATAATAGAAGATACTTCTACAAATGTTCACATGCTCAAGCTTAGTAATGCAATAATTTGTATGGGGTAATCCTACACTCCGGTATTCAACACGTCAGTTGCAAAGGATACGGGACGACTCGACATCCAGGGACGCGACTATTGACAAAGTCAGCAGCCACATCTGCTTTCGGCCGTCCAACATCTTTGGTCCTAAACAGGGTATACAGATGAGTTGTGTGTGTTTAACAGTAAACTCTTAAGACTCTCTCTTTCAGTAGGTTTTTTTCTATCAACCGTGAACACACTAAGGTTGTTATTCATCATAAGTAATAGATGAATGGCCATAGGAGAAGGTGGGAAAATGGCAAGCCAAACCTGAAAAGGAACTGCCTGTTGAGGTTGGAGATATCAATGGTATCCATGTCAACAACATGAATGTGACGAAAACCTGACAGGGCCTAGAACAAGGCAAAACCACACATTAAAGTAGAACTGACAGCATTTTAGCAACATTACATCTTATTCATATACACCCCCAGGAAGAATATGACGCATTTTCTTACATTTTCTGACAAGCGAGCAATTAGATATGGTTGTTTTCCATAAATTCATAGAATGTTTGGGAATGACGTATAGTAAGGGATTTGTGAGAATTCTATAGCAATATTGAGTGGGAAAGCAGCCGTGCGTTTGGACAATTAATAGACACTGCAGTAAATAAAACCTAATAAAAACATTGGTCTTGTCCAGGACCGGAGTCTATGCAGACCTGTGCACCATAGCCAATCAGAGCTACAGTAGGTCTATATGCAAATAAGCCATTTGCCACACAGGCCTGCCTTCCTTTCACTTTGAACTGGACTGTGTGTTTACAGGCAGTAGCAACAACGCGACTTTCGATCATTAGAACGCATTCGCCAAAAGCCCAAAATAAATACACCTGAATAGATTTCTGCAAATATGTAAATACCACGGGAGTTGTCTTACATTTGGGAACGTCACAATCCTATTGATCAAACAACCATGAAAAGGTAGGCTCTCTCCCTCAGTTGCCTATGCACATCAACAACTAATGCTAGCCAGAGCGAGATGAGCTAAAATCTAACTAAGGAATATTAGATAAACCCTCTCAAACTTGTTCAGCTAGTTGGCTGTCAAAATTACACTGATAAACAATGGGGAATAGTAACTAGCAAAACAATTCACATGTTTTGCTAGTTAATGAAAAGACAGCAGCATCCCTAGCTGTAGCCACCAAAAAAGTGGGTGACCTTACGCAGATTAAGATAAGCAGAGTAAGGTGTTTACTAACGCCATACTCGGCCTTCTGCCATAATCAGTTTAATATCAAATTATTAGTGTGCATGTAAACGTACTCACTGTCAAGCTTTAAAAGCCAAAGCCAGACTGGAACATTTTAGTAGCCTAGCTAGCCATATGTCTGCCTGTAGACTTTCCCTCCGCTGCACACTGTAAACGAGACCTATGCGAGTAAGTGCATCAGGCTGTAATTTCATAAAGTAAACGATTCAACTGTTGACTCATTTATACTGTGTGTCCTGTTCGGCCCACGGGTCTTGTGTTTGACACGAGCGCTGGCCTATTAGCCACGTTATGACTGACTTTTGATCATTTCCCTTGATAGTTTGATTGTATTGACATTCCCAGCCTTAGTTACAGTCGTCCGTTTTTGTTCAAAATATTGAGTCATTGAAACTGAAATCTGAATGGGTGGAGGCAGCAAACAATGGACCAGGCCATCTGTGATATTTTTTTATTTTATTTAACTAGGCAAGTCAGTTAAGAACAAATTCTTATTTACATTGACGGCCTACCCCGGCCAAACCCGGACGACGCTGGGCCAATTGAGTGCGCCCTATGGGGCTCCCAATCACAGCCGGATTGTGATACAGCCTGGAATCGAACCAGGGTCTGTGGTGACACCTCTAGCACTTGAGATGCACCGCTGCGCCACTCAGGAGCCCAACCTGATAGCAATATTTTTTGGACTATTATACAGCAATGAAGTCCATCCATTTATACTGCCAACAATGCCTTACTGTACGTCATGGAATTTTGAGTCAAATAGAACCTATTTTTAAAACCTCTCTTTTGTAGCATAAACTGGGAATTGCATATATGCAAAGTAGTTCAAATGCTGTCAGTTCAACTTTAAGATATTGAAGTGCAGAAACAGACAAAGATAACAAACAAAAGCCTTGCATGCATTTGCACCTGGAAGCTGGACATAATCTCTCATACCAGATTTTTGAGCAGCTCACACCCAAGTCCTCCAGCTCCAATGACCAGGATCTTGCATGTCTCCAATAAGAACCCAAGGGACTGGGAACATAAAAGAGTTGGTTTGGTGAATGCTTATCTCTATCCCCTAAATAAAGGAAATGTTATTAGTTATCTATTAGTTATTCCTTCCTTACCTCAGTGCTTGGCTCAAAGTCAGGATGAGTGAATGGGCCGGGTCTCTCAAGGAACTTCTTCACATGGTTCCATCGGCCATCCCAGTCTCCACTGTCTCCTCCATCTACAGCCATTCTGCACACAGAGAACACAAAGGTGCTCTGCTGCACATATCAAATGAGAAATCATTCAAACCATTATCACAAGTGTGATGAGTCAAAACTAGATAGCTAGCTAGGTAGACACAGGTCTGTAACATGTACATTAACATCAGGATGATTTCCCTAGTATAGCTAACTAACTAGCAAGCTAGTACCTATTAAATTATTTGATTATCATATGTGAAAATTCAGGCTGCAGATTTAATCATTGGCAGCAGATGTTGCTGCTGCTAACTAGCTAGTGGAAGCTAGCTGGCTACCATAATAGCTCTCGAAAACTCTAGGCGGCATTTTGCATTCTCCCTACTACAGTTCTCAGCGGTTAGCGTCGCCCACGACTGGCTCATGTGAACTACAATCACGATGCTGTTTTAAAAGGTGTACTAAGCAGAAATCGCTCCGTCATTTCCTGGTTGCTAAAATTCTAATAGGTCGCCTAATTTCAGTTTATGTGACAAAACAAGCAAGTACAGTGTAGAGAATCATTGTACCATCTAAACCGCTGTGAAATATATTTTCCATTAGCAAAAATATTCAGGGTTCGTACAGACAGTGGTAAGTCAAATTCAAGGACTTTTAAGTACTTTTTCAAGCACTAATATTCATTATCAAGGACCATAAATTTGTAATAGTTCCTATTATGCAATTGTTTCTAGTCACCAACAGATGGTAGTATATCGCCACAACCTCATGAAAAAAAAAGTATAACTTACTATACATCACTCCCTTACAAGTCCTACTCAATAATACGTGTTCCACTATTTATTTACTACATACATTTGTGGTAAGTCAGTACTGATGATGTTGACTTATTTCCTTATGCGAACTGTAACTCAGTAAAATCGTTGAAATTGTTGCATTGAGTGTTGATCAATGCTGGGAACACAATAATAAGTGGGTAAACGATAATTAACTAAATAAAAAAAAGGTGAGTAAACGCTATTTCACAAATAAAAAGGTGTGTAATTGGCATTTACCCTCACAACATCCCTGGTTGTGGTCTGGCAAAACCCATTCATAAACATCAATATCCTGCCAGGCAGGCTTGAATCTACATTTGCCCGGCATTTTAGCTATCGATGTGACGTTTGGCGGCGCCTAATCAATAAGTTCTGTACCTGCCTGGCTGAGTGCCAGTGTGGGTGGCATGAACGATCTCGCCTGGCAACCAGAGCGCGAAAACACGTGAGGAAAGAAAACTTGGTAGTCTGCCTGGAAATTATATCATATTAACATATTTGATCATTTTCTGTTTTCCTCTCATTTTAATTAAAGTACTTTTCAAGTACCAACTTCAGATAATGTCTGATTTAAGGTATACCAGTACTTGAATTTCAGAGTGCCAAATTCAAGTACCTTAAGCACCTCATGCGTCCCTGAATATTGTATTTTCAGCTGTTTGAAGCTGGTGTACAAAACTGAAAGTAAAAGAACCAAAAATGAAACTTAAGTACAGGAAGCATATAAATTGTGAACAGAACAGCTTCTTAGACTTGCTTGCAATCAGAATGACAGAGCTATAACTCACATTTCTATGTGAATTTGGTCAGGTCCCACAAAAAGTTACATATTGCAGCTTTAAGGTTTAGAAACGCCAATAACCATTGCTTGCATACAGCTTTCGAAATATATGGACCTTAACTTTTATCAGCGAGAAAGAATCCTTGAAATAAGAAAGATACACTTACTGTATTACTTCTAATACAGATCCATACAGCTATGGGTGCCTCCATCTGATGAAACTACACTTCTACTACACTTACCTGGTTACATTTAAGATAACTAATTAGCACAGTTGGTCGGCTCTGTCTTATATCTGTAAACAAGCGCTGTAACATGGAGATATGGCCATGTGGGTACACTAACCCTATAAAAAGGTGTGCATCAATTTAACCTTTTGTTTTCTGAAAATGATTTCTCGCTGATATTAAAGATAAGGTCATTATGCTTCCAAAATCGTACCGCAAGCGATGCGTGTTAATGTTCTTCTCAGTCAGCTCCTCTATTTTCCTTCTTTTCTTCTCCCTAAAAATTAGAGAATAAAAGAAGGTTCAATGCTTGTTTTACAGCAGCATAATTCGGTCAGCTACAATATCTATTTTGGTAACGTTACTTACGGCTCTTCAGCATCCGCCATACTTTCACGCTGCCATGTCCCAAGTGAATGTGTGAATGTACTGTATATTCACGAAAATCAAACCTGCGTTAGCATATGTGCTCAAAGTTTATATGGATTTGCTGCGACTTTTTGTGTAGCACGCTGTTATAATGGTGCTTTCACGACAACTGAGAACTCGGAGAAAACGAGGTCAAATCATCACGTCAGTGATATTCGGGTCGGAAAGTCGGAGCTCTAGAAAGATGCCCGAGATTCCGAGTTGGATGACCGTTCAAAACGATTTTCCCACTCGGAGCTCATTTTTCCCGAGTTCTTTAACGCTCGGAAGTCAGAGATTTCCGAGTTCTCAGTTGTTTTGAACGAGGCATAAGGTGAAGCTATAGACTGTAAAAAAAATAAAAATAGAGTGAAGCACAACGCAATTTTGATTCGCATCAACATTACTGCGCTTGTCCTACTCTCGCGAGAAGCTGAACTGCTAAGAACGAAAACTGATTTGATCAGCTGATCATTATGTATGAGAGAGGTTCCAAGGTGTGAGAAGTGTGCAGAAGGGTATGAGACAAAGGAATATGTAGCATTGGGGAAAGTAGTGGTATGTGCTAATTGTAGGGGTGCCCATGGGGGGGTCAGAAATGTCCCGTGCGAGAAAGGCAGGTTGAGGTTTCCAGGGTAAGAGTAGTGAAGAAGTTGTCATATGCTGAGGCAGTGAAGAAAGTAGAGGAAGATGGGTCAGGGGGGAGGAGTGGTGAGAGTAGTAGATATGTACCAGTACAAAGGATAGGCCAACAAGTGATATATGTTTCAGTAAGATTGGATTTTTAGCGTTTATAGCAATGGTTATTAATTGTACTGCAGAATAAAATTGAGGTTGTGGTGGCAGCTGCAGAGAGGTATTTGGGTGTGCGAGACTTGACATCCGAAGAGTTACAGGAAGTGTGTGATGTCCCATCATTTCAGGTTGAGGGCATGAGGTAGGAATTAATATATATATTATTTTTTAAATAGTGGAGTAGGGCGGTGTTAATTATTAATAATATTTTTGATTTTGTGTGTGTGTAGTGTTAGATGGTAGGGTATTTCTTTATTTTATTTTTCAAGCAAAATATAAGGGAGTTGTACTCCAGTCTTGTAGGTGGCGGTAATGCAATAAATTGGATGCCAACCGCCGTTAAACCTCATCGAAGAAGAAGAATCAGCTGCTCAGTCAAAATACTCTGGCAGTGAAACTCCGAGATGGCGAGTATGGAGCTTGCACCGCTTAGACCATGGGATGACTTCTTCCCAGGAGCCGATAGATTTGCAAAACCCGACTTCGGAGATTTAGCTAAATGGAACAACAGGGTGATCAGCAACTTGTTGTACTATCAGACCAATTATTTCGCAGTGGCCATAGTGGTTTTCCTGATCGTGGGGTAAGTCAGCATGACAGCGCGAGTTTACTGGCAGTTTCCACCCAGCTGCTATAGCTAGCTAAGTTAGATAGCTAGTTTCTTTGATTAGCCTGCAGTCTGATCCACACCCAGTCATGGGCATTTATTCATAGCAATGCGCAGTCCCTATCAACCTTTCATATTACTGCAACGGCAAAATAAGAGATCCAGTCATGTCATGGAATTGGAATGGAGTCTGGTATTAGCTACTGTAGTTGGCCTGCTAAAAACAAATGTCACTTTTCCTGAATCAGCTGCCTGCAACTGTGTGTGACATGCTTTGAATCATGGGGGCCATGATGAACATAGTAATTACTAGGTAGTGTAGGCCTTAGGCTAATAGTAACCAATTTCTTTATATTCTAGTTTTTATTTGAGAACTTGAGTACCTTTTGGCTTTTGAAATAAACATAAATGGTACTCAAAATATAAAAAAGTACTCAAGTACGAAACTGAACTCTGTCAAATTTGATGTCAGATTTTTGTTCTATTAATAGTCTCTTGAGTCTGCTTGACAATGACAACACATGGATGCTTCAAGTTGTCCCAGCTGTTGGGTCCTTATCTCAGCCACACACTGATGCATGTAGAAGTATGCAGATAATACAATTGATAAGAAAGCCGAGGAGCAGCTTTGTATGCGTCATAATTACTAAAATGCAGCTACAGTAGCTTGAACGCTCTGATATTATTTTAGAAAATGGCTCAGATAAAAATAAATAAATAATGTAAAGGTGTTGATCTTATTCCAGCCACCAGGTTGTGCTGTACATTACATGTGTTGCGTTTTAGAGGCCCAATTGTTTTGCATTGCCATGTATAGCATTTGAGTGGATTTAGAGGCTGCGTAATCTGTGTTTCCCTTCTGCTGTGTCTGTTGTGTAGGTTTCTGAACCCTCTTGGCATGTTTCTGGGTGGTGCTGTGGTCTCTCTGGTCTTCATGGGCTCGGTGTGGGCGGGAGAGAACAAGAATTTCATCAAGAACTTCAAGAAGAAGAACCCCACTCTGTTTGTCATCGCTGTCATGGGAACAAGCTACTTCCTGCTGTCTCTGTGTGGTGGAGTGATGGTCTTCATTTTTGGAATTACTTTCCCCTTGCTGTGTGAGTCTCAGAAAATTCCACACTCATAGGGTCAGTTTCTTGGACACAGATTAAGATCTTAGTCCAGGACTAGGCTTTATCTGTGTCCGGGAATCCAGCCCTTAGGGTCTGATTCCTGTTAGTCACACAATGCACAAGTATGCACACAGTAACTAGCATGTAGATTTATCCTAGCTTCCAGGCCTTTTTCCAGTGGCAACTCCATTGGAATATGGTGCAAACTAGCTACATATTGTATACGCCAGATAAAGTGATATAACCAAAGATTTTTGGTGTGCATTACTGGCTGTTACAGGAAAGCCCCATACAAACTGCCACCATAGATTTTTCAACTAACCTGTTCTTGGCAAGTACTTTCTTCGTTTTCGATTCGGTGTAAGAAGTATCATAGAAATATCCGTTTCCAGTTGCAAGTGGTTCTACAAAAACCAGTGGAAACTCTCCAAAAATATTAAATCCATGTTTTGTTCCTCACCATCTTAGCTGCCGCACATCTAGCACTTCCTAGCATCTTTGCAGGAACTATTTGTTTCTATGCAACACGGCCACGATCTACACACATGCAAGAGGCATATCTCAATCGATACAAAACATGGATTTAATATACACTGGACAAAAATATGAATGCAACAAGCATACTCACCAGATATGTCACCCATTGAGCATGTTTGGGATGCTCTGGATCAACTTGTACGACAGCGTGTTCCAGTTCCCACCAATATCCAGCAACTTCGCACAGCCATTGAAGAGGAGTGGGACAACATTCCACAGTCCACAATCAACAGCCTGAATAACTCTATGCGAAGGAGATGTCACGCTGCATGAAGAAAATGGTGGTCACACCAGATCCACGGCCCTACTTTTTTTTTTTTAAGGTGTTTGTGACCAACAGATGCATATCTGTATTCCCAGTCGTGAAATCCATAGATGAGGACCTTATTAATTTATTTCAATTGAATAATTTCCTTATATGAACTGTAATTCACTAAAATCTTTGAAATTGTTGCATTTATATTTTTGTTCAGTATAGATAAATACGCAAAAAAACATTTCCATAGCGGGCCTTGTTCTAAAAATGTATATATTTTTTTATTTGATTACTCCCAAAGAAATCATGCGAGTACTCGACTAGCCAAAACATTAAATGCCCATCCCTACTATAAACAGACATGTCTAAGATACTTTTTTCACAGAATCGACAGCGAAGAAAGTATCGCCAAGAAACTACCTCTACTTTCATATCACATCAAAATAATTTCACAAATGCAAAATACACATTTACTGTACACTGTTTTAACCGGTTTTAACACAGTTGCAGCCAACAGTATTTGATTTGTTATTTTTCAAGTTTGTGGCGTCCGTCTTCCGTTTACACACAGGTGTTTGGAGATGCAGATAGCTAATTAGCACAGGTGGTCAACTCCGTCTTCCGTCAGTTTTCCGTAAACAAGCGCTGTAACATGGAAATATGACCATGTGAGAACCCTAACCCAATAAAGGTGTGTAGTAATTTAACCTTTTTTTGTTTTATTTTTTTCTAACTGATATAAAAGATACGTTCCTTATGTTTCCAAAACCGTGCCGCAAGCGATGCATGTTGAAGTTTAGAGCAAGAGTTGGGGCTCTTAACATAAGCCCCCCGGTCAGAAGATACTATCGTCAATAGACGCTAAAGCAGTTAGCGTCTATGAATGGGGTAAGTGCAAACATGGGGGATGAGTCCCAGAAGACGGAGCAAACCGGTTTTATCAACCACTCTCACTGATTTTATGGGTTCAATATGGATAATGCATGTGGTTCTGCACCTTGAGAAAACGTTTTTTTCCCCCACAGTTCAACTTTCATAAACGTGCCACTGTTTTGAAAAGAAATAGCCTAGACCAGTGTTTCCCAACTCCATTCCTCGAGGACCCCAAACAGTACACATTTGAATTGTAGACCTGGACAAGCACACCTTATTCAACTTGTCAACTAATCATCAAGCCCACGTTAAGTTGAATCAAGCGAGTTTGTCCAGAGCTACAACAAAAATGTGTGCTGTTGGGAGTACTCGAGGACTGGAGTTGGGAAACACTGGCCTAGACGAACTGCTACATTCTGAAATACACAGTACAGAATACAATGTTTAGGGTAATTGGTGGTTCTGAGAAAAGGAGTGCAGGCAACAACTGTAACATTGTGGTGGAAAAACAGCAGGCAGTCAGTCAGTGAGACAGAGCCCTTACCAAGAGGGCTGTCCTGTGGCTGCCGACGTGTGTTGACTGGTTGCTATGTACTGTCTGTACTATAGACTCCACTACATTTACTGGCTTACGTCATGCAGTCAGCATCTCTGACGAGGGAAGTAAAGATGCCTCTCCTTAACCCGCTAGCCAATTGTATTTCATAATAACATATTATACCTGGAAAATAATTATCCTTCTCAGTTTAAGCCGCATAAGAGTAAGGCACACGTGTGCACTTTTACAACATGTTTCCATCTGACAGAATGGGAACATGCTACCATGGGAATCTCCATTGAGGATAGCACATCCTGAATGGATAGGAAACTAATCCAGCCTTTCTTCCCTGTAGTGATCCTGGTCCATGCGTCTCTGAGGCTGCGCAACATGAAGAACAGACTGGAGAATAAGATGGAGGGAGTGGGCATGAAAAAGTCCCCAATGGGCATCATCCTGGATCTGCTAGACCAACAGGAGGAGAAGATCAACAAGATCCAGGACTTCCTGGAGTCAAAGCTAAACAAGGAATGAGGGGAGAGAGCCAAAATGGCACCGCACCCTCATTCTGATTAAATTCAACATGGTTTGCGTTGATTTGTACCCCATATCATGTCAGTGGTGTCGCATTCCCCCTATTCATTATTCTCACTCCATTTGCTTTGTTATATTGAAACACCTTTATACATTTTGTGTCACAGTACCTGATTTCTTTGGAGCATTCCAGAAAGATTTGTGCAGTCCTGTATGGATCAAATGTTGTGGAAGGCACTTGGCACAATGAAATGAGGCATGAGCATTCCTGTGTGTATTGTGTGTCCATTCAAATGAACACACAATACACATTGTCATTATGTAATTGCAATATGTATCCGGTCACATTTTACTTTTGAGCGTGTGCATTTTTCAATGTCGAACAAAATAAAGCTGCATGCCAGAATGCAATAACTATTGCACGTTAAAGCAATTGTGTTCAGTAACGTAGCATTTCGATTTATAATCTTTAAAAAAAAAGATATTAGCAAATCATTTCATCAATCAGAACCAATTTATTTGCTACCTCAGAAGAATAACCATCACTATATTTCCTCTCCTTAAGCTAAACTGGTGTCACTGGGCTCCCCTTATGTTCACTGGACCAGTGACTGCTTATTGACAAGTAGCAATAATGTCCCTCTTGTTACTTCAGACCCTGTGGGTTGGGCTTGAGATTAACATTATCAGATCATAGCTATGCAATATGGGAAAATGAATGGCAAATGCAGCTTTATTAATTGAAGTAGTCATCATGTTGTATATGTTAAAGTTGTGCTTTCATGTATCACCAAATCTTCTGTACTTGTGTATTCACCATAAAGCATGCAGAAAACAAATGTTTTCATTACAAAAAGCACAGGGTAAGGCACCAAAGTATTGATGGAGAAATTTTTAGTGCATGAATGTTACCTCTGTAATATTAAATATTACACACATTATGAATGGTTGATGGTGTATTTTTGTTGTGTATTAGAAAAGAGAGGTTCTGATTCTATCTTCCTTAGTAGCAGATGTTTGGAGATAAAAAAATAAAAATGCCAATCCCAATTTATCCAATTCCAGCGATCACCATTGGTAATTGATACAAAATTATTACATTGGTTTTATGACACTATTCAGATCCCAGAATGAAAGGCCCAGTGCACTCAAAAACATGATCTTCCTGTGTTTTATATATATTTCCAAGCTATGAAGTTGGAATAATACTGTGAAAATTATGATAATGCCCTTATAGTGTAGGAGCTGTTTGAAAAGACAGCCTGAAATTTCTGCCCGTTTTGGTGGGATGGAGCTTTGTCCCGCCTGGTGACACCACCAGGTGATACATTAGTTAATAGTCCAATAAGAAAGAGAGTTCCAAACCTCTCTGCCAATAACAGCACATTTTCAGTTTTCCCGTCCCCACTCAGACAGTCCTAGCAAAATTCTTGCTTGAGAAATTGGTCTTAGCTTAGAAGCTATTTTTGTTTCTTTTTGAAAACTGTCACAGTAAGGTACTTAATTGTTACCCAGAAATGATTTGATTATGAGATAAAAATGGCTACATTGGAACTGTAATTACACATGCTGTTTATTTGGACTGATGCAGATGCACAGTCTTCCAAAAAACTATGGCGAATCGCAATTTGTGTCCGCTTCAGCCAAATTGCTTTTAGGATAAAGGGTGCATAGCAGTGGAGGCTGCTGAGGGGAGGACGCCTCATAATAATGGCTGGAACGGAGTAAATTGAATGGCATCAAACACATGGAAACCATGTGTTTGATTTATTTGATACCATTCCACCCATTCCGCACCAGCTATTACCATGAGCCCGTCCTCCCCAATTAAGGTGCCACCAACCTCCTGTGGGGCTTGCTAATGTAATGGTTACAGTTTCAAAGACAACAGCTCAGAGAATGTTCTGTTATAGGGATGCTCTAACTTTTTTGTATGTTTTTTATTTATTGATGAGTTGTGATAATGTAACCACGGAATTTGAAGCAAAGCAATTGCACCATAACAATAAATACACTTAAAGGGATTCTCCTGTACTTTTGCATACTTTTTTGCCAGTTCTGAAAGTAGCGCCCTCGAGCCGAAAATTGCATAGTACATCACATGTGCAGATATGTGCACTACGTCATTGCTCTCTGTCTGTTGTGTGTGATTCTTGCTAGCTGTCACTCAAACGGCGAGGGGTTGAATCTCATTGGCTGGAACTCAAATTGCTAGGGGACTGTCCCATGTGGGGGGAAATATAGGGAAAATCGCACAGCACAGCTTCCAGAAAACATTCACTTTCAAACTAGGGATTTCATGGCTAATTGAGGAAAAACAGTAATTCTGCTCATAGATTATGCATGTATGAACTACACATTGACACATCCAGCCCAAAGTGGGATGTTAAAAAAATACCTATTAGTCGCCAAAGTACCAGAGTATGTCTTTAATTTAAGAAATCAAAATCATGTATTTTAACTACAGATGTAGGATCTTTAGTTGAGCCAGTTTGCTACAGCAGGAAAATAATCCTGCAGCAACAGGAAATGTGAATTATTATGTCAGTTATAATTCATGGAAATTTTTTGTAGGGGTTGATACACTTTTCATTAGGGCAAATCAAGTCTGACATTTTAAAGTGGAAATTACAAACTTCAGAAGCCTTTTTAAACCTTGAATAAATTACACGTTTGCATTTCCTGCTGTGCTGGAAAATTCTCAGCAACAAAAGAGTGATCAAATTATAGTAGCGGTCAAATTTATTTTCTCAAATAAATTACATTTAAACTGTTGGTCACCACACTTTGTTATTGGATTTTCAACATTGCAGAACCAAATATATTTTTGCTAACTTAAGTTCACAATATGAATTTAGACAATAAAGACAAAGGGCGTGGACAAAAGTATTGGCACCCTGGAGCTAGTACTTGGTTGCACCGCCTTTGGCCAAGATAACTGCCAACAAATGCTTCTTGTAGCCATCAATAAGCCTGCTGCACCTTTATACTGGCAATTTGTCCCACTCTTCAGCAGCCAACTCTCCAATTCTTCAGTGTTTCAGGGATGCCCTCCACCAACTGTTGCTTTCAGATCTCATCCTACGTTTTGGATGTGATTCAGATCTGTGCTCTTCACTGGCCACTCCAGAACAGTCCAGCATCTCTTATTGAACCATTCATGGGTGCTTTTTGACGTGTGTTTGGGGTTGTTGTCCTGCTGTGGGGTTGCTTTGCTGCCTCTGGTACTGGAGGCCTTGAATGTGTGCAAGACATGACCTCAGCAGATTATCAAGGTGTTTTGTAGTCCAATGTTCAACCCAGTGTCCAAAAACTGTATCTCTGTTGAAGGTTGTGGGTCTTCCAGAAGAACAATGTCCCCAAACACACATCAAAAGCACCCTGGAATGGTTTAAGAAGAAACGTTGGACTGTTCTGGGGTGGCCAGCGAAGAGACGAGATCTGAATCACATCCATAACCTATGGCGAGAACTGAAAACAGCAGTTGGCTGCTGAAGAGTGGGAAAAATTGCCAGTAGAAAGGTGCAGCAAGCTCATTGATGGCTACAAGAAGCATTTGTTGGCAGTTATCTTGGCCAAAGTCGGTGCAACCAAGTACTAGCTCCGGGGTGTCAATAATTTTGTCCATGCCATTTGTCTTTATTTTCTGAATTAAAATTAAAAACCACATTTTACAAAAATAAAATTGGTTCTGAAATGTTGAAAATCCAATAACAAGGTGTGGAGAGTTACAGTTGAAGTCAGAAGTTTACATACACCTTAGCCAAATACATTTAAACTCAGTTTTCACAATTCCTGACATTTAATCCTAGTAAAAATTCCCTGTTTTAGGTCAGTTAGGATCACCACTTTATTTTAAGAATGTGAAATGTCAGAATAATAGTAGAGAGAATGATTTATTTCAGCTTTTATTTCTTTCATCACATTCCCAGTGGGTCAGAAGTTTACACACACTCAATTAGTATTTGGTAGCATTGCCTTTAAATTGTTTAACTTGGGTCAAATGTTTCGGGTAGCCTTCCAATAGCTTCCCAAAATAAATTGGGTGAATTTTGGCCCATTCCTCCTGACAGAGCTGGTGTAACTGAATCAGGTTTGTAGGCCTCCTTGCTTGCACACACTTTTTCAGTTCTGCCCACACATTTTCTATAGGATTGTGGTCAGGGCTTTGTGATGGCCACTCCAATACCTTAACTTTGTTGTCCTTAAGCCAGTTTGCCACAACTTTGGAAGTATGCTTGGGGTCATTGTCCATTTGGAAGACCCATTTGCGACCAAGCTTTAACTTCCTGACTGATGTTTTGAGATGTTGCTTCAATATATCCACATAATTTTCCTTCCTCATGATGCCATCTATTTTGTGAAGTGCACCAGTCCCTCCTGCAGCAAAGCACCCCCACAGCATGATGCTGCCACCCCCGTTCTTCACGGTTGGGATGGTGTTCTAGGGCTTGCAAGCTATCCCCTTTTTCCTCCAAACATAACGATGGTCATTATGGCCAAACAGTTATATTTTTGTTTCATCAGAACAGAGGACATTTCTCCAAAAAGTACGATCTTTGTCCCCATGTGCAGTTGCAAACCGTAGTCTGGCTTTTTTATGGAGGTTTTGGAGCAGTGGCTTCTTCATGCTGAACGGCCTTTCAGATTATGTCGATATAGGACTTGTTTTACTGTGGATATAGATACTTTTGTACCTGTTTCCTCCAGCATCTTCACAAGGTCCAAGGATTTATTTGCACTTTTCGCACCAAAGTATGTTCATCTCTAGGAGACAGAACACGTCTCCTTCCTAAGCGGTATGACGGCTGCGTGGTCCCATGGTGTTTATACTTGCGTACTATTGTTTGTACAGATGAACATTGTACCTTCAGGCGTTTGGAAATTGCTCCCAAGGATGAACCAGACTTGTGGAGGTCTACACATTTTCTTCTGAGGTCTTGGCTGATTTCTTTTGATTTTCCCATGATGTCAAGCAAAGAGGCACTGAGTTTGAAGGTAGGCCTTGAAATACTTCCACAGGTACACCTCCAATTGACTCAAATTATGTCAATTAGCCTATCAGAAGCTTCTAAAGCCATGACATCATTTTCAAGCTGTTTAAAGGCACAGTCAACTTAGTGTATGTAAACTTCTGACCCAATGGAATTGTGATACAGTGAATTATAAGTGAAATAATCTGTCTGTAAACAATTGTTGGAAAAATTACTTGTGTCATGCACAAAGTAGATGACCTAACCGACTTGCCAAAACTATAGTTTGTTAAGAAGAAATTTGTCGAGTGGTTGAAAAACAAGTTTTAATGACTCCAACCTAAGTGTATGTAAACTTCCGACTTCAACTGTATTTTCAAGTGTAACTTATTTTAGAAGAAATAGGGAATTATTTAAGAGAAGTGCAAGGGTACCAATATTTTTTGCCGCAACTGTAAGATTCTACAAATGTATGTTAATGAAGGAAAGATTGACATATAAAACATTTTGTATGTACACTGATTTTTTATGTCAACACAGTTAGTTAGAATTATTCCAGTCCCTGAACCACTGATCCACAGTGTTTTACACAGTAAAGGACTAAGGGGTGGATTAAATCCGTATCGCCAAAGTATCACAGAAGATCCATATTATAGCTCACTGAAATTTAGGGCTCGATTCAATCTGTATTGCTAAAGCGTTACAGATTGCGCGATTAAAATGTTAAGGTAATTTACGATTGAGCCGACATATGCAGCGTTTACTGTGAATGCAGTCTCTGCTAACGCGGGAACATTGCCTTTAAATTTAAATCATGCTGAACTTCAGCAATACAGATTTAATAGAGCCCCTAAAGGCAATGTTCCCGTGTTCGCAGAGACTGCATTCACGGTAAAGGCTGCATATGTCGGCTCAATCGGAAATGACCTTTACATTTTAACGCAGATCTTCTGCAATACGGATTGAATCCAGCCCTAAAAACTTTTTTTCATGGTGTCTCCGTATGCTCTATATTCTGTATATGGGGTTCAGCTATATCAATATTGCATAATGGTTTTGAAAACCCATATATGAAAGATCCAAGTCATCAGTAGAGGATGTATTATTGTCACGACTTCCGCCGAAGTTGGTGCCTCTCCTTGTGCGGGCGGCTATCGACGGTCGTCGTCACCGGTCTTCTAGCTGCCACCGATCTACGTTTCTGTTTTCTATTTGTTTTGACTTTATTGTACACACCTGGTTCCCATCACGTTATGATTATTTCCCTATTTAACCCTCTGGTTCCCTCATGGTTTTGTGCGTGATTGTTCTTTGTTTGGTGTTTATGACTGCTGTGAGCTGGTGTATTTCCCTGCGTGGAATTAGTGTTTATTTCTTTCCGAGTAAAGTTCGTCTGTTACTCAGTTCTGTGTCCTGCGCCTGACTCCGTCCTACCACTGACACCTGACAGAATCACGCACCTCATTTGGAGTCAGCAGGTGCACCCAGTCCTCCGTTACCGGTGGAGGAGCGCGTCCAGCAGCACGCAAAGATGCTCCACAATCTGGGCACAGCCATGGATCGATGGGAGAGAGAGGGTTCTCCCACACCCCCATCAACTTCACCTCAACCCACACCGCTGTCCACCCCTCCGTCACCTGGACCCAGTGGGATCCGGCTCTCGCTCCCGAAGGCCTATGATGGGACGGCTGCCAGGTGCCAGGGGTTCCTGCTCCAGGTGGAGCTCTACCTGGTGACCGTCCACCCGGCTCCCTCGTACTACGAGAGAGTGTCCGCCCTCATCTCCTGTTTGTCGGGGAAAGCGCTGGAGTGGGCCAACGCCGAATGGAGAGGGATAGACGCAACGTTGGTTCGCTACGAGGATTTCACCTGCCGTTTCCGGGCGGTCTTCGATCATCCGCCTGAGGGGAGAGCGGCGGGGGAACGCTTGGTCCATCTCAGACAGGGGAAGAGGAGCGCACAGGACTTCACACTGGACTTCAGGACACTGGCTGCCAGCGCGGGATGGAACGAGAGGGCCCTGATCGACCATTACCGGTGTAGTCTATGGGAGGATGTTCGTCGGGAGCTGGCCTGCAAGACACCACCCTTACCCTCGACCAGCTGGTGGATTTATCCATCCGGCTGGATAACCTGTTGGCCACCCGCGGACGCTCGGATTGGGGTCCGTCCGTTCCATCCCCCAGCACCTCCGAGTCTACACCTATGGAGCTCGGAGGTGCTGCTCTAAGGGTGACCGGAGGGGGGGGGGGGCATTTCCTGCACCACCTGTGGCCGCAGAGGGCACACTGCTGGTCGGTGCTGGGGAGGTTCCCCAGGGAGTCGAGGCAGCAGGCAGGGCACTGGTGGATCATCCCAGGTGAGGTGCACCCGACTCACCCAGAGCTCCCTGTTGCGCACATGTGTGTCTGTATAGAGTTTCCTGAGTTTTCCCCGCATTCCCAGCATAAGGCGCTAGTAGATTCAGGCGCAGCTGGGAACTTTATTGACCGTTCCTTTGCACTTAGATTAGGGATCCCTATTGTCCCTGTTGATGTGCCCTTTCCTGTACATGCCTTAGATAGTCGTCCTTTAGGGTCGGGCCTGATTAGGGAGGTCACAGCTCCACTATATATGATAACGCAGGAGGGTCATGAGGAGAGTATTAGTATTTTCCTGATCGATTCTCCTGCGTTTCCTGTGGTGTTGGGGCTTCCCTGGTTGGCCTATCATGACCCCATTATTTTGTGGCAACAGAGGGCTCTGAAGGGATGGTCACGTCAGTGCTCAGGGAGGTGTGTAGGTGTTTCCATAGGTGCAACTTCGGTGGAGAGTCCAAACCAGGTCCCCACCATGCACATCCCCCGCGACTATGCCGATTTGGCTCTCGCCTTCTGTAAAAAGAAGGCGACTCAATTACCACCCCATCGACGGGTGAATTGTGTGATAAATCTCCAGGTAGACGCAGCACTTCCCAGGAGGCACGTGTATCCTCTGTCACAGGAAGAAACGGCGGCTATGGATACATATGTCTCCAATATCTCTGGGACAGGGATACATTCGGCCTTCCACATCACCTGCCTCCTCAAGTTTCTTTTTTGTGAAGAAGTAGGATGGAGGTTTACGCCCGTGCATTGACTATCGAGGTATAAATCAGATCACGGTAAAGTACAGTTACCCGCTGCCACTCATAGCCAGTGTGACCGAGTCATTGTACGCGGCGCGCTTCTTCACCAAATTGGATCTCAGAAGCACGTACAACCTGGTGCGTATCCGGGAGGGGGATGAGTGGAAGACGGCATTTAGTACCACCTCTGGGCACTATGAGTACCTCGTCATGCCGTACGGGTTGATGAATGCTCCATCAGTCTTCCAATCCTTTGTAGACGAGATCTTCAGGGACCTGCACGGGCAGGGTGTAGTGGTGTATATAGTTGACATTCTAATATACTCCGCTACACACGCCGAGCATGTGTCCCTGGTGCGCAAGGTGCTTGGTCGACTGTTGGAGCATGACCTGTACGTCAAGGCTGAGAAATGTCTGTTCTTCCAACAGTCCGTGTCCTTCCTAGGGTACCGCCTGTCCGCGTCAGGGGTGGAGATGGAAAATGACCGCATTTCAGCCGTGCGTAATTGGCCGACTCCAACCACGGTAAAGGAGGTGCAGTGGTTCTTAGGGTTTGCCAACTACTACTGGAGATTTATCCGGGGCTTTGGTCAGGTATCGGCTCCCATTACCTCCTTGCTGAAGGGGGGACCGGTGCGACTGCAGTGGTCAGCTGGGGCGGACAGGGCTTTTGGTCACCTGAAGGCTCTGTTTACCTCGGCTCCCATGCTGGCTCATCCTGATCCCTCCTTGGCATTCATAGTAGAGGTGGACGCATCCAAGGCTGGGATAGGAGCTGTGCTGTCTCAGCGCTCGGGTACGCCACCAAAGCTCCACCCCTGTGCTTTCTTTTTGAAGAAGCTCAGCCCGGCAGAGCGAAACTATGATGTGGGGGACTGGGAGCTGTTAGCTGTTGTCAAGGCTCTGAAGGCATGGAGACATTGGCTTGAGGGGGCTAAACACCCTTTCCTCATTTGGACTGACCACCGCAATCTGGAGTACATCCGGGTGGCGAGGAGACTGAACCCTCGCCAGGCAAGGTGGGCCATGTTTTTCACCCGTTTTGTTTTCACCCTATCCTACAGACCAGGTTCCCAGAACGCTAAGGCAGACGCTCTGTCCCGGATGTATGATACAGAGGAGCGGTCCACGGATCCCACTCCCATACTTCCGGCTTCTTGCCTGGTGGCACCGGTGGTATGGGAGGTTGACGCGGACATCAAGCGGGCGTTACGTACGGAGCCCACTCCCACCCAGTGTCCAGTTGGTCATCTTTACGTTCCGTTTGATGTCTGCGATCGATTGCTCTGTTGGGACCACACGACACCCTCCTCTGGTCATCCTGGCATCGGTCGGACAGTGCGCTGTCTTAGTGGGAAGTACTGGTGGCCCACTTTAGCTAAGGACGTGAGGGTTTATGTTTCCTCCTGCTCGGTGTGCACCCAGTGCAAGGCACCTAGACACCTGCCCAGAGGGAAATTACAACCCCTACCCGTTCCACAACGGCCGTGGTCACACCTATCGGTGGACTTCGTGACGGATCTTCCTCCGTCACAAGGTAACACCATGATCCTGGTCGTTGTGGATCGGTTTTCTAAGTCCTGCCGTCTCCTTCCTTTGCCCGGTCTCCCTACGGCCCTACAGACTGCGGAGGCTCTGTTTACCCACGTCTTTCGGCACTACGGGGTGCCTGAGGATATAGTGTCTGATCGGGATCCCCAGTTCACATCGAGGGTCTGGAGGGCGTTCATGGAACGTCTGGGGGTCTCGGTCAGCCTGACCTCAGGTTTTCACCCTGAGAGTAATGGGCAGGTGGAGAGAGTGAATCAGGATGTGGGTAGGTTTCTGCGGTCCTATTGCCAGGACCGGCCGGGGGAGTGGGCGGCGTTCATCCCCTGGGCAGAGATGGCCCAAAACTCCCTCCGCCACTCCTCCACTAACATGTCTCCATTTCAGTGTGTACTAGGGTATCAGCCGGTCCTGGCACCGTGGCATCAGAGCCAGATCGAGGCACCTGCGGTGGATGAATGTTTTTGGCGCTCGGAGGAGACCTGGGACGCTGCCCATGTGCGCCTGCAACGGGCCATCAGGCGACAGCCGACCGCCACCACAGTGAGGCCCCGGTGTATGCACTGGGGGACCGGGTCTGGCTCTCGACCCAAAACATGCCCCTTCGCCTGCCCTGCCGGAAGCTGGGTCCGCGGTTTGTGGGCCCATTTAAAGTCCTGAGGAGACTGAACGAGGTTTGTTATAGGTTACAGCTCCCCCCTGATTAGAGTATTAACCCCTCGTTCCGTGTCTCTCCTCAGGCCGGTGGTGGCTGGTCCGCTCCAGCAGTCTGAGGTACGGGAGGTTCCTCCGCCCCCGCTGGACATCGAGGGGGCCCCGGCGTATACAGTGCGAGCCATCATGGACTCAAGGCGTCCACCGATCTACGTTTCTGTTTTGTCTTTATTGTACACACCTGGTTCCCATCACGTTATCATTATTTCCCTATTTAACCCTCTGGTTCCCTCATGGTTTTGTGCGTGATTGTTCTTTGTTTGGTGTTTATGACTGCTGTGAGCTGGTGTATTTCCCTACGTGGAATTAGTGTTTGTTTCTTTCAGAGTAAAGTTTGTCTGTTACTCAGTTCTGTGTCCTGCGCCTGACTCCGTCCTACCGCTGCACACTGACACCTGACAATTATGGACTTGGGGCTGTACAAAGTGATTGAATTTTACACAAACAAACATAATTATTTTTTCTTAGACATTCTTCATTGAGACTACTTATACCTACTATGCACATTCTATGGTGCATTTTCCAGCTGTAGACTCATATCCAAATACCATAAAAGTTATTTCAAACCTCAAGGAACAAAACTTATTCTGCCTGACCATGAGAACTGAGGCAGACTATTGTTACAAGTGGAAGCAGACTATTGTTACAAGTGGAAGAGATTAAACACATCATACTGAACAAACACAGCCTGGTGTTGTAAATTCCTCAGAGATTGAAGAGACTGGTTTCTCTTGATTCCAATTCTTTGGGGAGCGGCACCTGTAGGAGTAATGCATTACACAAACAGAAACAGCTGTGAGAAAGCTTTGATTGGCAGTGTAGGATACACAGAGATATCACATAATTTGAATTTCACACTATAAATCTAGTGTACATATTTGCTAGCGTGTGTCTAATATGGGTTAAAGCTAACAAGCTTGATTGGACTGTAAGTTTCTCTCCAGTTCAAGAGAGTTCCACAATGCATATCAAAAATTAAGCAATAATCAGTTGACAACTTCTGACATCTAACTAAATAATGTGACGGCTGGTGAGATCAAGTTAGCTAACATTATGACTGTTAGTGACCCTGTGCTAATCTGAGAATCATCAGTTGTACTCACGGCTTTGAGATAGGCCACATTGCTCTTTTTGATCTCATTAAGCAGTTCATCGCGGGGCGTCACATCCACCTTGGGCGGCTGCCGCCTCCGAGGAACAGGCTTCAGTGTCTTCATCACATCTTTCAGAGTGGCCTTCAGTTCTACCATCTCATCAACGCCTGTACCCCTCTGTTTTCCTGTTGTCTTCCTGAGCTGGACGTTCGGCCTCTCTGCTCTCCTGTCGTCCAGATCCAGAAAAGGGTCACGTTTCTTGGGGGTCCTCTTCAGCTGGATGTCTCTTAGAGGGTTACCAGACAAATCCATGCTGGAGGATTGTTGTGAAATGGGGTTGCGCTGTGGAGTGTGGTTAAGCTGCTTGTGTTGATTCTGTGGAGAAGTGTTCGACTGCTGGACTCTGGAGGAGGGCTCTGGTTTGGGTTCCATGTGACCCTGTGGACCCTTGGGCAGCTGCGGCATGAGGGCCACGATTTCGGGAGGGACGTAGCCCAGCATCGCCAGCAGCCCCGGGGGCAGGTTCAGAGCCTGTTCGTATATCTCAAACACCTTCTTCTGCTCCTTCTGCTGCTGCTTGCTGTGCTCCTCTTTCCTCTGCTGTCTCTGGCGGTCCAGGTTCCTGGTCAGCAGGTTAGTCACCACCATCCTGGGCCCTGCCTGCTCAAAGTGGTAGCCCATCTTCAGGAGGGTGTTGTTGGCCTTAAGCAGGCGTGACACCTCCATCTCCGCGTGGTGGCCCAGCATGTGTCTCTGGTTGTGGAAGCGGAGCTCTGTGAGCGTCTCGTTGAACTGTAGGCAGCGGATAATGGCGATGATGCCCTTCCCTGTTATGAAGTTAGACTCTATGTTCAAGGTGGTGATGCTACGGTTCTCTCTCAGCATGTTGGCCAGGGTGAAGGCAATGTTTTCGTCTGCACCGGTGTTGGCTATACTGAAGGTTTTGACGTTTTTGTTCTTCTTCAAGGCATTAACGTATTCTATAAGCATTTCTTTGGGAATGTTTTCTATGTTGTTCAGGTTTACGTCTGTGATAGTGGGGTTGTTGTTGCGGATCTTATCCAGGGTGGTGTCCAGGTTTGTCTCATTCCCTGAGGGTCTTGATGTCTTCTTGGCCCCACCAAGGCCACCAAGGCCCCTGCCAAGGGCCAGCGTTGGAATATTTAGTTTGTTTATTACCCTCACCTCTTTCTCTGGGACAAAACAGGCCCTCTTCTCCTCTGGAGTCATCTCTGTTACTTCAGGAGCCTCTGTGGTGTTAGTTTCTACTTTCTCAGATATTTGTGAGCTCTTTTTTTGCTCTCTGCTCTCAGTCTCTTTCTCCTCATTCTTGTCTGTGAACTCTGGAGGGGGCTGCAGGGGACTGGTAGTGTTTACAGTGTTTGTGCTATTGTCATCCGATGACTCTTTTAAATGTTTATTCACTGGATGTTCATGTTTTTCTATGACCTTTTCATAGTTCATGTCCTTTTTCTCCTCCTCCTCTTCCTCCTTCTTCACATCCTCTTCCTCCACTATAATTTCCTCTATAATCTCCTCTATCACTTCCTCTCCTTCAACATCATCTGTAGCTTCCACCTCGATGACTTCTTCTTGCACCTCATACACAATTTCCATGTGTTCAGCGTTTTCTTTCTTTTCAGCATCCTCTTCCATAGTTTTCTGATGAAGACAATTAGTACATTAATTTAATAAACTTAGCCTTGTAAAACATACAGTCAGTCAGTTAATTATGTTTGTTTATAATGTTATAATAATTAAAGTGGTATACAGTATGATACATTAAGATGTTTTATTGTCACATACACCGCATAGGTGCAGTGAAATGTATTGTTTTCCAGGGTTAGCCATAGTAGTACGGCGCCCCTGGAGCAATTAGGGTTAAGTGCCTTGCTCAAGGGCACATCAACAGATATTTCACCTTGTCGGCTCAGGTATTCAAACCAGCAACCTTTCGATTTCTGGCCCAATGCTCTAACCGCTAGGCTACCTGCCACCCTATTTGAAGGCTATAGCTATGGTATATTGACCATTGGATATGTAATCTCTTACCTTATTGGGCAGTAGAGTGACAGGGACCCTCTCCTCCTCCAGCATGCGTTTGGACTCCTTCTCCCAGTATAGATAATCCACCAGGCCCCTGTGGTCAAAAGAGCCTGTGGGCACCTTCTCTGTCTGGCTCTTCTGCCTTTGACCCACAGGTACCCTCTCATCTGGGGCTATAACGTCCATCTCTTTCTGGAGCTCTTTCAGCTCCTCAGGAGACAAGTTCGCCAGGATGTCATCTTCATCAATGTCTTCTTCATCATCCGATTCTGCAGATGGCTTCTCTTTCTTCTGGTCCTTCTGTCTCTGACCAAGCGGTACTCTCTCGTCTGGAGCTAAAACATCCATCTCTTTCTGGAGTTCTTGAAGCTCCTCAGGAGACAGGCTAGCCAGGATATCATCTTCATCAATGTCTTCCTCATTTATATCCTCCATGTCCCGGTCCCTTTGGTTGGACATATCTGTCTAGAAGTCGTCTGACAAAAGAAACTGTTTGTCAATCAACCTAAAGGATAAAAAGTATATCCACAATTACTGCACAGTTCTACAGCCGAGTGGACAGTGCTATTGGCTCTGTCTCTAGCTGGTAAATGGCCTGCTCACACCTCAGACAAAGTCTAAAATTAAACACCTAGGATCGCATGGAAAATATTTATGGTGCAAGAGGGTCAGGGGAGATATACTAACATATTCCTTTTTCAGCAGCTTGAGTCAGCTCGACAAGCTTCATGATCTTTCAGCATGGCAGTTGATTGGGGGAGATAGACAGTAACAGGTGGACTGTTTTTTTACAGGCCTGGGAAGGAATTCTAGGGTCCACTGCGCAGAGGGCTCCGCCCAATCCCCCAGAGTTCCCTGGAAAATGTAATAATATCTCACTGAAGTGATGCACAACAACAGACAGCTGATATAAATGAGAATATCTGCTGTGTACGGGGTCGCTACATTCAATGGGAATATCCTGTTATCACTATGAACCCCTGTAGCGTGTAATAGAGAAGGTCTTGTTTATCACACCCAGGGCTAAAGAAGTCACACTGGTTTTTATTGATGTCCCAAATCCAAACGGGAGATATTTCACTCAGAGTAGAAGACAAACAATACATGGACAATGTAGAAATATGTAGAGAAACAAATAAAGGAACATTATTTGAGGGTTATCCAGTTCAAAGACACATATTTTTACATCATAAAAGAAAAGCTACTTATCAAAAGTTTACGTTCTCCACATGCAAGCAATTTACACCACATTAACACATTCACAAGTAATTATAATCTATAAACATGTACAGTCAGATTCATACTTGGGAGAAGAGAGAGTGTCAGTACATGGATTGACAACCTGGGACTAAACAACGGTTGGTTTATTCTTTTGTTATCACATTTTGTGAATAATAACTCCAAAATGTATACCTAAATGTTTTACAAAGATATTCAAGTTGATTTTCAATATGTATAATGTCATAATACAATAGGTTAAATATATTTGGGTCAAAGGTAACCCAGGGTTTCAAATTCTGTTTGTAGATTCTTCACAATATTCACAACGATGAAGCTGGTTTTCCAGATGTGCCATCACCACATCCATGTCTTCCTGAATAATATCGATCTCCATCCAGTCCAAGGCACATGGGAGAGTCATTCTCGAGCTTCATAGTATGTGTACAGACTGGTTAGTTGGTATCCTTCCAGAGGTCTGTGCTTCCAGTGTTGGGGTCATTGTGCCAGTTTTCATTCCAGTCCTCTTACCTTCAGTGGATGCTCATGTAATTTCCATCCATGTATATTCTTCTGTAATGAAGAGATGAAAACAAAAACATTTGAGTCAAGGTCAATATAAAAGTCTCCCATACTTTAGGATAGCATAGTACTGCATGAAACCCCCTGCATGCTGCAACAGCTGAGATTATAATCTACAGTACAGGCTTGAAAATGGAACACAACAAACCAGGGATACACACCATGGAAAAATATGTTATTAGAAAGAAGGATATTTAACATAAGCAAACTTCCTACTGTCTTGTCAAGCATGCCATGCAATAATATAAGGACTGTAAAATGTGAAATGAGAACTTTCCACTTAATATGGATCACAATTGTCAGTAATGAGAGGCAAGCAAAAGTAGGTGAATTCTACTACTGGTTATAGGAGTTATGTGGAGGATGTGGTGTGTAAACTGTGCATATGAAGCTAGACACTGAAAGTGTGGTTTCTAGCTACAGGATGTCATGTAACTTTTGCTTCACATTTCACTGGGCACAGACGTCAGTTCAACATCTAGTTTTGATTTAAATGTGGTTGAGTTATCAACTAATGTGAATTCAATGTGAATTCAACGTGAAATCAACAAAACATTTCACCATGTCATTGGATTTAGGTTAAAAGTTGGGCGAAAAAAATACAAAATTCCCTTACGTTGATGACATTTTGAAAATCCAATCAGTTTCCCACGTTAATTCAACGTCATCACATTGAATTATTTTGTTGAAATGACATGGAAACAACGTTGATTCAATCAGTTTTTACCCAGTGGGACGCGGCCATACTGAATTTGTGAGCCTGCTAAAAGACCAAGATAATTTGGCAACATCTTTGATTGAGCGGGTAAGGCACGGTCATCCATGAGCTAGAAGTATCTGGGTTGGGCCTTGGCAGTATGTGTTACCACTGCTCTGGCTGTACATTTAATGGATGGTCTACATATTGATTTCACCTTGATTGACACGCCACTAAAGGAGCTACACTATATTGCTCAATATGACAAATGATGAGACGCAGATGGAAACTGAAAACAGTGGCACTGATGGAAACTAATTACCACGACTACAGCCTATTTGCATCTCACCCTTCTGTGTTTGAATGGCTGCCTAATGGTCTTCCTCAGTGCTATTGGCCACAGCACCAAACATCTCTACTGACTCTACCGGCATCGTATCAGACCTCTTCAACAAATTCCATTCTGGGGGAAATCTATGTACATAAGGATTGAGGATGGACAGTTCGTGAAAGGAGAGAAAGAAAGTGAAAAGATCACCAGTTCACATAGAACACACCCACACTCATTAGAGACTGCTTCGTTATTGGGGTTTAGTTTCACACCAACAGGCCGAACACACTGATGTCACTTACTATCAAAGACTGTTTATAGATAAGGATAACATTTTAATCTCTGTAAAAGTCTATCTGACAGCAAAATGACCTGTCCAATCATGAGAAGAGCAGGAGGAACAGGAGGAAGGTGGAGAAGAGGAGAGGATGCATGAGGAGGAAGAGCAGGTGGAAGGATAGTGGCAAGTGGTGACATTGAATGCTAGGATGGTCCTGAGGCTCAAGGTCGTTACAGGCACACACAGAGAGTGAACAGAGATGACATCCACAAGAGAGAGTACCTGCCATTGTGCATGGGGAGGAAAAAAATATGATACTTTTTTTACCCAGTAAGTTGACTGAGAACACATACTCATTTACAGCTACGATCTGGGGAATAGTTACAGTGGGGGGAAAAAAGTATTTAGTCAGCCACCAATTGTGCAAGTTCTCCCACTTAAAAAGATGAGAGAGGCCTGTAATTTTCATCATAGGTACACGTCAACTATGACAGACAAAATGAGAAAAAAAAATCCAGAAAATCACATTGTAGGATTTTTAATGAATTTATTTGCAAATTATGGTGGAAAATAAGTATTTGGTCAATAACAAAAGTTTCTCAATACTTTGTTATATACCCTTTGTTGGCAATGACACAGGTCAAACGTTTTCTGTAAGTCTTCACAAGGTTTTCACACACTGTTGCTGGTATTTTGGCCCATTCCTCCATGCAGATCTCCTCTAGAGCAGTGATGTTTTGGGGCTGTCGCTGGGCAACACAGACTTTCAACTCCCTCCAAAGATTTTCTATGGGGTTGAGATCTGGAGACTGGCTAGGCCACTCCAGGACCTTGAAATGCTTCTTACGAAGCCACTCCTTCGTTGCCCGGGCGGTGTGTTTGGGATCATTGTCATGCTGAAAGACCCAGCCACGTTTCATCTTCAATGCCCTTGCTGATGGAAGGAGGTTTTCACTCAAAATCTCACGATACATGGCCCCATTCATTCTTTCCTTTACACGGATCAGTCGTCCTGGTCCCTTTGCAGAAAAACAGCCCCAAAGCATGATGTTTCCACCCCCATGCTTCACAGTAGGTATGGTGTTCTTTGGATGCAACTCAGCATTCTTTGTCCTCCAAACACGACGAGTTGAGTTTTTACCAAAAAGTTATATTTTGGTTTCATCTGACCATATGACATTCTCCCAATCCTCTTCTGGATCATCCAAATACACTCTAGCAAACTTCAGACAGGCCTGGACATGTACTGGCTTAAGCAGGGGGACACGTCTGGCACTGCAGGATTTGAGTCCCTGGCGGCGTAGTGTGTTACTGATGGTAGGCTTTGTTACTTTGGTCCCAGCTCTCTGCAGGTCATTCACTAGGTCCCCCCGTGTGGTTCTGGGATTTTTGCTCACCGTTCTTGTGATCATTTTGACCCCACGGGGTTAGATCTTGCGTGGAGCCCCAGATCGAGGGAGATTATCAGTGGTCTTGTATGTCTTCCATTTCCTAATAATTGCTCCCACAGTTGATTTCTTCAAACCAAGCTGCTTACCTATTGCAGATTCAGTCTTCCCAGCCTGGTTCAGGTCTACAATTTTGATTCTGGTGTCCTTTGACAGCTCTTTGGTCTTGGCCATAGTGGAGTTTGGAGTGTGACTGTTTGAGGTTGTGGACAGGTGTCTTTTATACTGATAACAAGTTCAAACAGGTGCCATTAATACAGGTAACGAGTGGAGGACAGAGGAGCCTCTTAAAAAGAAGAAGTTACAGGTCTGTGAGAGCCAGAAATCTTGCTTGTTTGTAGGTGACCAAATACTTATTTTCCACCATAATTTGCAAATAAATTCATAAAAAATCCTACAATGTGATTTTCTGGATTTTTTCCCCTCAATTTGTCTGTCATAGTTGACGTGTACCTATGATGAAAATTACAGGCCTCTCTCATATTTTTAAGTGGGAGAACTTGCACAATTGGTGGCTGACTAAATACTTTTTTTCCCCACTGTACAGGGGAGATAAATGAGTCAATTGGAAGCTGGGGATGATTAGGTGGCCATGATGGTATGAGGGCCAGATTAGGAATTTATTCAAGACACCGGGGTTAACACCCCTACTCTTACAATAAGTGCCATGGGATCTTTAGTGACCACAGAGAGTCAGGACACCTGTTTAACATCCCATCCGAAAGATGGCACCCTACACAGGGCAATTATATTTTTGGGGGACCAGAGGAAAGAGTGCCTCCTACTGGCCCTCCGACACCACTTCCAGCAGCATCTGGTCTCCCATCCAGGGACCAACCCTGCTTAGCTTCAGAGGGAAGCCAGCGGTGGCTGCAGGGTGGTATGCTGCTGGCTAAATAACCAATAATAAGACTGGTCTTGATTGAAACATTTTATTTCCCTTAGTTTAGGTCACACAATTAGTGCTACTATTTCCTCTAAAATCCTATAGGATATATAGAAGACTACATGTAGGTGTGGTGCTGTGGTAGGTCCTCACCTGGTATGGGTGGGGCTCCGGTTGTAGGTGCTATGGGCTACTAGGTGAGGGTGCTGTGGTGACTCTGCCATGTTATCATAGTCTGTTACACCCACAGTTAGCTGGCTGCGCCAGTTTCCTGTGCTGGTTGATGAGGAAACTAGAAAGAGAGAAAGTTAACACTTTTTAGTTGCACTAAAGAGACAGACACATAAAGGGGAGTCTCGGTGAATAACACCCTAACCCTAGCTCCATTTCCCCATCCTGATTCAACCCTAGCCTCAACCACAACCCTAACCCTAACAATTAATACAGAATAATATTTTCATACAGTATGTTAGGAATGTTTGAATTGTATTGATCAGAAAAAAACATGTCCCTCTGTGTTACTTGAGGGTGAACAGACAGAGTATGGTTTCTAAGGTGACCTGTTGCAGTATGAGGAGAAGCAGGATCAACCCCTACCTGAGGAGTAAGAGGTGGTTCGGCTGGAGTGACTGATGTGGGCTGGCATGGTCTGGTATCCAAGGCTGAGCTGAGAGCCGTTATCGTAGTCATACCCAGACAGACCTCTACCTGCCTCTATGTGGCCCCCGCTACGGTGGTACCAGCCTCTCAGGTGCTCAGCCACCAGGGCCTTTTGCATGTTCTTCTGTAAGGGCTCATTGCGGGGCCCATGTCTGGTCCGGGGCAATCTCATGGTAGCGTAGGGGTTCTGAGCAAGGCTGTCCGCCCGATCACTACTGTAGGTCCTGTATCGCTCGTGTCCGTAATTGTGGACTTGGTAGGAGGGGTTGACATTGTAGTGGCCCTCCATCTCGTTCTCATACACGTAAGCACCGTTGGAGTAGGGCTCCATGTCCGGACAGGGGTAGCCTGCCACATAGTAAGCAGTTGGCGCGTAGTGTGCCTGGGGCTCGTACGTATCACTACAGCCGATATGGTTCTGGACCAGATTAGGCATACTGCCTGTGTTACCGTAGACCTCCACCCTCCTGTGCAGCTGATGGTTGCGGGTCCGAGAGTCCAGGGTGCAGTAGTGGGGGTTGCCTGGGTAGTCCAAGCTGGACTGGCTGGTGTAGGAGGAGCAGTCCTCTAGGGCTACTGTGCTGTTGTTCCTGCGGGCAGGGGACTGGGTGAACACTGGCTTCTCTGAATCAGTATCCTTTAATAGCCGTTGCTGTGACTCCAGACTCCCACTGCGGTGCCTGAAGGACTGAGAGTTCCCATCCGACCTGCAAAAGTCACACACAAAAAAACCTCTATGTAATTATAGGGTTATCAAGCAAATAGTATGGTTAAGAAATATGGATGTACAGCATACTAAATACTTATGATTCTGTTAAACGGTGGGATGGAGGTAAAGTAGAACAGTACAGGTTAAATGTTCAGTGTCGGGGTGAGAGGGT
This sequence comes from Coregonus lavaretus, assembly GCF_964263955.1. Classification (NCBI taxonomy): domain Eukaryota; kingdom Metazoa; phylum Chordata; class Actinopteri; order Salmoniformes; family Salmonidae; genus Coregonus; species Coregonus lavaretus. Next base: position 29,561,331 of record NC_140007.1, on the reverse strand, counting down.
AAGGGTTTGGCTAGGCATGGTCTGGGGGGGTGGGGGGTCTCACCTGAGCTGGCTGCTGCTGTAGGCGTTGCGGGTCATAACAGGGGTGGAGGGCATGCTGCGTGGGTCCCGTGAAGGTCTGGGTAAGGTTTTGTAGGGGCTGCTGTGTGCGGATGACACCTCTCTGGGGTGGTAGTGGTGTGAAGCATCCTGGCCGTCAAACGCTAACCTGTTGAGACTCTTGTTGTTGTGGTGATCTAGGGAGTGTGCAGGGCTGAGCTGAGGGGAGCACTGGACAGACCGTGACCGGGGCCTCTGAGCACCATCAGAGTCATCTGGACCAAGAGACAAAACTCATGGTCAGATGGGATTGGTAAAGCAGCTGTTCAACAAAGGTAATGTAGCTACTGTATGACTGAACTCAGTGTCCCACTCACCATCATGCATAATCTTACTGTCTGACAGGGAGCTGGTCTCTAAATGGATAAATTCATCTGGGGAAGAAGGGGGAAAGTATATTATAGACTACAGATTATAGTACAAATCTATAAAGTCATACAGTGGAATGTGTGTGCATGTGTTTGTCTATCTTTATCTACAGTACCTGCGATAATCACAGAGGCTCTTTGGGTAGGCTTCTTGCCCTTCTTGATTCTGTACTGGTTCATCTCATCTTCAACCTGCTGCAGTTTCCTCATGGCGTCCTGACAGTTCCTCCTTCTCTTCCTCTTCACCGTTTTACAGAGCTCTGCCTCCGAGGCCAGCTTTTTAGCTGCCTCTACGATCATCTGCTGCAGAGCAAACTTGCTCTCCAGGTTCCTCAGATAAGGGTCCTAAAGATCAGAATACAGACATTATTATAGACATTATTACAGCAGAGAATGGCAGATCCATTTCAATTTCCACTGAGCACTTTACATGCAATATCCAATTGTAAATTACAGCATAATGTAGCCATAACATAATATTTTGCAGTATGTGCCTGTATTGGGAAATGCATCCGGCAACTCATCAACACGTGATCCATACGAAACAGGACAGGACCTGATCTTAACTTCATCACATTCCATTCATGACACAAAAACTATTTTTCAGTGCACGGTACATACTGTATGTTTCTCTGCTTAGAGTAATATCCTAAAATCCTAAGTTCAAGTCCCTGAGGAATTCATGGAATGAATGTTATGTCATATTCTGCAAAATATTAGTCTTGTGATAGACGTCCGTTATACAAGGCCAGCATGTATAACGGACGTCACGCTGCTTGCTTAGCAGGTACCGCTTCCTGATTGGGCTCACACAAAGACTGGAACACAGGACCTCTGCCTTGCTAGCACACATGACCGCCCTCCCGAAGCATCTTACCAGTTCGGCGCCACCGAAAAGTTATCAATTTGGCAACGCAAGTGGCGACACTTCAGGCTGACGAGTACATTTCACACATCCCCATGTGCTACACATGAATGTGAGATTTGGTTCTGGGTGCCTAGATAATTAGCAAAATATATGTCATATACTGAACAGTGCAGTTTCAATACCGACCTCGTTGTATGGGAAGAGGTCATCCAGTTTGAAGGCTGTGCCAATGCGTCGTCTGACATGAGGAGGTCTCTCGCATGCAGACAAGGGATACTCTTTTGGCAGTTTGCCCGTGAGCTCCTGGAAACATACAACAAAGCATCCAGGTCAGTTAGCTTTACAGAAAACAATGGGAGAAAACAGAAAACAGACACTCTCTGTGGCACACAGGCTCGTACAGTTACACAGTGTTTCACTCCAATAGTCTCAATTGCCCAAACTAAAGCAATTTGTACAGTAGATTGACTGGTGTTTCACTGACTGACCCTGACTGAAATGAATTGCTTAAGAGTATCAGCCTAGCACCTTCATAAATCAATGTAAGTAATTGTCTAAGAGAAAAATGGGCCTCTCACTGCCTCTCGTAAGCAGATTTTCTTCAGCTCCTTTGTTTTCTGGGTCAAGACATCTTGGATCTCTTGTTCCTTCTTCTTTAGCTCAGAGATCTTCTCCTTTTTCTGTTCTTCGTCCACCGCTGAATCTGCCGACCCTGTAGTGGTGACATTGTTTACACTGTAAATGTACCGTAGGCCTATGCACTTGTTTTCGTTGTACTTTTTCTAACACAAAGTGCATTCAAATAGGGGTATATTTTTCCAAGCCCTTTATTCAGGTATTTCAAAAGAGAAACATTTAGCTAAATAGAGACTTTGAGCTACCAGAATGTTGACCTACCTGTTGACGCCAGGCTGCCAGTGCTAGCCATAATGAGGTTGTGCTTTAGGTTATCTCCTAGTCTGGTTATCTTGGTTCCTCCTCCATGTTCTGTTAGATCCATGGCAATATCACCCAAACTTTTCGCTGCAGTTATTTTACCCTGCTGGATTAGGGATTTATGGGGTGAATACATACTACAGACCTACACTGTCTACATGTAAATATAATCATTTAATTCTACATGAATACATTTATTAATTTAGTTGGTATAGGGACACATGAAGGTACAGAACACAGGTACACTGATTAGGTCAGGACTAAAAAGAGATAATATGACATGGTACCTTGCTTTGCTTCCTGTCCAAGTAAAATTGGTGCTGACTGATGGCCATGACCCAGATGGTTTTGATCAGTGAGTGGCTGGCGTACCATGTGTGGATGACCAAGCCAGTCTGGCCGAATGTACGCTTGGTCACTGCCCGCCTATTTAGAGTTAATACATACACAATCATTAGACTCAGGAAGAAGAGCTTATTTAGTTGTCTAGAAAATGTAAATACATGTAGTTGTGATAAATATTTATAGTTTGACTTGCCCTCACCTGTGAGGGTCATTCACCTCAACAGCAAATTTCTTCTCCCGAAAATACAAGTTCTCCAGTTGCTTCCACTGGTACAGCTATGGAGGTAAACACAGAGAGACACAGAGAAACAACTGATTAATGATTGGTGAAACATTTACTTGAACTATGACTCTCAAAGCCTGCATATTACACCTTTATATGTACCCAAATAAGGTATATGATTAAATCATAAGCATCTGTAATGATGAATCACAACCGATATATTACAATGACCTCACACTGACCTGGCTATGTCATGACACATGCCCACTTATTCCATCCCATGATGTACTAACTAGCAAACTGCAACCTTTAATCAAGTAAGTTAAATCACAACTATGACTTGAACTGCCATGAAACAGACAAGGGCTGTCAGGCCTATGATAGCATTATAGCATTATGCAGGTGCTAGTCCAGAGTAAATTGCATTTTGCTACCAAGGGGCATACCACAAAGACAAATAACAATGTGTAACAGCTTCCATGGCTCATCACATTGCTTGGTAACCCCTCCAGGTGCTGACTGTTTACAGCAAGATATGAAGAATCCACAGTGGTGCATGACTCATCACCATGTCTGGGTTCTCCACATGAGGCAGGCAGCTACAGCCTTGTTACAGACCCAAACTAATGGTTGGATTTTATAATCCACACCTCTCCTATTATAGCTAGTGCTTTAGCCTACCTGTAACATTTACCAACACTATTGTACCTATTGCCAAATATCAGGGACAGAAAAAAACAATAACCCAAATTGTGCTACCATCAAAAATCACATCATAAATAAAGCATGATTTCATCATATATCTAGTTGTTTTTCATTTAACAAAATGTTATTGTCAACGTCCAATATGTAAAACTGTTGCTTCATCTCTTACCAGTAGAGGTCCAGTAAGTGAACAATTCCTGTTTCTATAGTAATGATGTCTCTAATCCTTTTTGTCAAGCTCAAACAACACAAACAACTCCTTCTCTCTGCTTCCAACTTGTCTCCTCAGGCACTCTCAGCACTCTGAAGGGTAACACCCAGTACCCTTCCTTTCTGTCTTTGACATCATATACACACCCTCCTCCCTCCTCTCAACACTAAATGTCTGCTTAACCAGCTTTCCTTCTTATCTCAATGTTCAGCATCATCCGCACATAGATCATAAACTTAACTACGTGATCCTGTAGAGGCAGATCACACAGCTTGGTGTTTGTCCAGGGGAACAGCAAGCTATAAAACATCCACTGAACCAGAAGAGCGGGTTACACACTTTACATGTAGGATTCTCAGAATGATGAATATGTCTACATGTATTAAATGATCTGGTAAAAGTTGAGCAGGCATACCTCTGTTATGAGTGATAGACAGAAATATAAGAAATACAGGCCTCCAAGGTCATGTTTAACGAAAGGGATTGATCACAGAGTCGTTATAAACTGACTCTGTCACTTGGAAAGTCTGGCCTTGTCTGCTTCAGCTGTATTGAGGGCCCAATCCCGATCAGTGGAATAGGTGATGAATGTGTGTGAGAGGTTAGTGAATCATGATAGTGCTACGTGCTGGAGGAATCTTTATCCCTGCCCTGTCATTTAATATTTCCTCAAACAGCCTGCTGAAGCTCTTAGCACTGTCAGATATAATACTATAGTAGCAGGCAGACATCTTATCTGCAGAATGAATCTCCTATATGCCTGTAAAGGCTATACTGCAAAATGACCGCTGTATGGTGCCAATAAAATAGCTCCATGCAAAACTAATCCTGTACTCCTCCATACTGTAAGTAGAGAAGAACACAAATGGAAACAAACAAATTACTGTACCTTCCTTGGTTTCAATTTGTCCTGCAAATCATATTGGCCAATTCCTTTGTAGCTGATCCCAAGCCACCATGGAATGCCTTGCTTGTCCTGTAAGGCAAAAGCTTAGTTTCATGACTGAACTGCATACATCCATTCCCTTATAGAAATCTGATTTATAATTGGATTTAATTGGATTTATTAGGATTTATAAGTGCAATCCATAGCTGTTGTTGTGTGCATAATGCAATATACTGTATTATTACCTTTACGTCATAATAATGAACACCATATGTGGGTAAGGATTCCACTAGAGTCAAATACCTGAAATAAAAATAGTTTTGTGTTACAGTAACATCCCGACTCCCTCTTTAATTTTCAAAAGGTGGTTTGCCAGGGATATTATAGATGTTACTGTACACAGGACAATGAGAGCATGATATGTTAAAGGTGCCTACAGTGAATCACATTGATTCACTGGCCAGTCAGTAACTGAAGTGGGTTATTGATTTCTATCAGACCTTGGCTGTGAGAAAGGAGAGAGAGTGTGAGAAAGAGAGAGAGAGAGTTAGAGAGAGTAAGGGAGAGAGAAGAAAAAAGAGAGAGAAGAAGAGAGTAACGAGTGAGTGTGTGAGAGAGAAAACAGAGTGCGAAAGGGAGTAAGAGATAGAAAGAGAAGAAGAGGGAGGACTGAGAGATAACCAGGGCCTGATGTTTTTTATCTGATGACTTGTGGTAAACAGGCGTGTGTGAGAGGGAATGAGGGATCATTGTTTTTCCAATACTCACTGCACTATGGCCTGTCCTCGGGAGACTCCTTTCAGCTGTTTGTAGTGCTCTATCACTCGATCCTCACTATAAAAAGCATTGTAAAAATGCATTATGATGACACCTTCAACTCCTAAATTATGGGCTGCATCCCTCCTCCCTCTCGGGAATGCATCATACATCATAAAGGGTCCTGTGTAGCTCAGATGGTAGAGCATGGCACTTGCAATGCCAGGGTTGTGGGTTCGATTCCCACGGTGGGCCAGTAGAAAAAAATAACCAAAATAATATTGTATGCACTCACTAACTGTAAGTCGCTCTGGATAAGAGTGTCTGCTAAATGATATAAATAATTGTCTGCAAATTGCTTTTGCACCTATTTTTATTGAGCAGTTTTGTAAACTAAACAGTTGCCGAGGATGCACATCATATTCAAGGTTAGTTTACCAGTATGTAAGTGATGGGTGCTCCTTTAGCACCTTGTTGGGAAGAGTTGGGAGCTTCCTCAGATCCGTTCTGGTGGTTTCATCACTGATAATAATGATAAAACAGAATGTGGATGGTGAAATACAATAAAGGTCCAATGCCGCTGTTTTTATCTCAATATCAAATCGTTTCTGAGTAACAATTAAGTACCTTACTGTGATTGTTATCAATAAAAGCAATCTAAAAGAAATAAGACTTTTGCTAGGACTGTTTGGGAGTGGTCTGTGGGGAGGGGAAAACTGAAAACTGTTGTTGGCAGAGAGGTTTGGAACTCTCTTTCTTATTGGTATATTAACTCATTTACCATCTGGTGATTTCACCAGGCAGGCCAAAACTCCATCCCACCAAAACAGGCTGACATTTCAGGTGGTCTTTTCAAACAGCTCTTACACTAAAAGGGCATTATCATCATTTTCACAATTTCACAGTATTATTCCAACCTCATAGTGTGGAAATATATATAAAACCCAGGAAAATCTGGAGGATATCACCCCTATTCAGTCAGACTGTCTGACCTGACCCACAGGTGCAGAAACCTCATTGGCAGACATGCTCCAGGTGCATGGATAATGAACTAACTGAAGCGGCATTCTCTGGCCATCTAACCCCTGTAATTTCTGTTAATTTGGAATGAGACAGGTGGAAATGCAGACAAAGATCCACAGTGTTCCATAATTCTCTGTCTATTGTTCCAACTGAATGCTCCCTGACAGTAAAGAGTGTGCAGCTGTTGCAATAGAAGCTTTATTAAAGGAGGTAGAGCTATGATGTTAGAATGCAGCCCTGCAGACTGCAGTAGCCTTTGCCTGAGCTGTCAGTGGTATGATACTCATTCGAAGGCCTGTGTGAGGTTTCAACACACCGTGGCAAGCCTCACAATACACAACATCTCTGCCTTCCCTCTTATAACTGCCTTTGCTGTCATTGATTTGACTGGAAAAACAGTTCCAATATTGAAGGCCTTTGCTAAATGTGTGATGTTGTCTTGTTGCTTAGATACCTGTTGTGTTAGATACTCATTCGAATGTATATCCTTACCTTGAGTAATCCCCCTTTGCTTCCTGAATTGATATAAAAACAACATGTCAGAAGATGTATGCTTTAGAGTGGCCAATTAATATACAGTACAAACCCCAAGCAAATAAGAAACTAACCTGCAAGGCGTTTGCTGCTAATTTGAATACATTCTCACTTTCCACCTCTATATCCCCCTGTTAGAAATAAAGCATCATCATAAATGTGTTAATGTACAAATGGGCTGCTGAGACACGTTGCAGATGTCTGTATCTGAGCTCTGTTCCTATGACTAACACATATACATCAAAATAGAATTATCTTGGACTAAACAGATCAGCAATCTACTCTTTCTCACTGTCTCATCTCATTCCAACAAAACAGTGTCTCACGGCCACAGTCAGACTGAGGTTTGGTGGTTTATAAAGAGGGACAATGAGATGGTGAATCACAGCAACCTGACCCTTGAGAAACCAAAGGTTATCAGTGTGATTCACCATTTATCTCAACACACAGCAGAATAAGATAAGTAGCTTACATTGTAGACGGCAGCTTTTGCATTTAGGAAGAATAATTCCACCGTCGTGTTGTCTTTCAGTAGTGTTATACTCTCAATGTAAAACCTGCAGGGATACGTACAAAGAAATTTCATAGACTATTTGTTGAATTTAATTATAAAGTACGTATTACATGCATAATCAGTAAGACATTCCCTAATCTCAGCACCCACTACTAGATATTCCCTAATGTAATAAAACTACTGCCATCATGATCATCTTAAACCAATAACAGGAGTGCCCTACTGGTAGATATGTGGTACAGATATGGACCTGGTGCAATAACTACCTGACCAGGAAGTTGAGGACGATAGGCCCAGTAGCCTTCTTAGAGAAGTCATGTTCTAGAACTCTCCGGTCCAACTGCAAGTACTTACACTGGCCACTGCAAGAGACAATGAAGAAAAGTGTTAAATAAACAAACAGCACTGGGAAGACGCATACAACCATACATATATCAGTGGAGGCTCCTCAGAGGAGGAAGGGGAGGACCATCCTACTCAGTGAATTTCCTAAAAATAAAAATATATTAACGTGTGATTAAAACACACTGTTTTTCAATGAATGTCTACAGTAGCCTCAACAGCACTCTCTGGGGTAGCACCATGGTGTAGCCGGAGGACAGCTATTTTATGTGTACATTGACTTCAATACAAAACTTAGGAGGCTCATGGTTCTCACCCCCTTCCATAGACTTACACAATAATTATGACGACTTCCGGAGGTCGTCCTCCAACCTCTCAGAGCTCTTGCAGCATGAACTGACATGTTGTCCACCCAATCAAAGGATCAGAGAATCAATTTAGTCCTGAAAGCATAAGCTACAGCTAGGTAGCACTACAGTGTATAAAATGTGGTAAGTAGTTGACTCAAAGAGAGAGAAAGACAATAGTTTAACAGTTTTGAACTAATTTACTTCTTTAAAAATCAAGGCGAAGCAGCAGAGAGAGAGAGAGAGAGAGAGAGAGAGAGAAATTTTTTTCATTGTATTTTTTAAACTTTTACTTTCACTTACTTAGCTAGCTAATGCAGATAGCTAATTTAGCTTACTCAAACACCCGGCTCAAACAGAGTGGAATGCTATTTATGTTAGTTAGCTGGATAAGGCTATCCAACACTGAAACTCTTCCAAGTCAAGGTAAGCTTTCGGTTTTATTAATTTATTGCCACTGGGGCCTGCCAGTGTAACTGCTAAACTGCTTGCTGTACACTGTACTGCGTGATTGTATTGGGTTTACTAACGCGTTAGCTCTAGTAGCTATGTTGACTTGACGTTAGCTAATATGGTGACAATGATGTAGGCTGTGTGTAGTGGTTAGCGATTAAGGTATGAAGGTTTGGCTTCGAAAGGCTTTTTCGCCTGGTCACAGACAGCTGTTGTGTTGTGCACAAACGATGGGAAAAGGTGAGAGGAGGAAAACTCGTAGATGCAAGAAGTAATTATACAACGAGCAAAGTGATGATGCTGTTTGTACAGTTGAAGTCGGAAGTTTACATACACTTAGGTTGGAGTCATTAAAACACCACAAATTTCTTGTTAACAAACTATAGTTTTGGCAAGTCGGTTAGGACATCTACTTTGTGCATGACACAAGTAATTTTTCCAACAATTGTTTACAGACAGATTATTTCACTTAATTCACTGTATCACAATTCCAGTGGGTCAGAAGTTTACATACACTAAGTCGACTGTGCCTTTAAACAGCTTGGAAAATTCCAGAAAATGATGTCATGGCTTTACAAGCTTCTGATAGGCTAATTGACATCATTTGAGTCAATTGTAGGTGTTCCTGTGGATGTATTTCAAGGCCTACCTTCAAACTCAGTGCCTCTTTGCTTGACATCATGGGAAAATTAAAAGAAATCAGCCAAGACCTCAGAAAAAAAATGGTAGACCTCCACAAGTCTGGTTCATCCTTGGGAGCAATTTCCAAACATCTGAAGGTACCACGTTAATCTGTACAAACAATAGTACGCAAGTATAAACACCATGGGACCACGCAGCTGTCATACCGCTCAGAAAGGAGACGCGTTCTGTCTCCTAGAGATGAACGTACTTTGGTGCGAAAAGTGCAAATCAATCCCAGAACAACAGCAAATGACCTTGTGAAGATGCTGGAGGAAACGGGTACAAAACGATCTATATCCACAGTAAAACGAGTCCTATAGTGCCTTACAAAAGCATTCATCCCCCATGGCGTTTTTCCTATTTTGTTGCATTACAACCTATAATTTAAATGGATTTTTATTTGCATTTCATGTAATGGACATACACAAAATAGTCCAAATTGGTGAAAAAAATTACGGAAAAGTGGTTGCTATGAAGCCCCTAATTAACATCTGGTGCAACCTATTACCTTCAGAAGTCACATAATTTGTTAAATAAAGTCCACGTGGGTGCAATCTAAGTGTCACATGATCTGTCACATGACCTCAGTATATATACACCTGTTCTGAAAGGCCCCAGAGTCTGCAACACCACTAAGCAAGGGGCACCACCAAGCAAGCGGCACCATGAAGACCAAGGAGCTCTCTAAACATGTCAGGGACAAAGTTGTGGAGAAGTACAGATCAGGGTTGGGTTATGAAAAAATATCCGAAACTTTGAACATCCCACGGAGCACCATTAAATCCATTATTAAAAAATTGAAAAAATATGGCACCACAACAAACCTGCCAAGAAAGGGCCGCCCACCAAAACTCACGGACCAGGCAAGGAGGGCATTAATCAGAGAGGCAACAAAGAGACCAAAGATAACCCTGAAGGAGCTGCAAAGCTCCACAGCGGAGATTGGAGTATCTGTCCATAGGACCACTTTAAGCCATACACTCCACAGAGCTGGGCTTTACGGAAGAGTGGCTAGAAAAAAGCCATCGCTTAAAGAAAAAAATAAGAAAACACGTTTGGTGTTCGCCAAAAGGCATGTGGGAGAAGGTACTCTGGTCAGATGAGACTAAAATTGATATTTTTAGCCATCAAGGAAAACGCTATGTCTGGCGCAAACCCAACACCTCTCATCAACCCGAGAACACCATCCCCACAGTGAAGCATGGTGGTGTCAGCATCATGTTGTGGGGATGTTTTTCATCGGCAGCGACTGGGAAACTTGTCAGAATTGATGGAATGATGGATGGCGCTAAATACAGGGAAATTCTTGAGGGAAACCTGTTTCAGTCTTCCAGAGATTTGAGACTGGGACGGAGGTTCACCTTCCAGCAGGACAAGGACCCTAAGCATACTGCTAATGCAATACTTGAGTGGTTTAAGGGGAAACATTTAAATGTCTTGGAATGGCCTAGTCAAAGCCCAGACCTCAATCCAATTGAGAAGCTGTGGTATGACTTAAAGATTGCTGTACACCAGCGGAACCCATCCAACTTGAAGGAGCTGGAGCAGTTTTGCCTTGAAGAATGGGCAAAAATCCTAGTGGCTATATGTGCCAAGCTTATAGAGACATACCCCAAGAGACTTGCAGCTGTAATTGCTGCAAAAGGTGGCTCTACAAAGTATTGACTTTGTGGGGGTGAATAGTTATGCACGCTCAAGTTTTCATTTTTTTTGTCTTAATTCTTGTTTTTTTGTCTTATTTCTTGTTTGCAAAATATATTTTGCATTTACAAAGTGGTAGGCATGTTGTGTAAATCAAATGATACAAACCCCCCAAAAATTCATTTTAATTCCAGGTTGTAAGGCAACAAAATAGGAATACTTTCGCAAGGCACTGTATATCGACATAACCTGAAAGTCCACTCAGTAAGCAAGAAGCCACTGCTCCAAAACCGCCATAAAAAAGCCAGACTATGGTTTGCAACTGCACATGGGGAGAAATGTTCTCTGGTCTGATGAAACAAAAATAGAACTATTTGGCCATAATGACCATCGTTATGTTTGGAGGAAAAAGGGGATGCTTGCAAGCCGAAGAACACCATCCCAACCGTGAAGCACGGGGGTGGCAGCATCATGCTGTGGGGGTGCTTTGCTGCAGGAGGGACTGGTGCACTTCACAAAATAGATGGCATCGTGAGGAAGGAAAATTATGTGGATATATTGAAGCAACATCTCAAGACATCAGCCAGGAAGTTAAAGCTTGGTCGCAAATGGGTCTTCCAAATGGACAATGACCCCAAGCATACTTCCAAAGTTGTGGCAAAATGGCTTAAGGACATTTCACATCCTTAAAATAAAGTGGTGATCCTAACTGACCTAAGACAGGGAATTTTTACTAGGATTAAATGCCAGGAATTGTGAAAAACTGAATTTAAATGTATTTGGCTAAGGTGTATGTAAACTTCCGACTTCAACTGTATGTGGATGCTATGAAAGTGAACTGTGTGATCTGCGGGTGATCAGGGGTTTATTCATTCCACCGATTCTGTTGAAAAACGTTTCTTAAACAGAAGCACACGGAACGAAACGGGGATAAACCTACCTGAATTTGTCCAATAGAAACTCTAGTTTATAACTGTTGGACTAATGATTACACCCCAGATCAGCTAGATGCAGACATGAGTGTGCAAGGTGGTATTTAATGTGTCACTGTCTGTCACCTTGATTACTCCAATATGTCTCTCGACCTGTGCACCTACATTATAAACGTTCATTCGTAGGCTAGGTTGTAGCAACCTCATGATGGGTATAGGGAAAATTTGAGTATCATGAAGCAGCCTAAACCTATCGATGTTACATTGAGCTGGGTGAATGGAACATGAATGACAGTCATCCAATATGCTGTAATAGAAATATGACCATGCTCATAAAATGTTTTATTTTCCTCCCTAATCTTAAACAGCACCAACCGCCACTGAGTGCACGCACGCACGCACACACTCACACACACACTTGCACAAACACACAGACACGCACATGCACACAGACACTGTACGCTTTAACACCAATATACTTACAAAATAAGCAGTGTCTTACCTGTCATCAACAAATGTTAGTCCGAAGTATTCCTTCTCTTTGAGGTTAAAATGGGAGGACACCAGATCTAAGAGTTCACGGGACAACAGCTTGGGCTGTGGAATAGGAGATTGTTTGAAGAGGGCATTAGGCCTATTTATTTGAGGGCATTATTATTTTTGGTCCAAATGATTTGAAATTCATAGGAAACTAAAGTACTGTTACAATAATCTCATCAAATTCTTTAAGATATTGTACCTGTACCTGAACCAGCAGCTCAAGTTTCCTGTCGTCAAGGAGATGCACCTGGCAGAGTCTCCCCTCTGTCATCTACAATGGAGGACAGGAAGTAAATGCTGAGTATTGTAATTGTTCATACTGTCAATCAACACCAACCCTGCTTAGAAAATGCAAATATTGACATTAGTAGGACATTTCAGTTGTGTAGAAATCTTGTCTCTGTCAATGCAAATTGACAAAAATCTAACATCAGCCTTCAGAGAGGGGATTTGTGTTAGAAAGCAAGGGCTTTCTTTTTAACAAAGTCACATATTGAGCAATGCACAGGACATAGAGCATAATCCTGTTAAGGAAATAATAATTGATGTTGTTTTTAATTACAAGGTCTCCATTGTCACATGGATTTAGCACTATGGTAACCCAAGGAGGATTTGTTGTTCTGAAGGTTTTTGAAGTCATTCTGTAGGGGAGAGTGGGGTAAGTTGAGTCATTTTTTACATTCAGCATCACTCCATCAAGGGAAATATATTGTATTCTTTCTAACAAAGATATCTACATATATTTCAGTATGTTGCGTATCCCTGAAAATAATCAGAATTCATGTACATTACAGTTTTGAAAACATAGCTTGTCTAAAGAAAGTGGTCTCTTGGCACAATTTACCCCGGGTATTGGGTAAGTTGAGCCGCAGGTTAGGGTAAGTTAAGCAGACTTCAGTACTGAATGAAATATTGTGGTGCAGTGGTCTAAGGCACTGCATCACAGTGCTAGAGGCGTCACTACAGACCCGGGTTCGATCCTGGGCTGTATCACAACTGGCCGTGATCGGGAGTCCCATAGGGCGGCACACAATTGGCCCAGCGTCGTCCGGGTTAGGGGAGGGTTTGACCGGGGGGCTTTACTTGGCTCATTGTGCGCTAGTGACTTCTTGTGGCGGGCCGGGCACCTACAGGCTGACCTCAGTCGTCAGGTGAACAGTGTTTTCTCCAACACATTGGTGCGGCTGGCTTCCAGGTTGAGCGGGCGGGTGTTGGGAGGCGTGGTTTGGCAGGTCATGTTTCTGAGGATGCATGACTCGACCTTTGCCTCCTGGGCCCCTTGGGGAGTTGCACTGATGGGACAGGATTGAAAAAGGGGGTAAAATACAAACAAAATTATATATATGCATGTCTATCTTTATTTCCCAAACACCAATTAAACAAAATCACTAAATCGCTTTGAAATTATGACCTCTTCCTAAATATTTGGTCAAATGATACATTTTGTGTATAGTTTACTAGAAACAAGCGTTGCTCACCTTCCCCCACTCTTCCCCCAACAGAATCTGGCCTTTTGTAGCATTTAAAAACCTAAAATACATACACATACTCCCAAAACGATCAACACCACACCAGACTAATCTGTGTCCACCTACCAAATTATGGCATGGAGTACTAAGATATAGGTTTCTGCGACAAGCATACAACCTGCTAAGGCTCACAAAACAGTCTCAATATCACATATAGTAGTTACAGGTAACACTAAAGCAGACAAAGACACACACCTCCACCAGCCCTGGCCTCTAACAGCCCTGTATTGTAAATTGCAGAATGGGATTGACCAGATGAAGTCCTCCTACTGATCTATAGAATGTTGCTGTACCTGGTAGAGCTCCCCTGGGAGGACACATGTCTGAACACATCCCTGTCCAGAGCTCATCATCCCCAGCATGTAGCCCTTCTTCCTCAATATCCACACACTGACATCCAACACAAAGCGAGCGCCTCTGACCACCAACTTGTCCATACTGCACAGTATGCACACTAGCTAACACCCACCCGGGCTTTGGCTTGGCTGTCCCTGCCCTGCAACGCCTGTTACCAAACCCAAGTCTAGCTGGGTTGGTTTGCGTAACAACATCATTGCTATGTGCTGCTAACCCATTGAGCTAAGGCACGTCTGGGTCAGATGCTAGACTACAGACTTTTCTTTCAGAGCACTACTTCTGCTAAGCCTGTGGGAACATGGGTCAGCCAGGAGACGTGGTGCAGGTGACTTCTATTGTGGCCAAATAATTTATGCTCTAGGGAAAACATAGGGCAGGAGGAAACCCAGGTGTTGGATAACAGACAGTAACAGCAATACTGACTTTAAGCATTCTCCCTTATGGGCTGTCTCAGACAAGTCTAATAATAATAATACATTTTGTATAGCGCTTTTCATTAAATAAGATAATCTCAAAGTGCATAAAAAGCTAAACCAACAAATTTAAATTGAGATGGTAGAGATGGAGATTGAATGTCTCTACTTGGCTTTGGATGAAAGGCTGGGAGTTGAGGCAGTTTGGATAGGAAAGTCATTTTGGCTCCATCTTGGTGGCTAGGACAGACAGAGTGCAATGTCTGCTTTACCTGCCATGTTTAGGCTCATTAAGGATGTTGTTTCCCACACAGAGGAGTACACGCACGCACGCACGCACGCACGCACGCACGCACAATTTTTATGATCTAAGGTGAAATACGCACATTCAATGGATCCAATCAATTTTGCATGACTGTATGTCACTCGCAGTGAACAGAGACCTATAGTATTTGCCACAGTGCATTGACATTGTTATGCCAGTATTATAGCAGCAGGATGTCTAGTGTATTTGTGATGACAATGCCATCATCTGCAGAACCAGCTGCTAGTAGCAGCACAGTTGTAGCTATTACATTTTCACCACTAGATGATTTGTCACTACAGTGAGTATTCTATGTGGGGCAGAAAATGTCAAGAAATGTTTCTTACTTAAGGCCCTCGTGTGCATGCACATGTGAGGATTCATTTCCAATGTGTACTTAGAGTATCAGCCAATGTAATTGAATGAGCGATGTTGTGATTGGTTTGCCCACATTTAACATTTGGGCACAGTGGGAAATGTCAAATCCTCTCAACATGGCCTATTTTATCCCTTTGGACAGAGCTTTCCACAAGCTTTTCCAGATGCACAGATCTAGGGCTAAATGCTCAATTCTATGTCACTTCTAAATTCTATTTCACTTGTGTTTTTTTAAGGATGTTTATAGCCAACCCATCCTCATATCAAGCCCCATTGAGATTCGGCCTGTACATACTGTAGCAATAATATTTGCACGTATAACTATATTAAGTCTATTTTTACTAATGCATGAGATGTAATGATATTGATTGACTGGAATATTGATTCCAGTTTTCCAGTGTTATGTTTATCAAAGACCACTGACACTGCTTAGTCAACCAAACACATTCAATTCAACAGCTTTCAATAAAACACCACTTGCCTTCAGGGCCGAGACATGCAATTAATCCCACATGGCAGAGATGTAGCGCGACATGATGAAAGAAATGTAAAGGCTTTCTGTGTGTCTCTGGAGACTGACTGCTGTCTGAGAAGTGGGCCACAGGCAACAGTCATGGGACTATAAGGAGTAAGGCCTAGGGGTCTGGGTAATATGGACAGCTTGTCATGGATGGCCTGTTACGGATTGGCGCTGGCCCTCTGCTCTAATATCAACTGTATTGAGTGGATCTAAACATTACTCTCTTATAATGCTTGACTTGCATATATGTCATCATAAATGTCTTGTTTCACATTACGTTATCAACAATGGCACTTTCACATGGCAGTTTGTTATGATTATAAACTATGTGACAATGATGATGAGGTTTAATGACAGGCTAGGTGTTCAGGCATATTGCTGCATGAACCAGTATCTGGGCAAAGGAGACGATGAATATGAAGAGATCTCCTCTCTGCCAAGAAAGCTTCCATTCATCTTCCCATTAGACAGCTCTGCAAGCGTTATAATATCAAAATATGTTCTTTACACACCAAATATGCCTGCACTGCCTGCAACTATCGTAATTTACTGCCATCATGCCCGGCATGTACTTCCAAAAAAGGTCTAAATAAAAATGGACAAGCAACCAAACATTATTTTTATGCATTGTTTTTGACCGGAAGAGGTGCATCTTCCAGTCAAAAACAATACATTAATGTTTTTCCGGTTGCTTGTACATTTTAATTTAGACCTGTTTTAGAAGTACACACCAGGTGTGACGGCAGTAAATTACATGAAACGGCTGGTTTTGTTAGAAACATGTGATGTTGGTTAAACGTCATCATGTCCTGGCTGCACCCTGTCTTATCTCGGTTTCCTGTCTTCATGCATTATTGATGAAACCTAGTCTCGCACGCCAGCCCATGTCTGCTCTTTAGACTTACATACAAGTCCTCTGAACATGGTTTAGACATGTACTATGACACAGGGCTGAATGTTCTCTTGATTCCTTTATAGACATTTCTATGATCAGGTTCACATTTCCTGGTGTCATACTGCAAGGCAATGTATAAGACTTAGTCTATGTTTTTGTGGTAATTAGCCTTGATGTGCCAAGGGTAGATTTGACAACCTTAGTTCAGTAAAAACTCATTAGGAACTGAACTAGTTAACGTCAGGGTTCCCGCTCCAAAAGAAAACCAAACACTCTTAAGCAGTCAAAACAATGTCTTCCTGTGATTTCAAGTGTCTGTAAACAGCCTACTAAACAGGATACCCAGCTCCCATGCCATCAAGCCAGGGTGACTGAAAAAGGACCTCAATGTAATCGTACAAAGTAGTTTTCCATTCAGCCACAACACTTTTCAGCCAGGGCACCACAAAACCTCTCTGGTGTTTGACACGAGACCACTTGCTGGTTGCTTGGGAAGTGAATCACCCTAAGTAACTTGTTACTGACATGTGAATGCACCTTTGGCTTCTGCTGATGAATGGTCATGACCTCCAGCACCATAGCTAACCTCTAGGTAAGGCTACACAGAGTAGCAGTATTTGAGGGGAGGCTGGGACACCTGTTCCCCCAGGCTTAGCGCCTTCTGGGGTCCTGAGGCAGTGAGCTGATGGGAGTGGTGTTCGGAATTCTACCATATCTGTTTTCTCCTTTGGCCTAATTTTGTCATTGGTAAAATATAATGACCATGGCCTTCATCTGACCTTTCACAGGATATTGTGCTGCATAAAACCGATTTTTTTAAATGATTTTTTTTGCAATATCTGCTGCAATAAAATAATCCAGCGATGACAGCCTCCATTTGAGAAGTTTAATTTATGTCCTTTGATATTATTGCCATCAATGAGCACTCAGCACTGCACACTAACCATGATATCTACACTGTCTAATCATGACAGCTGTAGTAGCACTACTTTCAGAAGTAGTGGTAGTATTAGTACTAAGTAGTGGTTATGGTAGCAGTGGAGGTAGTAGGCTAGTAGGAGTAGAAGTAAAGTAGTAGCAGCAGTAGTAGCAGCAGTAGTAGCAGTAGTAGCAGTAGAAGTAGTAGTAGTAGTAGTAGTAATAGTAGTAGTAGTAGTAGTAGTGGTGGTATTAGTAGTAGTAGTGGGGGTGGTAGTAGTAGTAGTAGTAGTAGTAGTAGTAATAGTAATAGTAGTAGTAGCAGTAGCAGTAGCAGTAGCAGTAGCAGTAGTAGTAGTAGTAGTGGTATTAGTAGTAGTAGTAGTAGTAGTAGTAGTAGTAGTAGTAGTAGTAGTAGTAGTAGTAGTAGTAGTAGTAGTAGTTGGAGTTGTCAGAGTAGTAGTAGTAGTAATAGTAGTAGTGTAGTATTAGTAGTACAGTAGTATTAGTAGTACTGGCCCCCCAGAATAAAAAAAATAACAAAACATGTATGCATTCACTAACTGTAAGTCGCTCTGGATAAGAACGTCTGCTAAATGACTAAAATGTAAAATGTAGTAGTACCCGTTACTGTTGCTGTCCCTTCACTACAGCTGCTATGCTACTAGAATGAAAAGACGTTTCTCTATAGGGTGTCAGTAGCAGGTGCTGTAGTGAGGGGTTTGCCTGCCTACTGAAGGGGACTGCAGAGTTTTATTATCAGGAGCTGCAGTGACTTTCTGCAGAGCCCTGGGGAGGGAGCGGGGCACTCAGTCTCTGAGGAGCAGAGTAGAGATTGGGATATTAATGATGTTGCAATGCTTTGATGTGGGTAACAGAACTATGAATCACAAAGCTTTTATAGATGCTATCATCAAAAGATAACATTGGCTGTCAAAACAATATTATCGTGACATCTAGCGCTATTCATTTTATCGAAAATGAGCATTTACTGTCATCAGTTATTATAGGTACTACTAGCAAGAGCCAATAATCTGGAGTATGTAGAGTTATTGAGTTGAACAGGTATGTGATTACCAATGAATGCTTGAGAATGAAGATTGACGTAACACTTATGCACAGTTTCATAGAAAGTGTATACTTCCCTACCTATGGACTTGTAACAGTTTTTATGTAATGTAACAATATTTATGTCTTCCAGGATATGTCTAAATGCAGTATAACCAGCCTTTCCAAAAATAATCCTCTCTTCAGTCAGTGTGTTTCATGTAAATCCTCAAGAGACTTCAAGGTTCCTGAAAGGAAAGCTGCCAACTGAGTGTTGTGGTGTGTTGCTCATCACCAGCATCAAACAGCCACACAAACCAGCTGTCATGTACTGAGGTACACTCACAAGAGGAAAAGATGTAGAGGCAGAAAACTAGCTGAAGTATATGCCTAAGTGGTGTATGTTCTGTGTTAAAGCTATAATATATTATTTCAGTTGACTGTATATTTAGTTACCCACTTAAACAACACTTGTTTGTTGTGACCCCTGTTGCTTGTTTCAAGGGGTCAGTCATTGCTTTATGTCGTGGGTTTTAAACAATGGCCCCTATCTCTAGTGGTGCTACATTTCGTTAGTCACTGACCAACAACGGCAGGGGCCATCACAACGGGATAAGTCTCAGGATAGTGAAGTTTGTCCACTTCCATATCTAAAAAACAGCCATCAAACTAGCAATTCCTGTTTACCATGCCGGCTGCCTAAAACTATGTCAAGAGCCTGTCTTTTCCTGAATCTCATGGAGAACATGACACATTGTGACAACTTGTGACAAAGTCAGAGGAAAATTCAGGGATAGTGTTGCTCTTCTTTCTTTGTTCCTTTCACTGCAAGATCTGGCAGTGTAAAAAAAGTTTTGCGAAATGAGTCTACTTTTTCAACTAGTTTTTAACTAATTAACTCTGTAGTCAATGCAATCGGGTAACATCAGGCTAGAGCTGGCCAAAACAACTGCCATTAAACATTACAATGTCTTATAACTACTGCTTCAACCACTAGCTACTGGCACTGCCACCTGGCACCTGGCACTGCCACCTGTACAAGGACCTTCTACTGTGTTCTGCTGTTTGCTTTGGCTGCTACTACACAGGTGACATTTTTCTCAGGAAAATGATGGAGTGAGCCTGCTAGCTGCTTTAGAGCAGTCACTCTTCATGACTATCTACATGTAGCCTAAGTAGACATACACAGCAGGGACAAAAACAGATCGGTAAAACAGAGAGACAGTATACTTGCAGAGTAAATTGATGTTGCTAATTAATCAACTGGACTGAGTTTCTGATGCTTATATATGAATTGTAATCGCTTACTGTATTTACTTACAACAGGCTTAATCCTAAACACATCCTTTATGTACATCAATAAAGCTAGATAATAATTGCCTTACTGTACCCAACCCAATTACTGTAAGGAAGCCTTCTTTCTGCACTGTATCCTTCCTCACTGACCAAACCCAGGTCCCTTTCAGTCTCTAACCGATCCCTTCTATGTACTGCTGTTTAGTGCAGACTAGACTGGATAGCAAGGTGTGTCAGGCTGTATCAAATGTATTATGTGTCTTGTCTCATCATCAATAAACACATTATTTTCTTCCATTCACATAAAAAAAAGTATTTACCTATTTGATACAGCAGGCTAATGATCCATTAAAACGTTGTATGCTAACAGGAACAGGTTTTTCACAATGAGGTAGGAACAATGACTAGGTTACTGTATATAGGTGGTTATTTTCAGTCAAATGACAAACCTGAGTACCCGATTACAGAAAGAGCTAAATAAAAGTCTAGGAATCGGCATGATTATTTTGTTGAAAGAAAAAACACTGATGCCAATATTGATAATACAATTAAAATAGGTCAGCCAATCCTATAACGATATGATAAAGCCGGTTCATTAATTGATCACTCGAGTGGGATCCCATTCAGATCCGTGAATGACCCCGTATACTTTGTTCCCTGCACAGTTCAGAGAACACTCCCCCATTATCGTTTATTGTCACATTGTAACAGGACAATCTTACCTTCGTTTTGGGCGTTTCCTTTTAGGTTGGTTTCTTGAATCTAACATAGGTCTCCCCCGGCATATTGGAATCGCATTCAATGCATCCCTCTTCCGTTTTCAGCAAAAGGAGGAGAGAGTCAGTGAACTGTATCGCTGTCAACTATTAGTAGCCTTCTCTCGTAGGGCTACTCGCGCACGCTTGCTTTCTTCCACGCTCACCACGCCTTCACCCCGCAGGCATTTACGTGATTGGAGATTTTAACGCTCGCTCTCCTCTCAGCTACAGCCGCTGTACTGAACTGTACTAACTCATTGCTGGTAATAAAGGTTCATATTTTAGAATTAGACATGATGCAGACCCATGCGGAATACATTTTTTTTTCTATCCAGGTATTATTGCAAACCTATCTACAGGCCTATCAGGGTTTTGAAAATAATAATAATAATTGTAGCCAATTTTACATTTTACATTTACATTTTAGTCATTTAGAAGACGCTCTTATCCAGAGCGACTTACAGTTTAGTGAGTGCATAAATTTTTCATACAATTGTGGCCAATGTATAAATGAATGCATGTCCAATATACTGTATGTGTTGGCTGTGACCTTAACCCCACCCACCAACCGCCTTCAGAAAAAGCTATTCATCAGCAATTAATAGGATTGAACTAAAGTGACATAAACTGCTCTATATTGCAGAAAATCTCAAATGTAAATCTCATGAAAGCAACCTGAGCCCGTTTTTGGTTTATAACATGCTGCAAAGAACAACCAGATCAAATCAAATCCAATCAAATTGTATTTGTCACATACATGTGTTTAGCAGATGTTATTGTGGGTGTAGCGAAATGCTTGTGCTTCTAGCTCCGACAGTGCAGTAATATCTAACAAGTAATATCTAACAATTTCACAACATATACCCAATACCCACAAATCTAAGTAAGGAATGGTATTTAAGAATATATACATACACTACCGTTCAAAAGTTTGGGGTCACTTAGAAATGTCCTTGTTTTCCATGACAACATACATGAAATGAGTTTGAATAGGAAATATAGCAAAATGCATAGGAAATGTAGTCATTGACAAGGTTAGAAATATTTTTAATTGAAATAATAATTGTGTCCATCAAACTTTGCTTTCGTCAAAGAATCCTCCATTTGCAGCAATTACAGCCTTGCAGACCTTTGGCATTCTAGTTGTCAATTTGTTGAAGTAATCTGAAGAGATTTCACCCATGCTTCCTGAAGCACCTCCCACAAGTTGGATTGGCTTGATGGGCACTTCTTACGTACCATACGGTCAAGCTGCTCCCACAACAGCTCAATAGGGTTGAGATCTTGTGACTGTGCTGGCCACTCCATTATAGACAGAATACCAGCTGACTGCTTCTTCCCTAAATAGTTATTGCATAGTTTGGAGCTGTGCTTTGGGTCATTGTCCTGTTGTAGGAGGAAATTGGCTCAAATCAAGCGCCGTCCACAGGGTATGGCATGGCGTTGCAAAATGGAGTGATAGCCTTCCTTCTTCAAGATCCCTCTTACCCTGTACAAATCTCCCACTTTACCACCACCAAAGCACCCCCAGATCATCACATTGCCTCCACCATGCTTGACAGATGGCATCAAGCACTCCTCCAGCATCCAATGTATTTGTCCTCTTGCTCAGTTGTGCACAGGGGCCTACCACTCCTCTTTCTATTCTGGTTAGAGCCAGTTTGCGCTGTTCTGTGAAGGGAGTAGTACACAGCGTTATACTTATATAATTATTTATTTATTTATTAATTATATACGAGATCTTCAGTTTCTTGGCAATTTCTCGCATGGAATAGTCTTCATTTCTCAGAACAATAATAGACTGACGAGTTTCAGAAGAAAGTTCTTTGTTTCTGGACATTTTGAGCCTGTAATCGAACCCACAATTGCTGATGTTCCAGATACTCAACTAGTCTCAAGAAGGCCAGTTTTATTGCTTCATTAATCAGCACAACAGTTTTCAGCTGTACTAACATAATTGCAAAAGGGTTTTCTAATGATCAATTAGCCTTTTAAAATGATAAACCTGGATTAGCAAACACAACGTGCCATTGGAACACAGGACTGATGGTTGCTGATAATGGGCCTCTGTACGCCTACAGTGAGGGAAAAAAGTATTTGATCCCCTGCTGATTTTGTACATTTGCCCACTGACAAAGAAATGATCAGTCTATAATTTTAATGGTAGGTTTATTTGAACAGTGAGAGACAGAATAACAACAAAAAAATCCAGAAAAACACATGTCAAAAATGTTATAAATTGATTTGCATTTTAATGAGGGAAATAAGTATTTGACCCCTCTGCAAAACATGACTTAGTACTTGGTGGCAAAGCCCTTTTTGGCAATCACAGAGGTCAGATGTTTCTTGTAGTTGGCCACCAGGTTTGCACACATCTCAGGAGGGATTTTGTCCCACTCCTCTTTGCAGATCTTCTCCAAGTCATTAAGGTTTCGAGCCTGACATTTGGCAACTCGAACCTTCAGCTCCCTCCACAGATTTTCTATGGGATTAAGGTCTGGAGACTGGCTAGGCCACTCCAGGACCCTAATGTGCTTCTTCTTGAGCCACTCCTTTGTTGCCTTGGCCGTGTGTTTTGGGTCAATGTCATGCTGGAATACCCATCCACGACCCATTTTCAATGCCCTGGCTGAGGGAAGGAGCTTTTCACCCAAGATTTGACTGTACATGGCCCCGTCCATCGTCCCTTTGATGCGGTGAAGTTGTCCTGTCCCCTTAGCAGAAAAACACCCCCAAAGCATAATGTTTCCACCTCCATGTTTGACGGTGGGGATGGAGTTCTTGGGGTCATAGGCAGCATTCCTCCTCCTCCAAACACGGCGAGTTGAGTTGATGCCAAAGAGCTCGATTTTGGTCTCATCTGACCACAACACTTTCACCCAGTTCTCCTCTGAATAATTCAGATGTTCATTGGCAAACTTCAGACGGGCCTGTATATGTGCTTTCTTGAGCAGGGGGACCTTGTGGGCGCTGCAGGATTTCAGTCCTTCACGGTGTAGTGTGTTACTAATTGTTTTCTTGGTGAATATGGTCCCAGCTGCCTTGAGATCATTGACAAGATTCTCCCGTGTAGTTCTGGGCTGATTCCTCACCGCTCTCATGATCATTGCAACTCCACGAGTTGAGATCTTGCATGGAGCCCCAGGCCGAGGGACATTGACAGTTCTTTTGTGTTTCTTCCATTTGCGAATAATCGCACCAACTGTTGTCACCTTCTCACCAAGCTGCTTGGCGATAGTCTTGTAGCCCATTCCAGCCTTGTGTAGGTCTACAATCTTGTCCCTGACATCCTTGGGGAGCTCTTTGGTCTTGGCCATGGTGGAGAGTTTGGAATCTGATTGATTGATTGCTTCTGTGGACAGGTGTCTTTTATACAGGTAACAAGCTGAGATTAGGAGCACTCCCTTTAAGAGTGTGCTCCTAATCTCAGCTCGTTACCTGTATAAAAGACACCTAGGAGCCAGAAATCTTTCTGATTGAGAGGGGGTCAAATACTTATTTCCCTCATGAAAATGCCAATCAATGTATAACATTTTTGACCAGCGTTTTTCTGGATTTTTTTGTTGTTATTCTGTCTCTCACTGTTCAAATAAACCTACCATTAAAATTATAGACTGATCATTTCTTTGTCAGTGGGCAAATGTACAAAATCAGCAGGGGATCAAATACTTCTTTCCCTCACTGTATATGTTATATTTGAGATTCTTCAAAGTAGCCATCCTTTGCCTCGATGACAGCTTTGCACACTCTTGGCATTCTCTCAACCAGCTTCATGAGGTAATCTCCTGGAATGCATTTCAATTAACAGGTGTGCCTTGTTAAAAGTTAATTTGTGGAATTTCTTTCCTTCTTAATGCGTTTGAGCCCATCAGTTGTGTTGTGACAAGGTAGAGGTGGTATACAGAAGATAGCCCTATTTGGTAAAATACCAAGTCCATATTATGGCAAGAACAGCTCAAATAAGCAAAGAGAAACTTTATCATTACTTTAACATTTACATTACATTTACGTCATTTAGCAGACGCTCTTATCCAGAGCGACTTACAAGTTGGTGCATTCACCCTATAGCCAGTGGGATAACCAATTTACACATTTTTTTTTTTTTTTTTTTTTTTAGGGGGGGGGGGGCGGGGGGGTAGAAGGATGACTTTATCCTATCCCAGGTATTCCTTAAAGAGGTGGGGTTTCAAATGTCTCCGGAAGGTGGTGAGTGACTCCGCTGTCCTGGCGTCGTGAGGGAGCTTGTTCCACCATTGGGGAGCCAGAGCAGCGAACAGTTTTGACTGGGCTGAGCGGGAACTATGCTTCCGCAGAGGAAGGGGAGCCAGCAGGCCAGAGGTGGATGAACGCAATGCCCTCGTTTGGGTGTAGGGACTGATCAGAGCCTGAAGGTACAGAGGTGCCGTTCCCCTCACAGCTCCATAGGCAAGCACCATGGTCTTGTAACAGTTGCGAGCTTCAACTGGAAGCCAGTGGAGTGTGCGGAGGAGCGGGGTGACGTGAGAGAACTTGGGAAGGTTGAACACCAGACGGGCTGCGGCATTCTGGATGAGTTGTAGGGGTTTAATGGCACAGGCAGGGAGCCCAGCCAACAGCGAGTTGCAGTAATCCAGACGGGAGATGACAAGTGCCTGGATTAGGACCTGTGCCGCTTCCTGTGTAAGGCAGGGTCGTACTCTCCGAATGTTGTAGAGCAGGGGTGTCAAACTCATTTTAGCTCAGGGGCCACATGGAGGAAAATCTATTCCCAAGTGGGCCGGACCGGAAAAATCATGGTATATATAACTTAAAAACAACAACTTCAGATTGTTTTCTTTGTTTTAATACGATCAACATACAACATAAAGCTGGAGCCTGAGGACAGTGTGTCCAAAATAGTACAAGCACAACATCACTATTAATCATAAAACACGTCAAGTTTATTTGAAAATTCTAAAGAAAAAGAACACACAAACACACAATGCCTCAGTGATTAACAGAACTGTTTCACAGATCACAGAACTATATCAGGGTGTCATTTCTCAGGCAGAAATGTAGATAAAAATAATGAAATCCTGTTCCCCAAACAAGTGCAAGAACCACAGAGTCAAGAATAGGTTAAATATACAAATAAAATAAAATCAATTAAAAACAATAGCACATCAACATAAAAACATATAAACATAAATCTGAAAGCGTTGCTCAAACTCCCGTAACAGTCCAGTTATTTTATCTTTGAACCGCTTCATGTCTGCCACATGTTGGGTCGCGCACACATTTTTCAGACAGGGGAAGTGAGCTGCATCACCACCGGCAAGTTGCGTCTCCCACAATGACAGCTTCAACTTGAAAGAACGTATGCTGTCATAATACTGCGTGACAACTTTGTTGCGCCCTTGCAGCTGTTTGTTCAAGTTATTCAGGTGCTCTGTAACATCCACCATAAATGCAAGGTCCGGCATCCATTCTGCGGAATGAAATTCTAACACTGGTTTGCCCTTTTCTTCCATGAACTGTTCAATTTCTTCTCGTAAATCAAAGAAACGCCTCAGCACAGCACCTCGGCTTAACCATCTTACCTCAGTGTGGTATGGCAGGCCATAGATGTGGTCTTTCTCTCTGAGAAGGCTGTCAAACTGACGGTGATTCAGGCTTCTGGATCGGATGAAATTAACAGTTTGGATGACCACCTTCATGACGTTATCCATCTTTAATGACTTGCAACACAAAGCCTCCTGGTGCAAAATACAGTGAAAAGTCAAAAAATCACGTCCTCCATTTGCAGATTGCACTTTCTCTCTGAACTTTGTCACAACGCCTGCTTTTTTCCCGATCATTGAGGGCGCACCATCTGTAGCCAGGCTGACAGCGCGGGACCAGTCCACTCCGACCCTGTTCAGCGCGCCGACGAGTGCGGTAAAAATATCAGCTGCTGTCGTTGTATCTGTCATCGGCACCAACTCCACAAACTCCTCGTGACGGTCAATGTGTCATCAACTCCGCGGATGAAAAAATGGCCAGTTGTGCAACATCTGTAATGTCTGTGCTTTCATCAATTGCAACCGAAAACGCAATAAATGACTTTACTTTTTGCTTCAACTGGCTGTCCAAATCCACTGAAAGATCAGAAATCCTGTCTGCAACTGTGTTTCTTGTCAGGCTGATATTTGCAAAAGCCTGCCGCTTTTCAGGGCACACAATCTCCGTTGCCTTCATCATGCATGTTTTTACAAATTCACCCTCACTAAATGGTTTTGAAGCCACTGCGATTTCATTAGCAATGAGGTAGCTAGCTTTCACTGCAGCGTCACTGATGTCTTGGCTGTGAGTAAACACAGACTGCTGTTTCTTCAGACCCGCCAACAGTTCATTCACCTTCTCTCATCTCCGCTGTCCTTGAAAGTTGTCATATTTGTCGGCATGAAGACTCACATAGTGGCGACGAAGGTTATATTCTTTCAGCACTGCAACATGCTCTGAACACACCAAACATACAGCTTTCCCATTCAATTCCGTGATTAAATAGGATGACCATTTTTCTTGGAACACTCTGCACTCTGCGTCCACTTTTCTCTTTTTTGACAGAGACATATTGGGGCAATGAGGGTGCCAAAGCACATAATGTTAAAAGTAGAAGCAGTAATAAATATTGCGGGAAAAACAAAGTAGCTCATTGGCTGCACGTGCTTGACCTACTTGCTCTGCCCCGGTATAAACAGTTTGCTTGCTTAACACAATTGCTATTGCGCCATCCAGTGGACGCAATTGTAACAGCAGTTTATTTTATTGAAAAATTGCAGCGCATTTTTAAACTTTAAAAAAAAAAAAAAAAAAACATTTTTTTTTTTTTTTTTTTTAAATCATCTCGCGGGCCGGATTAAACCCGTTTGCGGGCCGTACGTTTGACACCCCTGTTGTAGAGCATGGACCTGCAGGATCGGGTCACCGCCTTGATGTTAGCGGAGAACGACAGGGTGTTGTCCAGGGTCACGCCAAGGCTCTTCGCACTCTGGGAGGAGGACACAACGGAGTTGTCAACCGTGATGGCGAGATCATGGAACGGGCAGTCCTTCCCCGGGAGGAAGAGCAGCTCCGTCTTGCCAAGGTTCAGCTTGAGGTGGTGATCCGTCATCCATACTGATATGTCTGCCAGACATGCAGAGATGTGATTCGCCACCTGGTTATCAGAAGGGGGAAAGGAGAAGATTAGTTGTGTATAGTCAGCGTAGCAATGATAGGAGAGGCCATGTGAGGATATGACAGAGCCAAGTGACTTGGTGTATAGGGAGAATAGGAGAGGGCCTAGAACTGAGCCCTGGGGGACACCAGTGGTGAGAGCACGTGGTGCGGAGACAGCTTCTCGCCACGCCACTTGGTAGGAGCGACCGGTCAGGTAGGACGCAATCCAGGAGTGAGCCGCGCCGGTGATGCCCAGCTCGGAGAGGGTGGAGAGGAGGATCTGATGGTTCACAGTATCAAAGGCAGCAGACAGGTCTAGAAGGACAAGAGCAGAGGAGAGAGAGTTAGCTTTAGCAGTGCGGAGAGCCTCCGTGACACAGAGAAGAGCAGTCTCAGTTGAATGACCAGTCCTGAAACCTGACTGGTTTGGATCAAGAAGGTCATTCTGAGAGAGATAGCAAGAGAGTTGGCTAAAGACGGCACGCTCAATAGTTTTGGAAAGAAAAGAAAGAAGGGATACTGGTCTGTAGTTGCTGACATCAGTGGGATCGAGTGTTGGTTTTTTGAGAAGGGGTGTAACTCTCGCTCTCTTGAAGACGGAAGGGACATAGCCAGCGGTCAAGGATGAGTTGATCAGCGAGGTGAGGTAGGGGAGAAGGTCACCGGAGATGGTCTGGAGAAGAGAGGAGGGGATGGGGTCAAGCGGGCAGGTTGTTGGGCGGCCTGCAGTCACAAGTCGCAAGATTTTATCTGGAGAGAGAGGGGAGAAAGAAGTCAAAGCATAGGGTAGGGCAGTGTGAGCAGGACCAGCAGTGTCATTAGACTTAACAAATGAAGATCGGATGTCGTCAACCTTCTTTTCAAAGTGGTTGACGAAGTCATCCACAGAGAGAGAGGAGGGGGGAGGGGGGGGGGGGGATTCAGCAGGGAGGAGAATGTGACAAAGAGCTTCCTAGGGTTAGAGGCAGATGCTTGGAATTTAGAGTGGTAGAAAGTGGCCTTAGCAGCAGAAACAGATGAAGAAAATGTAGAGAGGAGGGAGTGAAAAGATGCCAGGTCGGCAGGGAGTTTAGTTTTCCTCCATTTCCGCTCCGCTGCCCGGAGCTCTGTTCTGTGAGCTCGCAATGAGTCATCAAGCCACGGAGCTGGAGGGGAGGACCGAGCCGGCCGGGAGGATAGGGGACACAGAGAGTCAAAGGATGCAGAAAGGGAGGAGAGGAGGGTTGAGGAGGCAGAATCAGGAGATTGGAGGGAGAAGGATTGAGCAGAGGGAAGAGATGATAGGATGGAAGAGGAGAGAGTAGTGGGAGAGAGAGAGCGAAGGTTGCGGCGGCGCATTACCATCTGTGTAGGGGCAGAGTGAGTAGTGTTGGAGGAGAGCGAGAGAGAAAAGGATACAAAGTAGTGGTCGGAGACATGGAGGGGAGTTGCAGTGAGATTAGTAGAAGAGCAGCATCTAGTAAAGATGAGGTCAAGCGTATTGCCTGCCTTGTGAGTAGGGGGGGACGGTGAGAGGGTGAGGTCAAAAGAGGAGAGGAGTGGAAAGAAGGAGGCAGAGAGAAATGAGTCAAATGTAGATGTAGGGAGGTTGAAATCCCCCAAAACTGTGAGGGGTGAGCCATCCTCAGGAAAGGAACTTATCAAGGCGTCAAGCTCATTGATGAACTCTCCAAGGGAACCTGGAGGGCGATAGATGACAAGGATATTAAGCTTAAATGGGCTAGTGACTGTGACAGCATGGAATTCAAATGAGGAGATAGACAGATGGGTTAGGGGAAAAATTGAGAATGTCCACTTGGGAGAGATGAGGATTCCTGTGCCACCACCCCTCTGACCAGATGCTCTCGGGGTATGCGAGAACACATGGTCAGACGAGGAGAGAGCAGTAGGAGTAGCAGTGGTAATCCATGTTTCCGTCAGCGCCAGGAAGTCGAGGGACTGGAGGGTAGCATAGGCTGGGATGAAGTCAGCCTTGTTGGCAGCAGAACGGCAGTTCCAGAGGCTGCCTGAGACCTGGAACTCCAGGTGTGTGGTGCGTGCAGGGACCACCAGGTTAGAGAGGCAGCAGCCACGCGGTGTGAGGCGTTTGTGTAGCCTGTGCGGAGAGGAGAGAACAGGGATAGGCAGAGGCATAGTTGACAGGCTGCAGCAGATGGCTACAATAATGCAGAGGAGATCGGAATAAAATGAACTAAACATCTGGGAAAGGAGAGAGCCACAACTCCCAAATATAACTCTCCCAACTTCCACCTCAGAAACTATAATTGTTGTAAACTACAGCGGTTCAATGTTTTCTAGGAATAGACTAACCCAGTTTATTCAGCTAGCTAACTAGGTGCAGTATTATTCCGTGAAAACGTCCGGGCACCTCGTCATAACACACGGCACGAACACACAGAGAGAGCCAAACTAACGTTAGCTAGTCACCCATGTCCCGAATTCCTTGAGCGACTCGGGCTATCAATATGAAAAAAACTAAACACAAGTGTAGGTTATGACTTACCCCTAGCAGCTAGTGTTAGCTAGCCAAGTGCAAAGCTAGCCACTGAATTGACTCAGCCAGTTCGCGTCTGTTCGCTCGGTCGTTCCAGCTATTGTTTACAAGTAGCTATCCAGGTTGCAACAAGCTTGCTAATTTTCAAGCGCAGTAGCCACTTGCTACCTAACGTTAACGGTTCAGACAATGAGGTTAGACATGAAGACATGACATGAAGGTCAGTCAATCCTGAACATTTCAAGAAATTTGAAAGTTTCTTCAAGTGCAGTCGCAAAAACCATCAAGCGCTATGATGAAACTGGCTCTCATGAGGACTGCCACAGGAAAGGAAGACCCAGAGTTACCTCTGCTGCAGAGGATACATTCATTAGAAATCTGCAATTAACTGCACCTCAGATTGCAGCCCAAATAAATCCTTCACAGAGTTCAAGTAACAGACACATCTCAACATCAACTGTTCAGAGGAGACTGCGTGAATCAGGCCTTCAAGGTCGAATTGCTGCAAAGAAACCACTACTAAAGGACACTAATAATAATAAGAAACTTGCTTGGGCCAAGAAACACGAGCAATGGACATTCGACCGGTGGAATTCTGCCCTTCAGTCTGATGAGTCCAAATGTGAGATTTTTTATTCCAACCGCCGTGTCTTTGTGAGACACAGAACAGGTGAACGGATTATCTCCGCATGTGTGGTTCCCATCGTGAAGCATGGAGGAGGAGGTGTGATGGTGTGAGTGTGCTGGTGACACTGTCTGTGATTTATTTAGAATTCAAGGCAAACTTAACCAGCATGGCTACCACAGCATTCTGCAGCAATACGCCATCCCATTTGGTTTGCGCTTAGTGGGACTATAATTTGTTTTTCAACAGGACAATGACCCAAAACACATCTCCGGGCTGTGTAAGGGCTATTTGACCAATAAGGAGAGTGATGGAGTGCTGCATCAGATGACCTGGCCTCCACAATCACCCAACCTCAACCCAATTGAGATGGTTTGGGATGAGTTGGACCGCAGAGTGAAGGAAAAGCAGCCAACAAGTGCTCAGCATTTGTGGGAACTCCTTCAAGACTGCTCAGACCCACATGTTCCCACCACAACCACACACATTCCATTTGTCTCACAACAACACTCTCCCTCATCCTTCATCCCCTGGACATTTCCAGTGATTGTAACACTCTATGCCATATGGCCTCAAATTGCGCTATTCTTTTTCTCTCCGTAGCCCACAGTTTTTCAATATTTAAATAATAATACATTTGATTAATCCACTGTCTTAACGATGGAGGACCATTTGATTTATGTTTTTAAGTAAAAGATTTTCAAAATGATTGACGAAAGTATGGTCCAACCCATTGGGTATCTCACCGCACCCTCATATGCCATGTCTTGAAATATGCAGATTAAAAGTACATTTTAATTGTAAAACTTCTGACAGCCAACTTTCTAACTCCGCCCATCACTTTTGGACTTTATAGCTCTCCCAGAAGGCATGAATTATTGAGTCATTGTTAGTTTTACACTTAAGACATGACTCTGCTGTTGTGCTGTAGAATTTGTAAATTGTGTCTCTTGTATAATACATTCTATACATTAGTATGCTGGATTAAGCGTACATTTTCGTTAACTGTAATTTTGTTAGTTATGTTCCAACATTCCCTCCATCTTCTGCCAATATCAGTTCTTTTTAAATCTTAGTTACAATAGTTTATATATTTTTCTAAGAGATTGTCAGTTGGATAGGCTTTCTGCAAGGTTTTGTACATATTACCTATCATATGAGTATCCTTTTCTGACTCAAATAGGATTCCCTCAACATTGCTCTAATGTCCAAAAGATTTCAGGTCAAAATGTTGTGATATAAAACTTTGAAGTTGCATGTATTTGAAAATCTCTACATTGGTCAGTACAAAATTCATAATAAATTCTGTCATGGAAATAATTGTATTTCCTATTACCAAGACATTTACGGTTTCTATGCCTTTAGTTTTCCATGTGGGCCAATTTATCTGTGAATCCTGAAAAGCTATCCAAGGATTGTTCCATAGGGGTGTATTTTTAGGGACGGATATTAGTTCTTGTAGAATCCCTTTACTTTTCTTCCATATTGTTATAGTGTTCTTAACTATGAAGTTATTCATGTTCTTAGCTTTATCCTTTTAAAATAGATACATGACAAGATTCTAGGGATGAGCATGTATATCTTCAAAATGTACCCATTGTTCCTCTTTAAATCAAATCAAATCAAATGTTATTGGTCACATGCGCCGAATACAACCTGTGCAGACATTACAGTGAAATGCTTACTTACAGCCCTTAACCAACAGTGCATTTATTTTTAACAACAAAAAAAAAGTGTTGGGAAAAAATAAAACAACAACAAAAAAAGTGTTGAGAAAAAAAAGAGCAGAAGTAAAATAAAATAACAGTAGGGAGGCTATATATACAGGGGGGTACCGTTGCAGAGTCAATGTGCGGGGGCACCGGCTAGTTGAGGTAGTTGAGGTAATATGTACATGTGGGTAGAGTTAAAGTGACTATGCATAAATCATTAACAGAGTAGCAGCAGCGTAAAAAGGATGGGGTGGGGGGGCAGTGCAAATAGTCCGGGTAGCCATGATTAGCTGTTCAGGAGTCTTATGGCTTGGGGGTAGAAGCTGTGAGAAGTCTTTTGGACCTAGACTTGGCACTCCGGTACCTCTTGCCGCGCGGTAGCAGAGAGAACAGTCTATGACTAGGGTGGCTGGAGTCTTTGACAATTTTGAGGGCCTTCCTCTGACACCGCCTGGTATAGAGGTCCTGGATGGCAGGAAGGTTTGCCCCAGTGATGTACTGGGCCGTACGCACTACCCTCTGTAGTGCCTTGCGGTCGGAGGCCAAGCAGTTGCCATACCAGGCGGTGATGCAACCAGTCAGGATGCTCTCGATGGTGCAGCTGTAAAAAAATGTGAGGATCTGAGGACCCATGCCAAATCTTTTCAGTCTCCTGAGGGGGAATAGGCTTTGTCGTGCCCTCTTCACGACTGTCTTGGTGTGTTTGGACCATGATAGTTCGTTGGTGATGTGGACACCAAGGAACTTGAAGCTCTCAACCTGTTCCACTACAGCCCCGTCGATGAGAATGGGGGCGTGCTCAGTCCTCTTTTTTTTCCTGTAGTCCACAATCATCTCCTTTGTCTTGGTCACGTTGAGGGAGAGGTTGTTGTCCTGGCACCACACGGCCAGGTCTCTGACCTCCTCCCGATGGGCTGTCTCATCGTTGTCGGTGATTAGGCCTACCACTGTTGTGTCGTCGGCAAACTTAATGATGGTGTTGGAGTCGTGCCTGGCCATGCAGTCATGGGTGAACAGAGAGTACAGGAAGGGACTAAGCACGCACCCCTGAGGGGCCCCCGTGTTGAGGATCAGTGTGGCAGATGTGTTGTTACCTACCCTTACCACCTGGGGGCGGCCCGTCAGGAAGTCCAGGATCCAGTTGCAGAGGGAGGTGTTTAGTCCCAGGATCCTTAGCTTAGTGATGAGCTTAGAGGGCACTATGGTGTTGAATGCTGAGCTGTAGTCAATGAATAGCATTCTCACGTAGGTGTTCCTCTTGTCCAGGTGGGAAAGGGCAGTGTGGAGTGCAATAGAGATTGCATCATCTGTGGATCTGTTGGGGCGGTATGCAAATTGGAGTGGGTCTAGGGTTTCTGGGATAATGCTGTTGATGTGAGCCATGACCAGCCTTTCAAAGCACTTCATGGCTACAGACGTCAGTGCTACGGGTCGGTAGTCATTTAGGCAGGTTATCTTAGAGTCCTTGGGCACGGGGACTATGGTGGTCTGCTTGAAACATGTTGGTATTACAGACTCAGTCAGGGACATGTTGAAAATGTCAGTGAAGACACTTTCCAGTTGGTCAGCACATGCTCGGAGTACACGTCCTGGTAATCCGTCTGGCCCTGCGGCCTTGTGAATGTTGACCTCCTTAAAAGTCTTACTCACATCGGCTACGGAGAGCGTGATCACATAGTCATCCGGAACAGCTGGTGCTCTCATGCATGCTTCAGTGTTGCTTGACTCAAAGCGAGTATAGAAGTGGTTTAGCTCGTCTGGTAGGCTTGTGTCACTGGGCAGCTCACGGCTGTGCTTCCCTTTGTAGTCTGTAATAGTTTTCAAGCCCTGCCACATCCGACGAGCGTCAGAGCCAGTGTAGTACGATTCAATCTTAGTCCTGTATTGACTCTTTGCCTGTTTGATGGTTCGTCGGAGGGCATAGCAGGATTTCTTATAAGCGTCCAGGTTAGAGTCCCGTTCCTTGAAAGCGGCAGCTCTACCCTTTAGCTCAGTGCGGATGTTTCCTGTAATCCATGGCTTCTGGTTGGGGTATGTACGTACGGTCACTGTGGGGACGACATCATCGATGCACTTATTGATGAAGCCAGTGACTGATGTGGTGTACTCCTCAATGCTGTCTGAAGAATCCCGGAACATGTTCCAGTCTGTGCTAGCAAAACAGTCCTGTAGCTTAGCATCTGCGTCATCTGACCACTTTTTTATTAACCGAGTCACTGGTGCTTCCTGCTTTAGTTTTTGCTTATAATCAGGAATCAGGAGGATAGATTTATGGTCAGATTTGCCAAATGGAGGGCGAGCGAGAGCTTTGTATGTGTCTCTGTGTGTGGAGTAAAGGTGGTCTAGAGTTTTTTTTCCTCTGGTTGCACATTTAACATGCTGGTAGAAATTAGGTAGAACGGATTTAAGTTTCCCTGCATTAAAGTCCCCGGCCACTAGGAGCGCTGCATCTGGATGAGTGTTTTCCTGTTGATTTATGGCCTTGTACAACTCATTCAGTGCAATCTTAATGCCAGCATTGGTTTGTGGTGGTAAATAGACAGCTATGAAAAATATAGATGAGAACCCTCTTGGTAAATAGTGTGGTCTACAGCTTATCATAAGATACTCTACCTCAGGCGAGCAAAACCTAGAGACTTCCTTAGTATTTGATTTTGTGCACCAGCTGTTGTTTACAAATATACACAGACCGCCACCCCTTGTCTTACCGGAGTCAGCTGTTCTATCCTGCCGATGTAGCGTATAGCCCGCCAGCTGTATGTTATCCATGTCGTCATTCAGCCACGACTCGGTGAAACATAAGATATTACAGTTTTTAATGTCCCGTTGGTAGGATAACCGTAATCTTAGGTCATCCAATTTATTTTCAAATGATTGAACGTTGGCTAATAGGATTGATGGAAGAGGCAGTTTACTCGCTCGCCGTCGGATCCTTACAAGGCACCCCGATCTACGTCCACGATATCTCTGTCTCTTCCTCACGCGAATGACGGGGATTTGGGCCT
Organism: Coregonus lavaretus; assembly: GCF_964263955.1. NCBI lineage: Eukaryota > Metazoa > Chordata > Actinopteri > Salmoniformes > Salmonidae > Coregonus > Coregonus lavaretus. Next base: position 29,525,515 of record NC_140007.1, on the reverse strand, counting down.
TGTCGGGTGTCTGTATGATATCCTTCGCGGCCGCCTCGTTGAAGAAAAAATCTTCGTCCAGTACGAGGTGAGTAATCGCTGTCCTGATATCCAGAAGCTCTTTTTGGTTATAAGAGATGATGGCAGAAACATTATGTACAAAATAAATTACAAATAACGCGGAAAAACACACATAATAGTACAATTGGTTAGAGGGCTGTAAAACGGCAGCCATCTTCTCCGGCGCTGTTATCAGTGCATTTAACAATATGTCTCAAGTAAAAGCCTTGGGTGGTGAGTTGATACAATTCCAAGTCTGGAAGGTTAAAACCACCCTCAGACTTAGGAAGATGTAAAACTTTCATTTTTATTCTCTGAGTTTTCTTTTCCCATATAAATTCTGTTATAACCGAGTATACTTTTTTAAAGAATGTCTTTGGTGGGTTATTTGGTAAAACCTCAAATCAGGGGCATAACTTTCACTGGGGATGGGGGGATGGGGGCATGTCCCCCCCCCCCCCCCCCCCCGCATTCTAAAATTGCATTTTTGTCCCCCCCCCCCCCAGTTTTATCATTGGAATGTGATACAAAACGAGGCAACAGTGTGCTTTAGGACCATGGGGACGCCTCCGAGCGGTCGGGTAGGCTGTTTGGAGTGTTTATCCGACTGGATAAAAAATTAAAATAAAAGTTATATCCCCCCCACTTCTAAAACCAAAGTCGCGCCCCTGCCTAAAATAAATATAAAAACTTTGGGAGCCATGCCATTCTAAAGAGGTTTATTCTACCTGTAAGATTTATGGGAAGATTGTTCCATTTAATTAGATATGCTTTCATGTTGGTGAATAACGGGATAAAGTTATCTTTATATATTTGTTGTTTGTTGTCACTTATTAAGCAACCTAAATATTTCATGTTTTTTGAAGGATGGCTGTAAATCACGAGTTTTTTTTTTTCCTTTTGCCATTATTACTTTTTTTTCTACATAAATGTTATATCCTGAGATTTTTGAGTATTCTGAAAATATTAATATTTGTTTTACTTTTACGCCATTTCTCTCCCCAATTGGAAGTTACAGTCTTGTCCCATCGCTGCAACTCCCCTACGGACTCAGAAGAGGCGAAGGTCGAGAGCCATGCGTCCTCCGAAATACGACCCTGCCAAGCCGCTTTTTACACACTGCTCACTTAACCCAGAAGCCAGCCGCACCAATGTGTCGAAGGAAACACCGTCCAGCTGGCGACCGAAGTCAGCTTGCAGGCGCCTGGCCCGCCGCAAGGAGTCGCTAGAGTGTGATGGGACAAGGAAATCCCGGCCAGCCAAACCCTCCCCTAACCCAGACAATTGTGTACCGCCTCATGTGTCTCCCGGTCACAGCTGGCTGTGACACAGCCTGGGATCGAACACAGGTCTGTAGTGACACCTCAAGCACTGCAATGCCGTGCCTTAGACCGTTGCGCCACTCATATTTTTAACAAGAGAGGCATTGAGTTTCAATATTAGTCAAGTATATCAGGAGATTGTTGGCAAATAAGTTTAGTTTATACTCATGTTTACTAATACTAATACCTGTTACGTTTGGATCCTGTCTAATTCTTTCTGCAAGTGGTTCAATTGCCAGTGCAAACAGGAAGGGGAGAGAGGACATCCCTGTCTTGTGCCCCTTTCTAAAGCAAATTCATCAGATCATGTATTATTTGTGTATATTTTTGCTTTAGGATATTTATATAATATTTTTATGACATTTATAATTTCAGCTGGAAAGTTGAACGCTTCCAAAGTTTTGAATAGAAAAGACCATTCAAGATGGTCGAAAGCCTTTTTAAGACTTTTGCCATTCTGTAGCTCATGAGTTTTGTTATTATTTTATTGTCTAAATGTATTAAACTTATGGGTCTGTAATCTGCAGGAGACTCCAGATTTTCCTGGTTTTAATATAACTGAGATAACTGTTTGATACATGGAACTAGGAAGCACTGAATTGAGTGACGTGTGTTGTCATTTGAGTAATGTTGCGAATGTTTTAACATTAGGTGATTTCTATTTTTAGTTATTTATTTTTTGTCTGCTGATAATTGCTTCAGGGTTGTTGAGTCTAGGAAGGCTGTTGTTTAATTCTGATTTATATAGATTTTCATAGAAGCTTTTAAAATGGTCATTAATAGCATTGTTGTTTCTAATTAAACAATTTGTATCCTCATCTTTTAAAACTATAACTGCCTTGGCATGTATTTGTTTTGTGAGGGATGCAAGGTGTTTACCAGGTTTATTTGCCATCAAATAGTATGTTTTATTTGAGTTTAACCTGTAGTTATTGGCTCTCTTCAAAAGTAAAAGATCATATTCCTGCTTAAGGAAATATATATATATATTCTTTACCTTCTAAAGATTTTTTATGGGCTTTTTCTAAGATAGTGATTTTTTAAAAAATGATTCTTTAATTTCTAAATCAGATTTAACTTTATGAGATTATCATTCCCCTAATTTATGTTGGGTCGGCTTTTCTCTGTCCTCTATGTCTACATTTGTAATGGTAAAGGTTTACATTTTTTTGTTTATGTATTTAATAAATTTCAGGTCTTGAATATGCACTCTGTTCATTCTCCATGTTCTGTCGCTAAGTGTATTTTCTGTTGATGTGATTAAGCATGAAACAGGAGATCTGATATCACTATACCTTGGATTTTTGAACCCAGTATATTGTTGAGTGCATTTTTGGAAATATAAATGTAGTCAATTATTGAATAGCTTTTCTTACTTTGAGAAAAAAGGAGTAGTCTTTTGTAGTTGGGAACAGTGATCTCCAGGTGTCCTGTAAATGATTTGTAAAGATGACATTTTTCTGCCTATTTGGAGGTTCTTTGAATTTGCCTTTGTCTGTCTAACTTGCCGAATGTGTGATTTAGGTCGCCTGCTAAAATAATAATTCCTCTCTGGATTTGATCTAATATAGCTTGCATTCTATCTAAAAACACCAGATTTGCCCCAGATCAATATGTATTTTTCACCATTTAAGGTACAATTCAAAATGAGAAAACAGCCTTATTGGGCCGTGTGCTGGGATATAAGGGAAAGGGGTGTGTTCTTGTTTATCAGGATGCCTACATCTCTGCTATTACTACAGTAGGTTGCAGCAGAAGCCTCTCCAACCCTCTCATTTTTTTTATGTAACATTTTTTTGCCATCATGGAGCCTGTCAATGTAATACGTTGGATTTTGTAGGCCTTTACTTGTATTGAATCAAAGTTAACCTTGTCATTTCCGTCTATCATTGAAGAACCAGGTAAAACATTTTAGCAGACATGTCATGTGAGGGTGGTGGACATTTCATGGATATGGGAGAGTCATAGTATGAATACATAGTTATTTTATACATTACATATATAGAACGTGTGAACATGTAGGCTGATCAAACATTTAACAGAGAACAAAGTACCTCTTTGTACTTTGAGGCGCTGTGCCTTTTTAGGGCTTTTAAGCTCCAACTCCTCTCCTAATGTACCAAAAGTCTGTGGATTATTACATCGTAAAAACATTGTCGAAAGACTGCCACTTAAGTACTGTGGTCAGTTTGTAATACCTTGTGAATTAAATTAAAGTATAGTGGCTGGTGGGGCTCTACTCTGGGAGAGTCGAAAGACTGAAGTGAGATGAGTGAAGGCACCACACATACAGTACTTCAGGGAAGTGTCTGATGCCCTCCCGGCCACCCCGTCCCAATCCCTCGGATAGAGCCCATCGCCAGTCTCACCAATAACCACCATGGGATCTTGCCTATAATGGCGGCAAACAAGGATCCTCTCCTAATCTTGCAAGAACTGTTATTTATTTTACAGCAGGTTTGCAAGTCACAAAAAGAAATACAATTACATTGTAATATAGATCCTTCCTTCCCTCTCTCCCAAGCCAAGCTTATTTCTCTCCACCTCCCCCTCCCAGTTTCCACTCCCCTTTACCCCACCCAAGCCAAGCTTGTCCCAACCTCCCAGCCCATGTATTATATTAATTTAACAATATGTTTGTTATTGCCTTGGATTGAATTAGAACATATCATGATGTAAATAAATGTCCTAAATTTGGAGACTTAAATGTAAAAAAAAAAAAAAGAAAAAAAAAAAAAAGATTTGGGTGGGACTGCAATTTGCACCACTTCTATAGAATCACCCATATAGCGTTTTGGATTGAAACGCTTCAGTTGTCTTATTTTAATAGTTTGTGCTGAAAATATTCAGCAAGTTCATTTTCCGTAGCCTGTTCATTTATCAAGCTGATGATTGGTGAACCAAGACGCTGGTATGTTACCGTATCCTCCCAGCCTACTGTAAACTATTTACCCCACTGCCTTCCCCCATCTCCTCATCCCTACAACCCCCCCCCCCCCCCCCCCCCCCAATCCCATCCCATCCCCCCAACCCCACTGCTCTAGGGTTTCTGTCATCAGACATGAATGAAAAAGGATCTCATTAGGATTCCCCCAAACCATCTCTCCTCTGGATATCTCCTCCTCACAGCCAATAACCAACCATCTGAGTGGGTTAGATATTTATGCTGCATAAACTATACAACCGGATTGCTATCATTATATTGTGTAAGTTAAATTGCTAACATGCAGTTTAGTTTAGGTTATTTGTGGGATACCTGCTATGAACACCCTATTAACTTTGTTAACATTGTGCAATGGTTTATCCAGATAATTGCCTTTTTCAGTAACAATCTAGGCAAGACTATAGGAAAGATCAACACAATACTGTATTTACTTAGACCATTCCATCAATAGAGGTTGAATCAATAAAGGATGGGTACACTGAAATCATTGGAGCATGATGCTTCCTTGAACTGAAGGTGTTTTTATAGTAGTCTGTCACAGTCATTGAGAGCAAAGCTACTACAAGTTCAAGAATGTTGTTGACATGACTGGTGTGCTCGAGGATTCTTGCTTTCCTAGTATCCATTTGTTTGTATGTTGATTTTTGACATGGTGAAATGTTGTCTCAACACATACACTGCTGCTACTGTTTATTATCTGTCACTGTACTCCTAGCTATATGTAGATACAGTATCTACCTTACCTCGTACCCCTGCAAATCGACTCGGTACTGGTACCCCGTGTATATAACCAAGTTATCGTTACTCATTGTGTATTTATTATTACTTTTATTATTACGTGTTTTACTTTTCTATTATTTCTATATTTTCTTTCTCTCTGCATTGTTGGGAAGGGCCCCTAAGTAAGCATTTCACTGTTAGTCTACACCTTTTGTTTACAAAGCATGTGATGAATAAAATTAGATTTTATTATATTTGTCGCCTGCAGACTCAATGGTGATGATGATTTTCCTTGCTTTACACTGCCGCCCAGTGGAGAATAAGGGACTTTTGAACGGGGACGCTGCAGATTTCAAGGCACAGGAGAGTCCCCTGTGGTGATAATGGCTTTTGCTTTTAACCTTTCCACAGTACAGTATGTAATGTAATGTAACACTATGCTGTCGCAATACCTAACTGGTTGTAAATTAAAGTTTATGTTCAGACTCCAGTACCATTGCTAGAGTGCAGTAGGGTACAAGCTCAGAGAATAATAACCTACAATAATCAACAGAATAAATATCCTAGCTATATTTGAAGATCACATTTTCTCAAAAAAACATAAAACAGGAGATTTCCTCAAATATTGTCAAACATTGTCAATAGTTGGGTCAATGCTATTAACAAGGCTATGTAGTCTACGAAATTTAGAAATAGTCCACTCATCTGATGGTTTGCAATGTGATTTGTACATGTTAGTTGGATCGTAGTTACAATGTAATTACAGTATAGGTATACAATGTTTATATATATATATATATATATATTTTTTTTTTTTGGGGTGGGGGGGAATGGATCAGCTTAATATTGCAGATAGATTGTATCTTCTATCAATGTAATTGTCTGCATCACTTCCAATCCCCCATGTTTTTTTAAATATATATATACTCCCCTTTATTACTTTTCAACCCCACCATCCTTTCCCTACTTGGAGTAAATTAGTGAACAACAATGCCCAGGCCTCTACTTCCGGTCTATACTTACTATCTACACCTTATGGACAGAGTTAATTTTACAATAATTATATTATATATACAGTGGGGAGAACAAGTATTTGATACACTGCCGATTTTGCAGGTTTTCCTACTTACAAAGCATGTAGAGGTCTGTAATTTTTATCATAGGTACACTTCAACTGTGAGAGACGGAATCTAAAACAAAAATCCAGAAAATCACATTGTATGATTTTTAGGTAATTAATTTGCATTTTATTGCATGACATAAGTATTTGATACATCAGAAAAGCAGAACTTAATATTTGGTACAGAAACCTTTGTTTGCAATTACAGAGATCATACGTTTCCTGTAGGTCTTGACCAGGTTTGCACACACTGCAGCAGGGATTTTGGCCCACTCCTCCATACAGACCTTCTCCAGATCCTTCAGGTTTCGGGGCTGTCGCTGGGCAATACAGACTTTCAGCTCCCTCCAAAGATTTTCTATTGGGTTCAGGTCTGGAGACTGGCTAGGCCACTCCAGGACCTTGAGATGCTTCTTACGGAGCCACTCCTTAGTTGCCCTGGCTGTGTGTTTCTGGTCGTTGTCATGCTGGAAGACCCAGCCACGACCCATCTTCAATGCTCTTACTGAGGGAAGGAGGTTGTTGGCCAAGATCTCGCGATACATGGCCCCATCCATCCTCCCCTCAATACGGTGCAGTTGTCCTGTCCCCTTTGCAGAAAAGCATCCCCAAAGAAATGATGTTTCCACCTCCATGCTTCACGGTTGGGATGGTGTTCTTGGGGTTGTACTCATCCTTCTTCTTCCTCCAAATACGGCGAGTGGAGTTTAGACCAAAAAGCTCTATTTTTGTCTCATCAGACCACATGACCTTCTCCCATTCCTCCTCTGGATCATCCAGATGGTCCTTGGCAAACTTCAGATGGGCCTGGACATGCGCTGGCTTGAGCAGGGGGACCTTGCGTGCGCTGCAGGATTTTAATCCATGACGGCGTAGTGTGTTACTAATGGTTTTCTTTGAGACTGTGGTCCCAGCTCTCTTCAGGTCATTGACCAGGTCCTGCCGTGTAGTTCTGGGCTGATCCCTCACCTTCCTCATGATCATTGATGCCCCATGAGGTGAGATCTTGCATGGAGCCCCAGACTGAGGATGATTTACCGTCATCTTGAACTTCTTCAATTTTCTAATAATTGCGCCAACAGTTGTTGCCTTCTCACCAAGCTGCTTGCCTATTGTCCTGTAGCCCATCCCAGCCATGTGCAGGTCTACAATTTTATCCCTGATGTCCTTACACAGCTCTCTGGTCTTGGCCATTGTGGAGAGGTTGGAGTCCGTTTGATTGAGTGTGTGGACAGGTGTCTTTTATACAGGTAACGAGTTCAAACAGGTGCAGATAATACAGGTAATGAGTGGAGAACAGGAGGGCTTCTTAAAGATAAACTAACAGGTCTGTGAGAGCCGGAATTCTTACTGGTTGGTAGGTGATCAAATACTTATGTCATGCAATAAAATGCAAATTAATTACTTAAAAATCATACAATGTGATTTTCTGGATTTTTGTTTTAGATTCCGTCTCTCACAGTTGAAGTGTACCTATGATAAAAATTACAGACCTCTACGTGCTTTGTAAGTAGGAAAGCCTGCAACATCGGCAGTGTATCAAATACTTGTTCTCCCCACTGTATATATATATATATATATATATATATATATATATATATATATATATATATATATATATATATATATATATATATATTTTTGCTCCTGAACTTCTTCTACTCTCAACCTCTCCCATCATTTTCATGATGTCCATCCGGTTTGCTTCTATATGCCATATCTTTCTAACTGTGCTCTTTCCCAAAAGCTCCCAACATACAACCTATATACTTATTATGGACACAGTATGCTTACATTATTAGCTATCTTTGTTATTATTTGTTGTTATTTGTTATTAGTCCCATCCTTCAACTCCATTCAATACCTCCCATCTATCTCTTAACACCATCCATATAGGATTTCTATTTGCCACATATATTTAAACCGTACTGTGATGTTTTACAAAAGTTCTGAACCTTTCTATTCTCATTGCTTCTACAGATTGTGAATTAAAAATAAACATTTTTGCTAAAAGTATTATTATATTATTGATTGATTGACTATGACTTTTCAGATCACCCAGTAATGCTCTCTGCAAGGTTAGCTCCAGGTAAATATTGCAATCCTTTAGCCATTCATGGACCTGTGTCCAAAAACAAGCTACAAATGGACAGAACCAAAACAAATGATCTAATGATTCTGTCTCTTCACAGCAAAATATGCAGAGCTGGGAAGATTGTATCCCCCATATAAATTACATTCTATTGGTAGCAAGAATTTTATATAATAATTTAAATTGAAAGATTCTAATTTTTGAATCTGGTGTCGTTTTGCGTGTCAGTTCATAAACACTATGCCATGGGATCGGTACGTCAAAGATCTCTTCCCAACTATTTTGCAATCTATATGGGACGGCTGTCAATCCTTTGGTCCTTAAGTGAAACTGATATACTTTTTTATTTATCACAGTTTTCCTTAACCAATTATGTTCTTTAATGCAAGGCCGACAGACAAGTTCCTTACTTTCTCCCCCTTCCACTTTCCTCTTCCACTTTTGCGGTAAGGCTGCAATTATTTGGTTGTAATTTTGGGTAGAGCAGACATTTCCATATGTTTTTGTTAGCTGCATGTGCGACATAACTCCACCAGTCCTACCGATGATATCATTTACGAAGATTATACCTTTTTTAAACATTCTGTCAAAAAATTAAGTTTTTTTGTCAATTAGCATATTTGAATTTAACCACAATATTTGTTGCATTATTTGTTCTGTCGTTTCTGGAGGATTAAATTGAAATTGCAACCAACTTTCTATGGCTTGTTTTAGAAATAGTGATATTTGGGAGATTATTTCCTTTTCAAATAACTGAAAGTGAGAGGTTGTAATCTGAATAAAGGGAAAAAGGCCTTTCTTGAACATTGGGTGAGACAATCTTACTAATTTGCTTGAGAACCAGTTTGGATTTAAGTATAACTTTTGTATGACTGAAGCTTTTAGTGATAGGTCTAATGCTTTAATATTGAATAATTTCTGTCCTCCGAATTCATATTCATTATATAAATATACAATGTTGCACAATAGGCTTATAGTTGTAGTTACACTGTAGCCTACCTATCATAGTCAGAAAAGTAAGATATGTGTGAAAATGATGGAGATGTTGATAAGGATATTATTTTTAAGAACGAATATTGATATTTGTAAATTGAAACAATGTAACCTGCTCCGGTAATTTACCTGAGCAGATTTGAGGGTAAAATGTGGTAAAATCCCATCGGATGTTGCAACCAATGAAAAAGCTGCTGACATTGACAGATCAAAACACCAAACCTGTGGCCTATGGTGCTTGTAGTTTTCTATGCCACAAACCCCCATTTCTACGAGCACTATTCCCTGCTCTACAGAACTACATATTTTTATGCGCTGGGTCTTGGAGCAAGACGGGTTTGCGTTTTCAGTGGCTGGTACAGCGAGTGTTTTAGAGAGGTGGCCATAAAATCGTTGGTTTCTTTATAATTTGAAATTGCCAAGAAGTTGACAGCCGCAAGTATGCAAGCGGAATCGGGCATAGTTCCCGACTTCGAGGTTGGAGATGAGTTTCAAGAGGAACCAAAAACGTATTACGAATTGAAGAGTCAGCCCTTGAAAAAAAACAGGTCGGTGTTTTGACTGTGTGCACTGCTATTTTCTGCGGTAAAGAGGTATTTGCTATTCCATTGATGTTTGTAAAAGTTTTAATAATTGAGGAGATTATTAAAAAAATTTTTTGGGGGGGGGGTATAATTACATTATTTCCAATGGGGGCGTTTCAGCAAGGATGTTATCCTATAGCAAACGGTCCTATCCTATTGAGGACTTTCTAGGAGGAATTTGTTTGCTTTCCATTCCTTATGTCTCTTCTATATTGCTCATTTAGTTATGCAACACTTGGGTGTTGTCTTGTCAACATACAACTTCAAATATTAACCTGTGAAGAATACAGTTTGTTCGTGGATTTTGAACAGCCACAGGGAGTAGACTATGATGTCTTATTCATAGTGATTCCCATAGCGAACTAAACTCCACTTCATGGTGAACTTCCTTCACCATGGAGTGGAGTGAAGTCCGCTTCCATAGTTATTTTCCACATGTATAGTCTAAATGCATTTTCTTTTGAAATAAATATATTTCATGCATTGTAAATGTGTTCAAATGTTTGTCACATTTCACTGGTAAATTACATTTAAAAAACAAGACAATTGTGCCATCTGGTTTGCTTAATATAAGGAATTTGACATTATTTATACTTTTACTTTTGATACTTAAATATATTTTAGCAATTGCATTTACTTTTGATACTTATGTATATTTAAAACCAAATACTTGTAGACTTTTACACAAGTAATATTTTACTGGGTGACTTTCACTTTTACTTGTGTCATTTTCTATGAAGGTATCTTTACTTTTACTCAAGTATGACAATTGAATACTTTTTCCACCACTGATCAATATCAATAGAGACCTAGTAAGAAAATGTGTTATAGATTCTAAAATTAATTCAATAAATATTGTAGGAGCCATGTTACTTTCCAATATAGCTTATTTAACTACATAAAGGAACATGTATTGATACTTTCCTAAACAGTTAACAAATGACTTATTAGAGAGCTATTTGCATCCATATTGTGTCCTCTGTCCCCAGCGCTGAACAAAGAGCAGGGAGCTGAGTCAGGTCTGTTCGCTGGACATTACCTTTTACCCCTCTGCCGCCTGGGGTCCAGGCCTCCGCTGAATTGTTTTCACTTTGGTTATGTCTCTCTGTGTAAGATTACAAATAACTGGGACTTTTCTATTCTAAAGACTTATACATCAGTGGAGGCTGCTGAGGGGAGGACGGCTCATAATAATGTCTGGAATGGAGTCAATGGAATGGTATCAAACACATCAAAGACGTGGTTTCCATGTGGTTCATACCATTCTATTGACTCCATTCCAGCCATTATTATGAGCCGTCCTCCCCTCAGCATTCTCCACTGTTATACATTTAAGTCCTTATACCATAATATTGCCTTCTGTGTAATTACAGTGGGGGAAAAAAGTATTTAGTCTGCCACCAATTGTGCAAGTTCTCCCACTTAAAAAGATGAGAGAGGCCTGTAATTTTCATCATAGGTACACGTCAACTATGACAGACAAATTGAGAATTTTTTTCTCCAGAAAATCACATTGTAGGATTTTTAATGAATTTATTTGCAAATTATGGTGGAAAATAAGTATTTGGTCACCTACAAACATGCAAGATTTCTGGCTCTCACAGACCTGTAACTTCTTCTTTAAGAGGCTCCTCTGTCCTCCACTCGTTACCTGTATTAATGGCACCTGTTTGAACTTGTTATCAGTATAAAATACACCTGTCCACAACCTCAAACAGTCACACTCCAAACTCCACTATGGCCAAGACCAAAGAGCTGTCAAAGGACACCAGAAACAAAATTGTAGACCTGCACCAGGCTGGGAAGACTGAATCTGCAATAGGTAAGCAGCTTGGTTTGAAGAAATCAACTGTGGGAGCAATTATTAGGAAATGGAAGACATACAAGACCACTGATAATCTCCCTCGATCTCGGGCTCCACGCAAGATCTCACCCCGTGGGGTCAAAATGATCACAAGAACGGTGAGCAAAAATCCCAGAACCACACGGGGGGACCTATTGAATGACCTGCAGAGAGCTGGGACCAAAGTAACAAAGCCTACCATCAGTAACACACTACGCCGCCAGGGACTCAAATCCTGCAGTGACAGACGTGTCCCCCTGCTTAAGCCAGTACATGTCCAGGCCCGTCTGAAGTTTGCTAGAGTGCATTTGGATGATCCAGAAGAGGATTGGGAGAATGTCATATGGTCAGATGAAACCAAAATATAACTTTTTGGTAAAAACTCAACTTGTCGTGTTTGGAGGACAAAGAATGCTGAGTTGCATCCAAAGAACACCATACCTACTGTGAAGCATGGGGGTGGAAACATCATGCTTTGGGGCTGTTTTTCCGCAAAGGGACCAGGACGACTGATCCGTGTAAAGGAAAGAATGAATGGGGCCCCCTTCCATCAGCAAGGGCATTGAAGATGAAACGTGGCTGTGTCTTTCAGCATGACAATGATCCCAAACACACCGCCCGGGCAACGAAGGAGTGGCTTCGTAAGAAGCATTTCAAGGTCCTGGAGTGGCCTAGCCAGTCTCCAGATCTCAACCCCATAGAAAATCTTTGGAGGGAGTTGAAAGTCTGTGTTGCCCAGCGACAGCCCCAAAACATCACTGCTCTAGAGGAGATCTGCATGGAGGAATGGGCCAAAATACCAGCAACAGTGTGTGAAAACCTTGTGAAGACTTACAGAAAACATTTGACCTGTGTCATTGCCAACAAAGGGTATATAACAAAGTATTGAGAAACTTTTGTTATTGACCAAATACTTATTTTCCACCATAATTTGCAAATAAATTCATTAAAAATCCTACAATGTGATTTTCTGGAACATTTTTTCTCATTTTGTCTGTCATAGTTGACGTGTACCTATGATGAAAATTACAGGCCTCTCTCATCTTTTTAAGTGGGAAAACTTGCACAATTGGTGGCAGACTAAATACTTTTTTCCCCCACTGTACATAGTTTATGGGGATGTCGACTGTGATGCTTGATTAACTGAGACAAACGTTACATTGAGCAGTGGTCTAAAACGCCTGTCAATACTGTGTGCTTGGCTGCATGCCTATTGCCAGGAAGTAGTTGAAAGCAATCTTGTCTCTTTTCGTCTGGTAATTATGTATCACTTCATTATTGTGCTTAGTGGTGGAGATGTGACCTTTCTGCTAAACAGAAGTTCCCCAGATAGAAATGTTGTGTGTGTCTTAAACACTGTCTAAACATGACAGTGCTCTTCTGTGTCTAGATTTCCTATATCGTACATGTGGTGGACCCAATGAGTTTTTCCTTTCTGGATCTTTTTTTTTCCTCTTTTTTTTTTAGGGGATAGATCTGCTATGAAATGATCAGATAGAATTGAAGTCAAATAACATTACTTGCATCATTTCTAATCCCCTTTTTTTGTATATATTTTTAATTTTTAATTTTTATTATGCCCCTACCCTCCTCTCACCTGGTTGGAGAACTTGGTGGAAAAATGTGATATATATACAACGTTTATATCCTAATCGCGCTGGTCTCCAAGTGTATCGGCCAATCAATCACTCCAATCTTAATTCCAACCCTCAGATGTCCACAGACTTTTTTAATTTTTTTTTATTTCACCTTTATTTAACCAGGTAAGCCAGTTGAGAACAGGTTCTCATTTACAACTGCGACCTGGCCAAGATAAAGCAAAGCAGTGCAATAAAAACAACACAGAGTTACATATGGGGTAAAAAACATAAAGTCAAAAATACAACAGAAAATATATATACAGTGTGTGCAAATGTAGCAAGTTATGGAGGTAAGGCAATAAATAGGCTATAGTGCAGAATAATTACAATAGTATTAACACTAGAATGCTAGATGTGCAAGAGATGATGTGCAAATAGAGATACTGGGGTACAAATGAGCAAAAGAAATAACAATATAGGGATGAGGTAGTTGGGCGGGCTAATTTCAGATGGGCTGTGTACAGGTGCAGTGATCGGTAAGGTGCTCTGACAACTGATGCTTAAAGTTATTGAGGGAGATAAGAGTCTCCAGCTTCAGAGATTTTTGCAATTCGTTCCAGTCATTGGCAGCAGAGAACTGGAAGGAATGGCGGCCAAAGGAGGTGTTGGCTTTGGGAATGACCAGTGAGATATACCTGCTGGAGCACAGACTACGGGTGGGTGCTGCTATGGTGACCAATGAGCTAAGATAAGGCGGGGATTTGCCTAGCAGTGATTTATAGATGGCCTGGAGCCAGTGGGTTTGACGACGAACATGTAGTGAGGACCAGCCAACAAGAGCGTACAGGTCACAGTGGTGGGTAGTGTATGGGGCTTTGGAGACAAAACGGATGGCACTGTGATAGACTAATCCATATTTCCCAGTCCACTACCATTTTACTATTTCCTTTTGCAATACATCCTTCTATTTTACTGTGATGTCTTACGAGGGTCTTGAACCTCTCTATATGTACTATTTCTAAAAATAAATACTTTACCTAAGAGTATAATCATATTTCCCATTGATTGATCTGTTCGATGCCCCATATATTGAGCATTCTTTTTGTGGCGAGAATTTTATATAATAATTTAAATGGAAAAGAACGGATTGATCCGTCAATTGTTGTTTTGTATATCAGTTCAGTAACCCGATGCCATGGTATTTCCTTTCTGGAACTTGGGATTTTGTCAGCAATTAGTTTGATATTTTTTGCAACGAAACATTGCTGTGGAGTTTTTTCCTTTTATTTTTCCCCAAATTCCACCTAAATGTCAGAGAGAGCGAGAGAGCAACCGTCATCTTGTGCAGCCCTTTAACGTAATTCATAATTTAAAACTAATTTCTTCATTAGTAATTTCATTACATTGTTACTAATTTATAAGCTGAATGGTATTTTTGTGCAGTTGCATTGTTAGTGTAACTTAAACAGGCTAGCTGTAGCAGATGCTTTAAGTTGTGATATAATGTACTTTTTTATTGTGACTTCTATGTGTCTCCAAAATTATCTGACATCCATGAATTAATTCAATTGTCTGCTTTTTCTCTGAACTTGAGAATGGCCCACTAAAAGCAGTGCATCCTAATGGCTTTGCAACCATGACAGAAAGCCAAACATTGAGTGCAGTCGTTTTAACCATGCTTATCCTCACACTGTGGTTCATTAGTTTGATGCTGCATACCCTGACTCTACAGTAAAGCAAGGCCAAAGATAAGACATAGATTGACTGGCATGATAGGCCTAAAATGCAGTGTTTCTTCATTTGAAATCATGACGTTGATAACATCATGAATTATCTTGTTTTTACTGACGGACGTTAGTTCGTTTTCTTGCAGTCTCAGAAAGCTTTTGGCACAGACAGCCGAACGAACCCCTGCAGAGTCAGAGCTGTGTGTTCTTAATATAGACGTGAGACAGACGGTGAAACTTGTCTTCTATGCGGTGTAAATTAGCTCTGTAAATTTAGCAATGGATATGTCACCTCCAATGCAAAGAGGGCCTAGCGTTGTTTGTTGCTGGGATTTTTTATCAAGGAGCCAGCTTCACATTCTAATTAGACTGTCAATATTCTGCACATTTCTTGACAGGATTTGTTCACATCTCAGTTTTAATTCACAGTAAAGGCTCATATATTTTGCTTCTGGTAGGCCCAAAGTCAGGATTGGTCAAAATATGTGCTACACCATTTGTAGGGCCACAGCACTAAATGGTAAAATTTACATTAAAATAGGAATGACATAGTTAAAAGCAAACATTTTGATACAGTTTAGAGAGATATTCCATGTCATGACATTATGAATAAAAAAATATGTATCATCACTGGTGTCCAATGGTCACATACCTGTCATACTGTATCTTTCATCTGTCACAGATGTGGATGAGTAGTGAAGTGTCAATGCAGCATGAAACCTGTGTCAAAACGTGTGGCATGTCTGTAAGTCACTTTGTCAATGTTGCATCCTTTTTCCATCATGGATCTTCCCGTTTGTGTAATATGATGACTCGTTGAGCTGTTAAGGATGCACCATTCATGCAGTCAAAAACGACATACAGTATGTGACTATATTACGCTTTCAAGGAGCAGAGATGTCCCAGTTGTCCTCCAAAGGCCATGCACTCCATGCACCCGAACTCAATGGTTTTATAGACTCCCTTCAAGCCCCATTTGACCTAGAAGTTAAAGAATATCAAAGAGCAGAGGTTGTCTTAAGAGTTGTCCTTACATGCAATTGTCTTTATTGTGTTCTAGGCTCTTCCCAAGCCACATCTTGGCCTAGGCATTGAAGTACATATAGGGTCAAGTGTACTCACAGAACGTACATACTGTATTGCATTATAATAATAATAATAGGTCATTTAGCAGACGCTCTTATCCAGAGCGACTTACAGGAGCAATTAGGGTTAAGTGCCTTGCTCAAGGGCACATCGACAGATTTTTCACCTAGTGGGCTCGGGGATTAGAACCAGCGACCTTTCGGTTACTGGCACAACGCTCTTAACCACTAAGCTAACTGCCGCCCACATATTATGATATGTGTTTTTACATGAGCATCCAGTATCCAGTGCTGGTGTCAATGTGGCCTCTGTAAGGGACACTCAAAGTCTCAGGGAGCACTCTGTCCTGTTCTGTTTCTTGGAGTCCATATCATATACCAAAGAGGGAGGCCAGGACCAGGGTGTTCTTCTCCCAATCCAGGATGGGGATCCGATGGGATCTGAGTGACACAGACAGGTGCTAGAGTCCTTACTCCCACTTTGGCTCTAAACACATTCACTGGACGGTGGCCATGAATGTGTTAATTTCATTTATCCATCATTCCAGTTGGATCTGACAGTCAGAGTAAACAGATGTGAGACTGACAAAGGATTTTCTTTATCAATCTGACTCCTCTTCCAGGACACAGTGGGAAACCCAGGTCCTTCTGTATAATTTCCTGGCAATACATAAGCAAAAGAGTAAAACCACAATGTTCCAGTCTACATCATCTATATTTGTGACCATCAGGCACAGGCAGATGTGATCAGTTATTTTCCTCAAGAGTGGGAGGAGAAAGATGGATTATATTTTCAGGCAGCTATCTGTGTACAGAAACTGACATGAGTTATTTTACACTGTTGTCCTGTTTCTGAATTAACAGTATGGTAGCCAACATACACTTCATGAACAAATGTATGTGGACACCTGCTCGTCGAATATCTCATTCCAAAATCATGGGCATTAATATGGAGTTGGTCCCCCCTTTACTGCTATAAGAGCCTCCACTCTTCTGGGAAGGCTTTCCACTAGATGTTGGAACATTGCTGCAGGGACTTGCTTCCATTCAGCAAAACTGTTGCCACAAAGTTGGAAGCACAGAATCGTCCCTTCACTGGAACTAAGGGGTCTAGCCCGAACCATGAAAAACAGCCCCAGACCATTATTCCTCCTCCACCTAACTCTACAGTTGTCACTATGCATTGGGGCAGGTAGTGTTCTCCTGGCATCCGCCAAACCCAGATTCGTCCGTTGGACTGCCAGTTGGTGAAGCATGATTCATCACTCCAGAGAACGCGTTTTCACTGCTCCGGAGTCCAATGGCGGCAAGCTTTACACCACTCCAGCCGATGCTTGGCATTGCGCAAGGTGATCTTAGGCTTGTGTGCGGCTGCTCGGCCATGGAAACCCATTTTATGAAGTTCCCGACGAACAGGTCTTGTGCTGACGTTGCTTCCAGCAGCAGTTTGGAACTCAGTAGTGAGTGTTGCAACCGAGGACAGACGATTTTTACGCACTTTAGCACTCAGCGGTCCCGTTCCGTGAGCTTGTGTGCACTACGACTTTGCGGCTGAGCCGTTGTTGCTCCTAGACGTTTCTACTTCACAATAACAGCACTTACAGTTGACCAGGGCAGCTCTAGGAGGGCAGACATTTTATGAAGTGACTTGTTGGAAAGGTGGCATCCTATGACAGTGCCACGTTGAAGGTCACTGAGCTCTTCAGTAAGGCCATTCTACTGCCAATGTTTGTCTATGGAGATTGCATGGCGGTGTGCTCGATTTTATACACCTGTCAGCAACGGGTGTGGCTGAAATGGCCGAATCCACTAATTTGAAGGGGTGTCCACATACTTTTGTATATATAGTGTATTATCAAATAGAGAACACATTGATGCTGTCAAGGATAATTTGAAGAGCATGTCAGTAGTAGGGTGTGACTTATCTCACATTATAGCCACCCACCATTCTGTATGCAGCAGCAGTAATAATACTGTAATACATTGATACTCTGAATGTGGTTGTTGTTTTTTGATGTGCTTCAGAGTGCTGTCCTAGTCATAGCACACAGAGAGGGGAAGGCGAGCTGGACTGGAGTAGGCCATACTACTGTAAACACGTGAAGAGACTATGAAAGGCATAAATCCTAATTACAGAAATAGGACCCGGCAAGTTCTAATTATCCCAACCAGCCCTTCCCTGGCCGTAACTACAACAACAAAGAACCCCATTATCTGTTGTGATAGTTGGCAACTTGCTGTTTTGTTTTCCTGGCATAACATACACTGAGTGTACAATTAAGTGATAATGCCCGAGAAGCCGGTGTTTGTTGGATATATTGGCACGGGTGTTGTTAGGCCCGAGACAAAAAATAAATATATATGTAAAAATACAAGTTTGCATTTCTGCTGTGCAGGAAAATTCTCAGCAACAAAAGAGTGATCAAATTAAGATCCTACATCTGTAGATCACGCCTGACACTAATAATCCAACAACATATTCAAATAATGATTTACATATTTTCATTAAAAACGTTATTTTGATGAATTTATTCGTACTATTTCATCCTTCCACAAGATATAGTCCAGACACATATCTAGGGTTGCTAGAGACGCGACCCAGTCGTTCGCCTGGCATAGAGAATGTGCTCACTCATCAGGACACTGTTGTTCAGAGGAGCTAGTAAACAACACAGCTACAGTAACATAATCACTTCAAACTGAAGCTGGAAAGACAGCAAATTAGCTGCGTTTCGTTTTACCTTTTTTCAATAGATTTTTTTTTTGTATATATCCAAAAAAATTATGCCAGCTGATTCATGATTTCAACTGGCTGAGAAACGCTGCCTGCCTTTCTGTCTCATCCCGACTCCCGACACGTTCATTACTATCGGACAGCAGGAGATCGAATTTGAATATTGAAACAATGTTGCAAATGTCAGCGAGACAGACATCAAGGTTTATACAAATCTCCACTGTTGAAAACTATATGTTAGTCTAAAAGCAATGTGAGATAATGTCTAGATGCTTTTTATAGTGGAGATCAAGTTTATAAAGTGCCTGACTGGGTTGATGAGACAGTGGATTGGGCAGTCAGATGGAACAGAGTAAATAGGCATTTTAACGTCATAGATTTAGCTGGTGGTAACTTGTGGAATAGACACTGGGTGGAATGCGGTTTTCACAAATCAGCATTCAGGATTAGACCCACCCGTTGTATAAAGCATTAAGAACACCTGCTCTTTCATGACAGACTGACCAGGTGAATCCAGGTGAAAGCTATGATCCCTTATTGACGTCACTTGTTAAATCGACTTCAATCAGTGTAGATGAAGGGGAGGAGACAGGTTAAAGAAGCCTTGAGACAATTGAGACATGGATTGTGTATGTGTGCCATTCAGAGGGTGAATAGGCAAGACAAAATATTTAAGTGCCTTTGAGAAGGGGTATGGTAGTAGGTGCCAGGCACACCGATTTGTGTCAAGAACTGCAACACTGCTGGGTTTTTCACGCTCAACTGTTTCCCGTGTGTATCAAGAATGGTCCACCACCCAAAGGACATCCAGCCAACT
Organism: Coregonus lavaretus; assembly: GCF_964263955.1. Lineage (NCBI taxonomy): Eukaryota > Metazoa > Chordata > Actinopteri > Salmoniformes > Salmonidae > Coregonus > Coregonus lavaretus. The sequence goes on along the minus strand of NC_140007.1, from coordinate 29,505,915 downwards.
TGATACAACTGTGGGAAGCATTGGAGTTAACATGGGCCAGTATCCCTGTGGAATGCTTTCAACACCTTGTAGAGTCCATGCCCCAACGAATTGAGGCTGTTCTAAAGGCAAAAGGAGGGGTGCAACTCAATATTAGGAAGGTGTTCTTAATGTTTTGTACACTAAGTGTATACATCAAATTAATTAATTTGTAACCATAGCACTCTTAACTTTTCTTACTTAACCAAAGCACTGTATACAAGTGCAGAGACTTTCCTCACTGAGTGTTCTTCACAGTTATGTCATGGTCAGTTTTATCTGTGTTAATGTGTCTCTTTCCTTACTGTAGTCAGTGTTTTAGTTAACGTGACCTTTTAACCAGTTTATACATTTGAACTGCAGAATCATTTACATTCTCAGAGATTTGCATAGTAGTAGTGAAGACTCCACAGACAGAGAGGTACATGGATATGCTAGAGGCAGCAGGCGGCAGTGTTCTGAGCAGTGGGGGTTGGGTAGGTCAAGGCATGCAGTAGTGCAGCCAAGCGTGTCATTAGTGCTGCTCTAACTCCACCTCCAGCAGCGCTGTCGGGAACACCTGATCCAACCAGGAACCAAGACACCTGCAGACTGCAGTCACTGGGCTCTGGGTGTCTCAGAAGGTGATTGTGAAGGTGAGCCGTGAGGAAGAAGTGTACCTTCTGGTGGGAGAAAGGGGCGGAGCCAGGATATTTACTTCGGTCCTTCTGCACACATGGCTATTCATTGTTTGAACAGGGTCAATCTTTCCGGTCTGAGGATCTTGATGTTTATGCAGTAAGGAATCTAAGTAGCTCAGTTAGTGTACAAGACCTCCTGTTTGATATAGCATGTCTTGAACAGACAACACAGCACTGCTCCTGCTCTCTCTCTCTCTCTCTCTCTCTCTCTCTCTCTCTCTCTCTCTCTCTCTCTCTCTCTCTCTCTCTCTCTCTCTCTCTCTCTCTCTCTCTCTCTCTCTCTCTCTCTCTCTCTCTCTCTCTCTCTCTCTCTCTCTCTCTCTCTCTCTCTCTCTCTCTCTCTCTCTCTCTCTCTCTCTCTCTCTCTCGCTCTCGCTCTCTCGCTCTCTCTCTCTCTCTCTCTCTCTCTCTCTCTCTCAGGCCTGGCCCTAGAGCCTCCCCCTTGTGACACACTTACAGGGCTGCATTGGCAGCATGACTTTCACTGCTCTCCAAGGACAGCTGTCTGATGCACCTTCAGGAAAAACTAACAAACATGGAGGCCTTAGGAGTCCAAGTGCACAGACCCTGCTCCTTTTACACTAACCACCTGTGAGTAGTTGCACCTCCATGCTGCTATGTGTGCATGCATGTGTTTGAGAGTTGAATGTGCATGTGTTAGAAAGAGTGAGAAAGAAGGTGTATGTGTGTGCAGAGTGAAATGTGCATTTGGACTATAAATACAATACATCTATATGGCTATTAATAGCACTCTCTCTAGGCAGTAACTTTAGGTTGCAGTTTGTTTGCTGCTCAGGGTTGTACTTGCCAATGCAATGTTTTGATTTTGGACGGATAGGTTGGAAGCTTTTGCGTTGGAATTCAAGAAATGTATGTGCAATGTAGGCTAAGTACTATAGCCAGAATGCATTGAATGCTTTGGTATATTATCCTTTTGTTTGGAACTCATATGTCATTATACAGATATGCAGATATGGAAATGTGAAAGATATTCAGCCATTGAAGGACAATTAAAAGTTGACTAGAGAAATACTTATTTAAATGAAAAACAAACGTGTTTTGTCTAATAGCATCGTTATGACGTTTGCAGACAGAATGCAAAGCATATAGATATGCTATAACATGTTATTTATTCAAATCAAATCAAATCTTATTTGTCACATACACGCGTTTAGCAGATGTTGTTGCGGGTGTAGAGAAATGCTTGTGCTTCTAGCTCCGACAGTGCAGTAATATCTAACAAGTAATATCTAACAATTTCACAACATATACCCAATACATACAAATCTAAGTAAGGAATAGAATTAAGAATATATACATATATGGACAAGCAATGACAGAGCGGCATGGACTAAGATACAGTAGAATATTATAGAATACAGTATATACATATGAGATGAATAATGCAAGATATGTAAACATTATTAAAGTGACTAGTGTTCCATTTCTTAAAGTGGCCAGTGATTTCAATAGGCAGCAGCAGCCTCTAATGTGCTAGTGATGGCTATTTAACAGTCTGGTGGCCTTGAGATAGAAGTTGTTTTTCATTCTCTCGGTCCCAGCTTTGATGCACCTGTACTGACCTCGCCTTCTGGATGATAGCGGGGTGAACAGGCAGTGGCTCGGGTGGTTGATGTCCTTGATGATCTTTTTGGCCTTCCTGTGACATCGGGTGCTGTAGGTGTCCTGGAGGGCAGATAGTTTGCCCCCGGTAATGTGTTTTTGAATAGGTATTGTGTTTTTGAAAAGGTATTAGTATTGTTATTGAGCTGTTATTGTGCCATTGTTCATTGTGAGGCAAGATTGACGGCTCTGCCACTAGACCAAACCATTCTTTATCCAGCAGGTCATTAAGGTGTGTGAGGGTGGGCTGCAGCCTCCTCTCCTAAGCTATTGAACCACCTCCAGTCCAGGAGCTCTCTCTCTCCATTAAAAACCTCTCGGCCAGGGGGTGTGGCCATGCAAGACTGTGCAGCCATTGTGTTTACTGATACATATGCACAGAGAGGAGGTGTGTGCACACACAATAGTGGAAAGTTAAACCAGACAAAAGGTCTTTTTATGGGTTTCAGTATTCTGCTTAGGAACAACTGGGCAAAATGCCATCTGGCAGCCGGTCAATGTGTTAGTGAGGGCAGAACCTACACACACAGTGGTCACTGGTTGTAATCTTGAGCCTGCCTCAATACAGTTCTGCTTATTCAACAATGTAAGATGATAGAGGTATACCATATACACAAGGGTTTACTGGTTATGAAACTTTTTCGGATGCAAGAGTTGAGAATCAACATTTGCTGATCTTTGTGTCTCCTGAATGCATGTTAGGGGATGTCCTACAGATGAACTTAATAAAGGGGCACAGCAGCACCACAGATCGATATTGAAAACATTTAAAGTGAGGATGAAAATGATTTTGAATCCACCACAGGAAGCGTTTTGGTCTTGTGTAAGTCAGGTCTCCCAACCACAGTGTCAAACGAAATGATTCACTTGCCCCAGACAAGCCATAATCAGTTTGCAAAAATGGGGAAAAGGCACCGACTGAATTTCCTCCATGTTCTAGACCTCAGAGATGTATATTAACCCCTCTCATTGCGGTTAAAGTGTGGAAAATGGCATTTGGTGCCAGGCTTCTTCAAGTTTATGAACATTTTGGGGCCTAACATTTAGTGTTCAAATGATACAATAAAAAAACGTTATATAAAGTATCTAGGCCTATCTTTAATGCATCTCAGTTGTCAGAAATGTGATGCATAAGATAACTTTTTTATTTTATGAGGGGGTTGACATGTTAGACAATGAGCTTATATAAAATAAAGGGAAAGCTCAGTGTGGAGGGATGGCTGTAGACCAAGGTTACGTTTGACCAGACTGGCTAATTAGTCTGATTACTGCACAGCTTGATTGGCAAGACGTTTTGCTGAGGCTTTTATCAACTCACTTGGGGAAGGCTCCATCCCGACAGCTTCTGCTCCAGCACAACCTCTCTATTTTAGGCCTACAGCAAGTTTCGGTCTGGAAAATAGCAAGTGTCTAAATTTGAGAACATATGGAGAACTGAAACGGTGTGTGAAGAAAAGTTTCCCTTTCTGTGACAGAGTCATTGTTTTGATCTAAGTATGGGATGTTGGCTACATTTAGACACTATACAGACAAGGCTATAAGGAGATGAGTTAGGGTTAAGATTCCTCCTCAGTGAGGGTGTTCAGTATTCTGAAGCAGAAAGGACTCTCTGGCTTGCAGACCAGCAGCTCCTTGTAATATCTAGGAGACATTTAGAAGAAATCTGTAGGTTTTTTCACTGTGAAATGGTGTCTTCCTGATCCCAGTACTGTAGATCCTAATGCTCCAATGCCCCTCTCTTTTCCCTGACCTCTCTTTCACTCCTTAACGCTCACTCTCACCTCCCTAACCCCCCCCCCCCCCTCCTCATTCTCCTCTCTCCTGATGCCCTGCCTGGTGTCTGTCTCTCCGTCCTGCAGTAATCCGTCAGACCAGCAATGCTCGTCTTCCAAGCCCCCGTTGGGCTCTTCCGCCATGACATCACGGATCCTGCTGCGGCAGCAGTTGATGCGAGAGCAGCTCCAGGAGCAGGAGCGGCGGGAGCAGCAGAGACGTCAGGCCTCCTCCACCTCACAGCACCCCCAGACCACCGGCGGCCACACCCACACCCAGACACCGGCCATCAACGTCAGCGCGCCCCCCAGCCTGCCCCCCGCATCCCAGCTACCCATGGAGGTGTTGAAGGTAAGCAATAAGTATTGTCCTCAGTTCTCACACCTGATGACACAGGTGACACACCCCCTCTCTTGCTTGCTGCTTCACTGTGATCTGACAACAATGCCACTCCTCACACAGTTCCAGAGGTCTCACTATCACCTCTAGATGCAGGGATTCATACTCAGATGTTGTTTGAAGAAGATACTGTGGGTTGGATGACTCTGTATTGGCAACTTGATCATTAAACTTCTGGACAGTCGAGCAAGCACGGTTTACTATGATAAGTGTGTTAAAACGCTTATGGGGATTATCTTTCCTGAGAGAATTCCTCTTTAATGCATGCTGTGCTTCCAGCCATTTGGATTTAGCCATCTTTAATCCTATTTGCTGAGCTACATTCATATCTTTTCATAGCTTTGATTCCTTGTTAGTCTGCTCTGGATGACTAGAGACTGTTGCACATTTTCTGAAAGCTAGGGGAGACAGAGATTGATAACTACAGTGGCTTGCAAAAGTATTCACCCCCCTTGGCATTTTTCCTATTTTGTTGCCTTACAACCTGGAATTAAAATATATTTTTTGGGGGGTTTGTATCATTTGATTTACACAACATGCCTACCACTTTGTAAATGCAAAATGTTTTTTGCAAACAAGAAATAAGACAAAAAAAACAAGAATTAAGACAAAAAAACAGAAAACTTGAGCGTGCATAACTATTCACCCCCACAAAGTCAATACTTTGTAGAGCCACCTTTTGCAGCAATTACAGCTGCAAGTCTCTTGGGGTATGTCTCTATAAGCTTGGCACATATAGCCACTGGGATTTTTGCCCATTCTTCAAGGCAAAACTGCTCCAGCTTCTTCAAGTTGGATGGGTTCCACTGGTGTACAGCAATCTTTAAGTCATACCACAGATTCTCAATTGGATTGAGGTCTGGGCTTTGACTAGGCCATTCCAAGACATTGAAGTGTTTCCCCTTAAACCACTCAAGTGTTGCTTTAGCAGTATGCTTAGGGTCATTGTCCTGCTGGAAGGTGAACCTCTGTCCCAGTCTCAAATCTCTGGAAGACTGAAACAGGTTTCCCTCAAGAATTTCCCTGTATTTAGCGCCATCCATCATTCCTTCAATTCTGACCAGTTTCCCAGTCCCTGCCGATGGAAAAACTTCCCCACAGCATGATGCTGCCACCAGCATGCTTCACTGTGGGGATGGTGTTCTCGGTGTGATGAGAGGTGTTGGGTTTGCGCCAGACATAGCGTTTTCCTTGATTGCCAAAAAGCTCAATTTTTGTCTCATCTGACCAGAGTACCTTCTTCCATATGTTTGGGGAGTCTCCCACATGCCTTTTGGCGAACACCAAACGTGTTTGCTTATTTTTTTCTATAAGCAATGGCTTTTTTCTGGCCACTCTTCCGTAAAGCCCAGCTCTGTGGAGTGTACGGCTTAAAGTGGTCCTATGGACAGATACAGTGGCTTGTGAAAGTATTCATCCCCTTGGCATTTTTCCTATTTTGTTGCCTTACAACCTGGAATTAAAATTGATTTTTGGGGGGATTTGTATCATTTGATTTAAACAACATGCCTACCACTTTGTAGATGCAAAATATTTTTTGCAAACAAGAAATAAGACAAAAAAACAAGAAATAAGAAAAAAAACTGAAAACTTGAGCGTGCATAACTATTCACAACCCACAAAGTCAATACTTTGTAGAGCCACCTTTTGCAGCAATTACAGCTGCAAGTCTCTTGGGGTATGTCTCTATAAGCTTGGCACATCTAGCCACTGGAATTTTTGCCCATTCTTCAAGGCAAAACTGCTCCAATACTTATTTCCCTCATTAAAATGCAAATCAATTTATAACATTTTTGACATGCGTTTTTCTGGATTTTTTTGTTGTTATTCTGTCTCTCACTGTTCAAATAAACCTACCATTAAAATTATAGACTGATCATTTCTTTGTCAGTGGGCAAATGTACAAAATCAGCAGGGGATCAAATACTTTTTTCCCTCACTGTATTTCTCCTTTGTCTTTTCCTTTGAATATGAGCATTTCCCTGTTGTTTCCAATATTGTCACTGCAACATTCTGATTGATTGTTATCATTGGAAAAAATCTAATGTTTTCATTTCTTAAGAAAATAGTGAGAATATGAATCATAAACGATAAAGATAATAACACAATGATACCGTTTTATGACACAATGATACAGCACGTGGTAGCTTTATAGCATGAACTGCCTGACAAGCATTTCTTAAGAGCATACTGCCACCCATTCACAAAACGGTGAGGGTATGTTTTTACAATGAATGCATGATTGTTTAAAAAAAAATAACACTTCTGGGGCACAACCTCATTTTAAGTAGATCAGGCGAGACTGAGTCATTTCTGATTCGGAGTCTGACTGCTTTAGAACTTGTTTATCTCTGAACCCTCTGAACATGCAGATTTACTGGAAGTATTGTAGTAATTTAGCAGTAGAAAAGCCCTAGTCCATGTTTTACTGCAATTTGCGTGATTGTTTTGATTGAAGTTTACGCATTTAGGATTTTGCCATCTGGGTAGTCCATTTATAACAATTTCTGTTTGTTAAAGTAGGTTGTATGTGAGCAAGTGTTCCATAGCACTGTAATATTTGATAATGGCAAATATGATTAATATTGTATTGATTGATAGCTTTTGTGGAAATATTTACAGTGCATTCGGAAAATATTCAGAACCCTTTACTTTTTCCACATTTTGTTACGTTACAAGCTTATTCTAAAATTGATTAAAGTATTTTCTTTCCTCATCAATCTACACACACTACCCCATAATAAAAAAGCAAAAACAGGTTTTTAGAAATAGTTGCAAATTTATTGAAACACTGAAATATCACATTTACATAAGTATTCAGACCCTTTACTCAGTACTTTGTTGAAGCACCTTTGGCAGCGATGACAGCCTCGAGTCTTCTTGGGTATGACGCTACAAGCTTGGCACACCTGTATTTGGGGAGTTTCTCCCATTCTTCTCTGCAGATCTCTCAAGCTCTGTCAGGTTGGATGGGGAGTGTCACTGCACAGCTATTTTCAGGTCTCTTCAGAGATGTTCGATCGAGTTCAAGTCTGGGCTCTGGCTGGGCCACTCAAGGACATTAAGAGACTTGTCCCGAAGCCACTCCTGCATTGTCTTGGCTGTGTGCTTAGGGTCATTGCCCTGTTGGAAGGTAAACCTTCGCCCCAGTCTGAGGTCCTGAGCGCTCTGGAGCAGGTTTTCATCAAGGATCTCTCTGTACTTTGCTCCGTTCATCTTTGCTTCGATCCTGACTAGTCTCCCAGTCCCTGCCCTTGAAAAACATTCCCACAGCATGATGCTGCCACCACCATGCTTCACCGTAGGGATGGTGCGAGGTTTCCTCCAGACGTGACACTTGGCATTCAGGCCAAAGAGTTCAATCTTGGTTTCATTAGACCAGACCAGAGAATCTTGTTTCTCATGGTCTGAGAGTCTTTAGGTGCCTTTTGGCAAACTCCAAGCGGGCTGTCATGTGCCTTTTACTGAGGAGTGGTTTCCGTCTTGCCACTCTACCAAAAAGTCCTGATTGGTGGAGTGCTGCAGAGATGGTTGTCCTTCTGGAAGGATCTCCCATCTCCACAGAGGAACTCTGGAGCTCTGTCAGAGTGACCAAGGCCCTTCTCCCCCGATTGCAAGCTCTAGGAAGAGTCTTGGTGGTTCCAAAGTTCTTCCATTTAAGAATGAATTGCCACTGTGTTCTTGAGGCCCTTCAGTGCTGCAGAACATTTTTGGTACCCTACCCCAGATCTGTGCCTTGACACAATCCTGTCTCGGAGTTCTACAGACAATTCCTTCGACCTTATGGCTTGGTTTTTGCTCTTACATGCACTGCTAACTGTGGGACCTTATATAGACAGGTGTGTGCCTTTTCAAATCATGTCCAATCAATTGAATTTAACACAGGTGGACTCCAATCAAGTTGTAGAAACATCTCAAGGATGATCAATGGAAACAGGATGCACCTGAGCTAAATTTCGAGTCTTTCTGGTATTTCTGTTTTGTATTTTTAATACATTCGCAAACATAAAAAAAAAAACTGTTTTCGCTTTGTCATTATGGGTTATTGTGTGTAGATTGATGAGGAACATGTTTTATTTAATCCATTTTATAATAAGGCTGTAATGTAACAAAATGTGGAGAAAGTGAAGGGGTCTGAATACTTTCCGAATGCACTGTATGTGATTATTGTGATTATGTGATCATTTTGTTTTAACTTCCTAAAATTAAAGCCTTAATTCCATTATGTAAAATTCCATTCCATATAGTATAAAGTAGTAGGATAGTAGTAGAAGTAGTGCCCCCCTCTTGTCATCATACGGAACATGTGTGGCATGGGTCTCCCGGTGGCGCAGTGGTCTAAGGCTAGAGGTCCTGGTTCGAATCCAGGCTCTGTCGTAGCCGGCCACGACCGGGAGACCCATGGGGCGGCGCACAATTGGCCCAGCGTCGTCCAGGGTAGGGGAGGGAATGGCCGGCAGGGATGTAGCTCAGTTGGTAGAGCATGGCGTTTGCAACGCCAGGGTTGTGGGTTCGATTCCCACGGGGGGCCAGTATGAAAAATAAAAAAATAATGTATGCACTAACTGTAAGTCGCTCTGGATAAGAGCGTCTGCTAAATGACTAAAATGTAAATGTCCAACCATTGAAACCATTGCCCTCCACATACAGCATAGACATTGCTTATCCTATACTCTGTAAAATCATTATCTCTTTGAGAGGTTTAGGATAACCCCATGAAAGAGTACGATACAACAAGCTGGAAGACATTTCTGTGATTCGGGTTTGGAGCATTCTTCATTGACTGAAATTCCCCCAAATGAAAGGACTGTTCCTGCCTAGCACTAAGCACTGTAGAGTGGGGTTTACCTGCTCGCTTGTCTGTGACTAGATTAGCACAGTCCATACACAAAGCTGCACAAAATTAGCTTAGGGGTACCAGGCGGGGCTGCTGGACCTTAAAAGTGAAAACATTAAGCTCAGATGAGTTTGTCTAAAGACAGATTGGGCCCTTAATTAACCAAGTGACCCCTGACCTTTGAAGGAATATGTACGGGATCAGTTTGGGGATCAGGACAAAGGCAAGCAGTCTTACCACACACCCTAACTCTAATTCAGCGAAGAATGCTCATAATTAGCCCCACTGCTTTCATTCCATGGCATAAGGGAAAAAAACACTAGCTTTGAAATTTATGTAGGATCATTTCTTAAAAGGGTTCAACATGATTTCTAGATTTAGTGAAAAGGAATTAGCGTATTATGAGAAGAACAAAGCATTGTGCGTAGTGTTCAGCTCTGAAAATGACAGGATGTGTTCTTTTGGATCACACTGCATCAAAGTTATGCATTAATGAAGCATTATATACAGATGTAGGATCTTAATTTGAACCAGTTTGCTACAGCAGGAAAATAATCCTGCAGCAACATGAAATGTGAATTATAACGTGGATTATAATTAATGGACATTTTTTGTAGGGGTTGATATGTTTTTCGTTAGGGCAAATCAAGTCTGACAAATTACAAACTTTAGAAGCCTTTTTACACCTCGAATACACTACAAATTTGCAATTCCTGCTGTGCAGGAAAATTATCAGCACCAAAAGAGTGATCAAATTAAGATCCTACATCTGTAATTATCCATGGATGTCACATACAGTAATTTTCGTATTTACTAGTTTACAGATGGTTACACTTTGGTTTAGCTTCAAAGAAACAGTTGAGTTAAACTTGAGAAATTCATCAAATACAATTATTGAACCTTTGAGACATTAGACATTGTAAGATGTCATAATATAATTAAATGAATAGCTCAGGAAAATTGCATTAGGTTTACTCTCATGGATTAGATCAGGGTTCGCAAACGTTTTCACTTAGGCCCCCCTTCCAGCATTGGGGAACATCCCGCGCCCCCCCTGTGTGCGCGCACCACATCTATTTCTATGGGCACAAGCACTGTTCATGACACAAACTGTTCACACCCTTCTTGTTGTCGGAGAGAACATTTAGCAGGTTTAAAGCTTATTTCCTGCAATTCTACACATTTTGTCATGGGGTGCAGAGAAAATGTTGCCGTTTTAATGCTCATTTTCTTGCAAACATTACAACAAAATCTATGGGCTAAAAAACCTAGCTAAAAAAATTGTAATTTACTTTATCGAGGAGGAGTTGCTTGTTGCCTCAGGACTGTGTTGAACAGAGGCCTGTCTTATTTTGGAGGATATTATTTATTGTTTCTTTTATTCTAGTAATGTCCCGTTAATCAAGTTTGATCTAAGACAAAATTCAAGCCATGTACCTTCTGACTTCACACTAGTTACTAGTGTTTCTCTCATGGAAGTTATAAACACCAAATGAGAACCGTAAGGCAAAGAACTTCTAGTTTGAAAGAACTTCTAGTTCAGTTACTAGAGGCGTAAAGTTAAATCTGTATTGAGTGAAATCAAATTGACAAAGCCTGCATTCTGTATTCTGGCCAATTCTAATGCATATTTTAAGTAATGTACAAGTAGTGTCGATTTTTTACCTGCTTCTTGGCTCACTATATTGAGGTAATCCAGTGTTATAATCCATGTTATTATTTCAATTTAAATGTCAATCAATCAATGTAAAAAAAATACATAAAATAAAACGCTGATCTTGTTCCATTGTCTCAATAACACCCTGGTAAATAGATGTCGCTATCGATTCAAACTAATTCATCATAACAAAAGCACTATCCAGGTCAAAAAAATACTGAGTCAGATTAGCTGGAAGTATGCCTTGGTATTCCCTGGTGGGAACAGATGTAGGACTGGAGTGAGAATGTAGAAAGATTAGCGTAAGATGTAGAACTCTGAAATATACAGAAAACATAGTGTCAATGGATTCTAACTTGTGTTTTCCATATGTCAGATTTGCAGCAACATTTGCCTGTCTACTGCACTGTATAATTGTCTCCCGAGTGGCGCAGTGGTCTAAGGCACTGCATCGCAGTGCTAGCTGTGCCACTAGAGATCCTGGTTCGAATCCAGGCTCTGTCGTAGCCGGCCGTGACCGGGAGACCCATGGGGCGGCGCACAATTGGCACAGCGTCGTCCAGGGTAAGGGAGGGAATGGCTGGCAGGGATGTAGCTCAGTTGGTAGAGGATGGCGTTTGCAACGCCAGGGTTGTGGGTTTGATTCCCAGGGGGGGCCAGTATGAAAAATAAAAAAAATAATGTATGCACTCAATAATGTAAGTCGCTCTGGATAAGAGCGTCTGCTAAATGACTAAAATGTAAATGTATAATGATGAAATGTATTGTTACTGTTGGAGGTTGTGCATGTGGCCGTCATATTAGTAGTAATAATAGTGTTAATTGCATGTCAAGACGTTAAGAGACTTATCAGATTGTTCAGCATGTGTTGTTATTGCGCTTTCTAAGAAAACATACATGCTAATTATTTTTTTATAATCAAACACACATGTACAAAAACAGTGCAACTAGTACTTACTCCTCAATTACAGCTCAGAGGCCAAAGTCACCTGTAATTTCGTGTCTAGGATTGTTGGATGATTATTTGGTGTGCCAGGTGTGCCATTTAGATACAAATCAGGGATTGCTCCCACCTCTCTAACATTTAGAAAATATTATTTGATGGTTTGATTTATTTAGGATGCATCTAATTCTGCACAATTCCTCCACCTCTTATTGTTGACGAACAGTGCATTTAAAGGACATTTAAGGCTGGCCCAGAGGGTGACTGACGTTTTAATTGGTCAGGATACATTCTCAACTTTGACCCCTTCAGTTATCACATGTTAACATGCCTGAAATAACTTTCGACTCTCCCCAGGGGAATTCCCAAAATACCTCAGAGCGCTATTAATAGACCTGCCAGTTAGGATACATTCCTTTGGGAATTACTAGAAATAGGGAATGCCAATTTACATTGAGCATTGCACTTCCATTGAATTACCTTTTTTTTGTTTTTGTTGCATAAAACAAATAGGCCTACCAGTAAATGCTTATTACCATGTTATAGTAGAACATTGTACGATATTCTCTATTGATGCTAGTGTGGTGTCAGTTGTTACTGTAGATACTATTTGCAAGGTTAAATTACCCCAGCCAATAAGGGCCCGGGGGAGGAACAGTCTGGTTCTGTTGCTGTGTTGTTGAGCCAAGAGTTCAGGAGGTGAATGGGGTTGTGAGGAGCTCCATCTGCCTCAAGCCTTTCCAAATAACCAGACTCTGTCATCCACACATTTGGTTATCCTGAGCTCATTAACCACCACACCAGTGAATTCAAATGTCATTCTATAAAGTAGTTTATATATTCTGTTGCCTGTGTTTTTTGGTGGATAAGAGTACAGCTGTAAATGCTCTCTAACAGTATTTGGTTTAATTTGAAGTTATTCTACCAGTGATTTTTGTTCAGGTCATAGGGTAGACTGTTTGAACCCTGTATCTGAATTGAACTTACATTTGATTGCCTTTCACATTTACCCCATGTTTTGTCATGGTTTTTGTAACCCAGGATTCTTGTAAAGGGCTTGAAAAGGAAATATTAGATAGTTACAGATTTGAACATTTGGACTTTGGATGGTAAGACAGACTGTCTTTCTCCAGAGCTTGGCAAGGCTTGGCTACAGTCAATTTCTACACGTGATGGATACACACATGCTTCAGTACAACATATTTTAAACTCTGAATTACAGTACCAGTCAAAAGTTTGGACACCCCTACTCATTCCAGGGTTTTTCTTCATTTTACATTGTAGAATAATAGTGAAGACATCAAAACTATGAAATAACACATATTGACTCATGTAGTAACAAAGAAAGTGTTAAACAAATCAAAATATATTTAATTTTTGAGATTCTTCAAATAGCCACCCTTTGCCTTGATGACAGCTTTGCACACTCTTGGCATTCTCTCAACCAGCTTCACCTGGAATGCTTTTCCAACAGTCTTGAAGGAGTTCCTGCATATGCTGAGCACTTGTTGGCTGCTTTTCCTTCACTCTGCGGTCCGACTCATCCCAAACCATCTCAATTTGGTTGAGGTCGGGGGATTGTGGAGGCCAGGTCATCTGATGCAGCACTCCATCACTCTCCTTCTTGGTAAAATAGCCCTTACACAGCCTGGAGGTTTGTTGGGTCATTGTCCTGTTGAAAAACAAATGATAGTCCCACTAAGCCCAAACCAGATGGGATGGCGTATCGCTGCAGAATGCTGTGGTAGCCATGCTGGTTAAATGTGCCTTGAATTCTAAATACATCACAGACAGTGTCACCAGCAAAGCACCCCCACTCCATAACACCTCCTCCTCCATGCTTTACGGTGGGAAATACACATGCGGAGATCATCCGTTCACCCATACAGCGTCTCACAAAGACATGGAACCAAAAATCTCCAATTTGGACACCAGACCAAAGGACAAATTTCCACCGGTCTAATGTCCATTGCTCATGTTTCTTGGCCAAAGCAAGTATTTTCTTCTTATTGGTGTCCTTTAGTAATGGTTTCTTTGCAGCAATTCGACCATGAAGGCCTGATTCACACAGTCTCCTCTGAACAGTTGATGTTGAGATGTGTCTGTTACTTGAACTCTGTGAAGCATTTATTTGGGCTGCAGTTTCTGAGGCTGGTAACTCTAATGTACTTATCCTGTGCAGCAGAGGTAACTCTGGGTCTTCCATTCCTGTGGCGGTCCTCATGAGAGCCAGTTTCATCATAGCGCTTGATGGTTTTTGAGACTGCACTTGAATAAACTTTAAAAGTTCTTGAAAGTTTCCATATTGACTGACCTTCATGTCTTAAAGTAATGATGGACTGTTGTTTCTCTTTGCTTATTTGAGTTGTTCTTGCCATAATATGGACTTGGTCTTTTTCCAAATAGGGCTATCTTCTGAATACCACCCCTACCTTGTCACAACACAACTGATTGGCTCAAATGCATTAAGAAGGAAAGAAATTCCACAAATTAACTTTTAAAAAGGCACACCTGTTAATTGAAATGCATTCCAGGTGACTATCTCATGAAGCTGGCTGAGAGAATGCCAAGAGTGTGCAAAGCTGTCATCAAGGCAAAGGGTGTCTATTTGAAGAATCTCAAATATAAAATATATTTTGATTTGTTTAACACTTTTATGGTTACTACATGATTCCATATGTGTTATTTCATAGTTTTGATGTCTTCACTATTATTCTACAATGCAAAAAACTGTAAAAATAAACAAAAACCCTTGAATGAGTAGGTGTGTCCAAACTTTTGACTGGTAGTGTATATCCAAGCAAATGTCTTAACAAGACATCTTTGTTTTCATTACTGGTTTATAATTGCTAATTTATCAGTTGGTCATCTTTGCTATTGTTGGAACCCTTGAATGCAGTGATGTACTGTCCATGGGTATCTGTTATGATTCAGGAGTAACTTCATATTAGAGATAATGTTACAGGTAGCTGAAGGCTCATGTTTAGAAACATAGACATTTTATTACAATCTGCTGTCTCTCAGGCTTGAGTAAACAATTAATAAAGTAGACCTCCCTTCAGCAACGTAATCACTTTTTTTTTTTTTTTTTTTTCAATTAAGATGTTTAGACAAACAAAAAAATACAGTATATATTTTACTTTATTGTGAAGCCTGTAGTTTACAAGAATAGTTTTAGCTCAGTGATCCTATCATCCAAAAAGAGCAGAGGAACCAGCCAGTGTGCAACAGCTATGCATGGGGTTAAAGAGGAGATGAGAAGTTATCTGGCCTGGGGCAAGTGTCAGTAGACAGGGTGACCTGGCCTAGGCTGTAAAAAGAGCCTCTTTGTAAGACTCCCACTCTGACGTCAAACTAGCACCATAAAGGCATAAATTCATATTTTACATAAATCATCACAACCTTTAAAAGGTTCATCGTGTCTCACTTAGACTTGTTAACATGCGTAGCTAATTACTTTTTTCCGCCTTTTATAAGCTGAGCTAGAGGTGTTCCTCCCAATATTATCAGTGTTGAAAGCAGCGCATGACAGAGGAAGACAGCCTCTCTGGTCCTGCATAGACTTTCAGAGGGAATATAATTAGGTTTTAAGCATCTCTCTTTTGGAGTTGGAATATAAATTGTGCAATATGTTGGAGATGCTTGAATACCACCATTATCAGGTAGGTCCAGTATTATGCTGATTGAAATACATTTTATTTTCCCCCCTTTTCTTTTGGGGTATGGTAAGATAAACATAACATTTATTCAGATGGAACGTGTGACATGGATTGTGAATACATGTATTTATATCTAGGGATATTTAACTATCAAGAGATAGCACAGAAACAAATATACATGAAAAGAAAGTAAATGTCTGCTTACTGCTTACTGCTTACTGCTTTGGGATTTACTAGTAATATTGATAATTTATAACATTTCAACCCATACTTGACTTTCTCTGGTCAAGTCAAGTACTGTATCACTAGTTCAGCTGACATTTATTTTATTTTCATATTAATCAGTAACCAAGTTCAATGCTAATGCCATTTGGTTTCTTTACTCTTTTTACTAATGCTATCTCTTTATTATCATTGTTATAAATGTATGGAAACATTTTCAAGGCTGTTTCTTGTTTATTCAGTGAGATATGAGAGCTCTTTTCTTGAGTGCATAGCACAATTGCAACATGACCAACGATCATCAACCCATCATATCAGCGTTTGAGGATTCTGACTTTCTCACTTATGTCTCTCCCTCTCCTCTCTTAACTCTCCCTCCTTCACACCATCCCTCCCTCCCTCCTCCAGGTGCAGACTCATCTGGAGAACCCCACCAAGTACCACATCCAGCAGGCCCAGCAGCAGCAGGTGAAGCGCTACCTGGGCAAGCTTGGCTCCCTGCCCTGCCCCAACCAGTCCTCTGACCACAGGGGCATGCCTCCGGGGCCGGGCAACAGTGCCCCCAACAGCCCCATGGCCTTACTCACCCTCAACGTCAACTGTGAGAAAGAGGTAACACAACATGCAACATGGCCATAGATGCCGAGCTACAATGCAGTGTGTGTGAATTCAGTGTGCTTTTAAAACCATGATAAATGCCAATTTTCCATTACTTCTGCTTCATAGCAATGTGTATTTGAGTAATGAATGGTAGTAACACCATGGAGTTGGATAATACATATTAATTTAGAAGGAAATTGTATTGTCTGTTGATTAACCCTTAATTGAATCACTGTCTGTTAGAAAATATGTTATCTCGAATTCAATTTTAGTTTTTTTTATTGTAGATGGATGATGTCATTGATGACATAATTAGTCTGGAATCGAGTTATAACGATGATATCCTTGGATTAATGGACCCAGGGCTTCAGATGGCCAATACGGTATGATTGTCTTAATTTACTGTCTGCTTGCGTTAGGCCAGTAACCGAAAGGCTGCTGGTTCGAATACCTGAGCCGACAAGGGGGAAATCTGTCTATGTGCCCTTGAGCAAGGCACTTAACCCTAATTTGCTCCAGGGGCGCCATACTACTATGGCTGACCCTGTAGAACAACACATCTTACTGCGCCTATCCGATGTAGGCCTATGTGACAATAAAACATCAGGGTTTTCTTACCTGCCTGTAGAAAACCCAGATAGCCTTTTCATAGTAGATGTGTCTACAAGTACAGCAGAGTGTTTGCTTACAGATCATTGTGTAAACACATTTTTAAGGGTTAACTACTAATGTTTAAGCACCACCTGGTATATTTTACCCTGCTAACGTTACTATTGTCTGTGGCCCCGTGTAGCTCAGTTGATAGAGCATGGCGCTTGCAACGCCAGGGTTGTGGGTTCGATTCCCACGGGGGGCCAGTATGAAAATGTATGCACTCACTAACTGTAAGTAAATTAAATGAAAAAAATGAAATGTTATCTTGTCTCATCAGATCGCTGTCAACACTAACCTCTTGGACATTTATGGTAACCAGGGCATGCCCCCTCCAGGCCTGGCCATCAACTCCTGC
This sequence comes from Coregonus lavaretus, assembly GCF_964263955.1. NCBI lineage: Eukaryota > Metazoa > Chordata > Actinopteri > Salmoniformes > Salmonidae > Coregonus > Coregonus lavaretus. Next base: position 29,488,495 of record NC_140007.1, on the reverse strand, counting down.
CCTGCCAACCTGCCCAACATCAAAAGGGAATACTCAGGTGAGCATGACCCCATTACATGGAAAAGATTCAAACATGGTGTTACCAATTACTCTACAGACCTTTGTGACTGAGCAATATGTGTAAAAGGGTCAGGGAAATGTGTATGCATGTGCTTTGCATTGATATGGTTTTTGATTATTGTAAACTTTGTTATTTTGTAATTCAAAATAAGGAGAAATGCAATGAACATTTTATGTGCCAAATAGTTTCCCAATCTCCGGCCATCATGCACATGCTGGACAAGTCTGGATCGTGTGGCAAGTTTGAGAACTATCCAAGGCCTGAAGGGTTTCCTGTAGGTACGTCTGCATAGTCATATTCATATTTACTTTAGCTAACTGTGAGTTTGAGTTAGGTTACACGGGTGCATATTGCTTAGCCTTTAATGTGCTCAGCACAGTTTCATTTATTTTCTTCCCGACTAACTAAATGTTTCTGGCATAACTGTTTGTTGTGTGTCAACATCAATGTTTGCCATTGTCTTTCAGATGTAGGATCTTAAATTGATCCAGTTTGAAAATAATCCTGCAGCAACTGCAGGAAATGTGAATTACTATGTGGATTATAATTAATGTACAATTTTGTAGGGGTTGATACATTTTTCATAAGGGAAAATCAAATCTGAAATGTCACAGTGGAAATTACACATTTTAAACCTCAAATACACTACACGTTTTACATTTCCTGCATTGCAAGTATGTTCTCCTGCAACAGGGTTATCAAATTAAGATCCTACATCTGTAGTTTTTATGAGTCATTGTCCATACCTAATGCTAACTGCTTTATTTCAGAAGCAGAGGTCAGGGCAATGGCAAAGGAAAGACAGAAGAAGGATAACCATAATTTGAGTGAGTTTTGTTATACTGTAATTATCAGCTATCTAGTAATATGATGTGGGTTGTTTAGATATGCTGTGATATTACCTGTTCTTTATTACATTTTGCATGATTGATTGTTTCTTATTGTTCTCATCTTGGCCCTATTTGCTGTAGTTGAGAGAAGACGGAGGTTTAACATCAACGACCGGATCAAAGAATTGGGGACAATGATTCCAAAATCAAATGATCCGTAAGTTGCGTATGTTGACGCAGATTTTAAGTCTTTCTATCAGATACAGCACAGTCTGGAATTATTGGATCCCTTGATAAAGATGAGCAAAAAAAACTTTATAAAATCAATAATACAAAAATTTGAACAATTATATATTATTTTATACTAATACAATTGCTCAAAGGAAGAGATGTTGTGTAACAAGTAATAAAAACAAATCTCAAAATGATATGGGTCAAAATTATTGTAACGACACTGAGCCTTTTTCTAAAATGTTTTATTAGATTGGGGAACACACTAGGAGGGATCTTAGACCATTCCTCCGTACAGAATCTTTCCATATCCTTGTATAATTTGTCTGCGCTAATGGACTGCCCTCTTCAATTTAAACCACAGGTTTTCAATATGGTTATGCCATTGCAAAATGTTGATTTTGTTGTCAATTAACCATTTATTTGTGGATATTGTCTTGCTGGAATATTCACTTGCGGCAAAGTTTCAGCCTCCTGGCAGAGGCAACCAGGTTTTGGGCTAAAATATCCTGGTACTTGGTCAAGTTCATAATGCCGTTGACCTTAACAAGGGCCCTAGGACCAGTGGAAGCAAAATAGCCCCATAACATCAAAGATCCACCACCATATTTTACAGTAGGGATGAGGTATTTTACTGCATATGCATTGTTCTTTCGAAGGCCAAACCCATCGCTGGTGTGCATGGCCAAAAATGGTCATCTGACCATAGCACTGGTCCAATCCAAGTGCCAATGCCGTTTAGCAAACTCCAGGTGGTGCTATGGTCAGATGACATGAAAATAGAGGTCTTTGGCAACGAACACCAATGGTGGGTTTGGCCTTTGAGGACCTGGAACGATTCTGTATGGAGGAATGGTCTAAGATCCCTCCCAAAGTGTTCTCCAATCTCATAAAACATTTTAGAAAAAGGCTCAGTGTCGTTATCCTCGCAAAGGGAAGGGTACTGGAGTATTAAAAACAGGGGATCCAAACATTTTAACCCCTATCTTTTAGCGTTTTTTGTTAAATGAAATCTCTTTCTCTGAGCAATTGTATTAGTATAAAATATATTTATTTTTTAACATACAATTAGCTCAGTATTTGTATTATTTATGTTATACAGTCTTTTTGCTCAACTTTATCAAAGGATCCAATAATTCTGGACCCCACTGTATATATCATGGGTCAGACATTCACCCTAGGTTAGAGTTGACGATAATTATAGATCAATGCCTCAGTTTATTTCCAATGCATCCATACCCTTGAGAATAGTGTGAGTTAGAACGTTGTCAGTGGACTCTAGAATGCTAACAGTTCCGGCTGATAAAATCTTGCTGGCCTACCGTGCCCCTTTCTGGTCCTCAGGGATATGCGTTGGAACAAAGGCACCATTCTCAAGGCGTCGGTGGACTACATCAGGAAGCTACAGAGGGAGCAGCAGAGGGCCAAGGAGCTGGAGAACAGACAGAAGAAGCTGGAGCACGCCAATAGACACCTGATGCTGCGGATACAGGTACAGCACTGTAGGCCGTGGCGCACTGGGAGAGAAAAGGAGCTACTAGCCATGCCTTCAAAATGTCACACACTGTATTAGCCAATCAAAGTAGGTTTGAATTGAGATGAGGCTCTTCTATATTCTGGATGGGATCAGATATGCAGCATACAGACAGACAATGTTGATAACACTCTCTCGCTTTCCTTTCTCTTTTCTCTTTCTCCCTCCCTTGATGGGGTTCAGGAGTTGGAGATGCAAGCTCGTGCCCATGGTCTGACCACAGCCTCATCTGCCCTCTGCTCAGCGGAGCGCTCAGCCCGAGGCATCAAGCAGGAGCCAGCCCTGGGAGACTGCCACCAAGATCTGTACCCAATCCACCCCCAACACCAACACCACCCAGCCTGCACTCCAGACCAGGTTCAGTACACCACCTTGGAGCTCAACGATGGAGCATCTCCCTACACCGAGGGCCACAGGGGTGTCTCAGGCGACCAGAGGCATTACGGCGGTCATACTAAGGGGGCCTTGAAGCTCAGTGACATCCTGATGGCCGACATCTTGTCCCCGGTGGGAGGGGGAGACCCCCTGCTCTCCTCTGTCTCGCCCGGGGCCTCTAAGGACAGCAGCTGCTCAGGCAGCATAAGCATGGAAGAGAACGACCAGAGCTGTTAGCACTCACTGCTGCCACTCCCCCCACCTGCATCTTTATCTCCATCCCTCCAACCTGTTCTATGTTGTGTTGAGGCCTCCTCAGACAACTCCCTTCAGTAGATAACTTCAGCCAGCTGCTGGTTGGTTAGTTAGTTAGTTAGTTTGTTTGTTTTCAGGTGTTTACACATATTACATTTTTCATAGCTATTTTTTATTTTAATTTTTTATTATATGGTATCATTGGGTTCTGAAAGACATCAAACTGAATTTAGTTCAGTTTCTCTTATGTATTGAGTTTAAATTACTTTTTAATAGTTTGTTTTAATAGATCATGGTCTGATTTTATAAATACTTTGATGACAATGAGTCAGGGAGTGATATCTCACCAAAGGTATTCATCCCCCTTGGTGTTTTTCCTATTTTGTTGCATTACAACCGGTAATTTAAATGGATTTTTATTTGAATTTCATGTAATGGACATACACAAAATAGTCCAAATTGGTGAAGCCCCTAAATAAGATCTGGTGCAACCAATTACCTTCAGAAGTCACATAATTAGTTAAATAAAGTCCACCTGGGTGCAATCTAAGTGTCACATGATCTCAGTATATATATACCTGTTCTGAAAGGCCCCAGAGTCTGCAACACCACTAAGCAAGGGGCACCACCAAGCAAGCGGCACCATGAAGACCAAGGAGCTCTCCAAACAGGTCAGGGACAAAGTAGTGGAGAGGTACAGATCAGGGTTGGGTTATAAAAAATATCCGAAACTTTGAACATCCCACAGAGCACCATTAAATCCATTATAAAAAAATGGAAAGAATATGGCACCATAACAAACCTGCCAAGAGAGGGCCGCCCACCAAAACTCATGGCCCAGGCAAGGAGGGCATTAATCAGAGAGGCAACAAAGTGACCAAAGATAACCCTGAAGGAGCTGCAAAGCTCCACAGCGGAGATTGGAGTATCTGTCCATAGGACCAGCCGTACACTCCACAGAGCTGGGCTTTACGGAAGAGTGGCCAGAAAAAAGCCATTGCTTAAAGAAAAAAATAAGGCCATCAAGGAAAACGCTATGTCTGGCGCAAACCCAACACATTTCATCATCCCGAGAACACCATCAGCATGATGCGGCCACTACCATGCTTCACTGTGGGGATGTTTTTCATCGTTAGGGACTGGGAAACTGGTCAGAATTGAAGGAATGATGGATGAATACAGGGAAATTCTTGAGGGAAACCTGTTTCAGTCTTCCAGAGATTTGAGACTGGGACGGAGGTTCACCTTCCATCAGGACAATGACCCTAAGCATACTGCTAAAGCAACACTTGAGTGGTTTAAGGGGAAACATTTAAATGTCTTGGAATGGCCTAGTCAAAGCCCAGACCTCAATCCAATTGATAATCTGTGGTATGACTTAAAGATTGCTGTACACCAGCGGAACCCATCCAACTTGAAGGACCTGGAGCAGTTTTGCCTTGAAGAATGGGCAAAAATCCCAGTGGCTAGATGTGCCAAGCTTATAGAGACATACCCCAAGAGACTTGCAGCTGTAATTGCTGCAAAAGGTGGCTCTACAAAGTATTGACTTTGGGGGGGTGAATAGTTATGCACGCTCAAGTTTTCTGTTTTTTTGTCTAATTTCTTGTTTGTTTCACTAGAAAAAATATTTTGCATCTTCAAAGTGGTAGGCATGTTGTGTAAATCAAATGAAATAAAACCCCTAAAAAAATCCATTTAAATTCTAGGAATAGGAAAAATGCCAAGGGGGTGAATACTTTCACAAGCCATTGTACCTGTGTATAGTCATCCTGGTATAGGGCAGACTATGATTGATAAGCTAAAAATGGTGGTTAAATATATTGTTGGTGTGTTACACAGTCACACTACTTGCTTTATAGCATGTCTATTCAGCGCAATATAACAGAAGCGATAATACATTATTTTGATTACTTTTGTGCTTTACTATCGTCTTAGATTGAACTTGAATGAGATAATGTCTTAGTCAGAAGATTTGTAAACGTTTCACATATAGCACAGAACATAATGTCAGTCTACCAATATTGGTAGAAATGCAACATTGATTTCAATACAGGCACATTTTGCTTGATGAAGAAATGAATGATAATAAGATTAAAATGTATTGCAGCAAATACTCACTAAGAAGTGTATATCCTAGGAAGAAAAATAAATTTGGTTTTTAACTTGTCCATTTCCTAAATTATGATTGATTTGTTGTACACTTATTAGGATTTGCATCCATTTCGTGTTTAAGAGATATTCAGGACATTTTTTTCAATTATGTGAATGTTTATATTGCCAGGAATATAAGGAAACTGCTGTGGGATTTTTTTTTGTAAATGTATGAAATTGTTTAAACACTGGAATGACGTCCATAAATTGAAAATGGTTTAGTTGGTAACCAATGTTTTTATATTTACTAACAATTATATTTAGGGTTTTCAAATGATTGATTGTAGTTATAACTATAAGCTGTACTGTTAATGTATATTTCTACTGTTTAACAACTGTAGCAAAGCACTCAAATATGCCTTTGATAATAACTATCTACTGTACATTACACAACTGTATTCTGTGGAACTATGCAATGATTACAGTCGTGCCTGTTTTACCCAGAATACATTAGACACATTAGGCTGGTCATCTATTATGTTGTAATGATTAGTAAGAAGCGCCTAGCAGAATGATTTACATTGACGTGAAGTGCCTTACTGTTAGTTTTTTGTTTTCCACAGATCTAGGAGGACTACTAGACACTGGTATGTTGTTGTTGTTGTTTCTGGTGTTTGGTGTTTCACATATGAAGTGTTGAGCTGCAAGGCCCCTAAGGGAAGCAGTAGGGAAGGGCCTTTTGTCAGACAGAGTAGAAGACCATGTTATGGGCCTCCAAATGTCTCTCTAGGTCATCCATTTTGTTTGGGATGTTTTTGATGCTAGAGTTCTGTTTTGAGGTCAGAATTCCACTCGGAGGGCAATAATCAAAACATTGTTTTACGGAATTCTCAGCTTATTTTTTAAGACCAATTCTTTTTCTGAATGTAACGTAACTCACAGTGTTGACTGCCAAAATGTGTTGCCAAAATCAAAGTGAAGTCTAAAATATGCAAAGAAGGAATTAACATTGTTGTTTTTTGATGTTGTACCTTTGTGTACGGATGTTTCTTCTTTATTTATAGAGCAATAATTTAAGAATAATGGCAATCAGACTGCACGTAAAGCTAAGCACAAAGAAGTCAATACACTTATAGGGGCATTCTCTGTAGTACCATACCACTGCAGAATGGCCCTCATGGTCAAACTGAACCCAGGTCTGTCTGGTAATATTTAGACACAGGCCTGTCATTCACTCACTGCCCTTTGACTGAACACAGATCAGCATATAATTTCCATAGACAATGTCACCCACTTGTGTTGATGACACCATTATGCACTAAGATTGGTGTTTTCAACCATAGAACTTAAATGCATAGAACTAACATTTCCATTTAAAGCAATGGTGACAGTTGATTGATGGTCATTATTTGTAAATAAACATGTTGATTGGTCCACTTGTTACCATGGCACAGTTTGGGTATACCACTAACATTTCAAAGAGCCATGTTTGTTCACACATTGAACACCCCTGGCTGTCAGTTCTATTAATTGTATTTACATGGTTCAGATAGACGCTTCTGCCTCTGCTGAGATTGCCACTGTAATCTGATAATGATTCTGTTGCCAGGGGAGATGGAGGTAGTGATGTTAATACACTGTTTAGGGATGGATCAATGATGTCAAGCCCATTCATTGGAACTGAGTGTGAAAAATATATTGTGACAAACATTAAAGTAAATGAAATATTTGTACCTGTGTCATTGCAGGAGTATTTTTCTTTCTAAGATTTCCTTTTATCAAAGTATTTCACTAATTGTCTCTGAACACTAATGATGGGAAAATAATACGCTATACATTTAGGTTAATGAGAATAGATGATGTATAGAATAGACTATCACCAGCCGTCAAGAAGAACCAAGTTCATCACACCAGCTCTTGAAAGCCTGACACAGAATATCATCACTGATGTCATGCAAGATTTCTGTAGAGATGAGACAGTACAGTAAATGTGCTTGTGTAGCGGACGTAACATTGCTTGCTTAGCGAGAACCACTTCCTCCTAATTCGTCTCACACCGAGGCTCGAACACAGGACCTCTGCCTTGCTAGCACATGTACAGTAACTGCCCTCCCGAAGTGTATTACCAGTCGCGCCACAGAGAAAGCTAGCTATTTGGTGACACAAGTGGGGACACTTCAGGCTGAAGAGTGAGTTTCACAAATCCCCATGTGCTACATTCACCCCTCAAACTTACTCCACAGCGACTCCAGCGTTGAGCTGAGCGCAACTGCAGATCCAGGTCACGGCACCATCTGTAACAGATGTCACGTTGATTGCTTAGCGAGTACCACTTCCTCCTGATTCAAGCTGGAACCCAGGACCTCTGCCTTGCTAGCACACTTGACCGTCCTCCCGAAGCGTCTTACCAGTCTGCCATGCGAAAAGCTAGCTATTCTGCAACAAAGTAGGGACACTTCAGGCTGAGGAGTGAGTTTCACACATCCTCTTGTTTTGGGAATTCCAAAACTCATACTGTATGGTCATGTCTAGGAATGTTCTGATTTAAAAAGGCAGTCTGATGGTGTTCTTAAAGCGGCAATCAGCAGTTGAAACAATAACAAAGTGGGTTCCCCACCCCTATTTCGGTAAAAAGCTGAGGGATGGGGTGGAAGAAATGTAACCACTCTCAAATTCATAGACGGAGCTATGGATGCAAGGACAGACCATCCATGATATTAAAAGTATTGTTTTAACCATGTTTTGAGGCTGTTTGTTTATATTTACTTTCTTTACTAGCATAGGAGTAAAACAAGCTTATATTTTGGGTTCTGATGGAGTACGACAGTTGAATTTAGCTCATGAGGCATTTATAAGTTATATTCCTCAATAATCAATAGGTACATATCATTAATTTATACAGTGCCTTCGGAAAGTATTCACACCCCTTGACTTTTTCCACATTTTGTTACGTTACAGCCTTATTTTAAAATGGTTGAAATAAAACATTTTCCTCAATCTACACACAATAACCCATAATGACAATGTGAAAACAGGTTTTTAGAAAAACAAAAATATCTTATTTACATACGTATTCAGACCCTTTGCTATGAGACTTGAAATTGAGCTCAGGTGCATCCTGTTTCCATTGATCATCCTTGAGATGTTTCTACAACTTGATTGGAGTCCACCTGTGGTATATACAATTGATTGGACATGATTTGGAAAGGCACACACCTGTCTATATAAGGTTCCACAGTTGACAGTGCATGTCAGAGCAAAAACCAAGCCATGAGGTCAAAGGAATTGTCCGTAGAGCTCCGAGACAGGATTGTGTCGAGCCACAAATCTGGGGAAGGGTACCAAAATATTTCTGCAGCACTGAAGGGCCCCAAGAACACAGTGGCCTCCATCATTCTTAAATGGAAGAAGTTTGGAACCACCAAGACTCTTCCTAGAGCTGGCTGCCTGGCCAAACTGAGCAATCGGAGGAGAAGGGCCTTAGTTAGGGAGGTGACCAAGAACTCGATGGTCACTCTGACAGAGCTCTAGAGTTCCTCTGTGGAGATGGGAGAACCTTCCAGAAGGACAACCATCTCTGCAGCACTCCACCAATCAGGCCTTTTTGGTAGAGTGGCCAGACGGAAGCCACTCCTCAGTAAAAGGCACATGACAGCCCGCTTGGAGTTTGCCAAAAGGCACCTAAAGACTCTCAGACCATGAGAAACACGATTCTCTGGTCTGATGAAACCAAGATTGAACTCTTTGGCCTGAATGCCAAGCGTCACGTCTGGAGGAAACCTGGCACCATCCCTACGGTGAAGCATGGTGCTGGCAGCATCATGCTGTGGGGATGTTTTTCAGCGGCAGGGACAGGGAGACTAGTCAGGATCGAGGGAAAGATGAACGGAGCAAAGTACAGAGAGATCTTTGATGAAAACCTGCTCCAGAGCACTCAAGACCTCAGACTGGGGCGAAGGTTCACCTTCCAACAGGACAACGACCCTAAGCACACAGTCAAGACAATGCAGGAGTAGCATTGGGACAAGTCTCTGAATGTCCTTGATTGGCCCACCCAGAGCCCGGACTTGAACCTGATCAAACATCTCTGGAGAGACCTGAAATTAGATGACAGAGCTTGAGAGGATCTGCAGAGAAAAATGGGAGAAACTCCCCAAATACAGGTGTGCCAAGCTTGTAGTGTCATAGCCAAGAAGACTCGAGGCTGTAATTGCTGCCAAAGGTGCTTCAACAAAGTACTGAGTAAAGGGTCTGAATACTTAGGTAAATGTGATATTTCCATTTTTTATTTTTAATACATCTGCCAACATTTCTAAAAACCTGTTTTTGCTTTGTCATTATGAGGTATTGTGTGTAAATTGATGAGGGAAAAACAACAATTTAATACAGTTTAGAATAAGGCTGTAAAGTAACAAAAAGTGAAGGGGTCTGAATACTTTCCGAATGCACTGTATGTCCAAAAATTGATGTAGCAACAGCAGACTGCCCTTTTGAAGGAAAGATGTCCAGACCTGCACAGCACAGTCCTGTGTGAAGAGGCATCCTCAGGGTGTTTAAGTTGTTCACTCAGAGACTTCTGCACCAGGGCCAGAGTGCAGCCCTGGTGCCACAAAGGCAGCTCCAGCCCCACCATGCAGCGGCTGATCCGGGCCTTCTCCTCTTCCGTCTGGAGCCCTTTCTGGCAGCCACGTACACCATGAAGGACATGTTGATGTTCACCGCCTCCCCGTGGAGCAGCACAGGCAGCACTTTCTGCAAAGGTAAAGTTATACTGTATGCATATTTGCCAAATTGTCTCTTTACTTGTCAAAAATATATCTCATCATTCACACCTTCCCTGATGCCTTATTCTCCATCCTTTCATATCCCCTCCATACACCTTTTTTATCATTCACTCTACTATTAACTCAGTGATAAACTTTTTACCATTTGTAGCTCAGGTCTGACTAGGTGGCCAAAGTCCACCAGTCTGTCCAGGTCATCCTCCCACAGGTTGGATGGTTTCTATGGCAATGCATGGGGACGTAGAGCCAGCATCCTCCAGGTCACAGCAGCCACTGGCCTTCTGGTCACAGGACTGAAAGCTGGAGTCCAGCAGGTCCCCGCCTACAGTCTCCAGGAGCTCAAACAGGCCCCTGTGTTTCATCAGGGCCATCTGGAACACAAAGGATGATGGACATAGCTGATTTATTAGCTCCATACAGGGTTTGGAAACACAATGTAAGTAAGACACTATCAACGGGGTGGTTTAGGCTTGTAAAAAGTGCTCAACTTTCTTCATTAACATTTGTTAATTTGTAATCGTGATTAGTAAAGAGTGTAATAGACATGTAATAGACAGCAAACAAATACAACCACCCCTTGCTGTTAAGGGATGGTTGTCCAAAACAACTGGGGTGTCCCGTTTTCCAGATAGGTCTCGAAATGCACAGATCAGTCTCAGTCGTTTTAGAAAGATGATACAGTGGGGGAAAAAAGTATTTAGTCAGCCACCAATTGTGCAAGTTCTCCCACTTAAAAAGATGAGAGAGGCCTGTAATTTTCATCATAGGTACACATCAAATCCTGAAAATCACATTGTAGGATTTTTGATGAATTTATTTGCAAATTATGGTGGAAAATAAGTATTTGGTCAATAACAAAAGTTTCTCAATACTTTGTTATATACCCTTTGTTGGCAATGACACAGGTCAAACGTTTTCTGTAAGTCTTCACAAGGTTTTCACACACTGTTGCTGGTATTTTGGCCCATTCCTCCATGCAGATCTCCTCTAGAGCAGTGATGTTTTGGGGCTGTCGCTGGGCAACACGGACTTTCAACTCCCTCCAAAGATTTTCTATGGGGTTGAGATCTGGAGACTGGCTAGGCCACTCCAGGACCTTGAAATGCTTCTTACGAAGCCACTCCTTCGTTGCCCGGGCGGTGTGTTTGGGATCATTGTCATGCTGAAAGACCCAGCCACGTTTCATCTTCAATGCCCTTGCTGATGGAAGGAGGTTTTCACTCAAAATCTCATGATACATGGCCCCATTCATTCTTTCCTTTACACGGATCAGTCGTCCTGGTCCCTTTGCAGAAAAACAGCCCCAAAGCATGATGTTTCCACCCCCATGCTTCACAGTAGGTATGGTGTTCTTTGGATGCAACTCAGCATTCTTTGTCCTCCAAACACGACGAGTTGAGTTTTTACCAAAAAGTTCTATTTTGGTTTCATCTGACCATATGACATTCTCCCAATCCTCTTCTGGATCATCCAAATGCACTCTAGCAAACTTCAGACGGGCCTGGACATGTACTGGCTTAAGCAGGGGGACACGTCTGGCACTGCAGGATTTGAGTCCCTGGCGGCGTAGTGTGTTACTGATGGTAGGCTTTGTTACTTTGGTCCCAGCTCTCTGCAGGTCATTCACTAGGTCCCCCCGTGTGGTTCTGGGATTTTTGCTCACCGTTCTTGTGATCATTTTGACCCCACGGGGTGAGATCTTGCGTGGAGCCCCAGATCGAGGGAGATTATCAGTGGTCTTGTATGTCTTCCATTTCCTAATAATTGCTCCCACAGTTGATTTCTTCAAACCAAGCTGCTTACCTATTGCAGATTCAGTCTTCCCAGCCTGGTGCAGGTCTACAATTTTGTTTCTGGTGTCCTTTGACAGCTCTTTGGTCTTGGCCATAGTGGAGTTTGGAGTGTGACTGTTTGAGGTTGTGGACAGGTGTCTTTTATACTGATAACAAGTTCAAACAGGTGCCATTAATACAGGTAACGAGTGGAGGACAGAGGAGCCTCTTAAAGAAGAAGTTACAGGTCTGTGAGAGCCAGAAATCTTGCTTGTTTGTAGGTGACCAAATACTTATTTTCCACCATAATTTGCAAATAAATTCATTAAAAATCCTACAATGTGATTTTCTCGATTTTCTTTTCTCAATTTGTCTGTCATATTTGACGTGTACCTATGATGAAAATTACAGGCCTCTCATCTTTTTAAGTGGGAGAACTTGCACAATTGGTGGCTGACTAAATACTTTTTTCCCCCACTGTATGTTCAGTTTGTATTGCTGTCACATATTCAACCCACATGCATACTGTGATGAGTACCTTGAACATTTCTGCCATCCCAATATAAACCTGCCAGCAAGGAACAGTTTGAATGAAAGTACGGTCTAAAAACGTTGCAACCGGGGGATATATAGTCCCCTGTAGCTCAGTTGGTAGAGCATGGCGCATGCAACGCCAGGGTTGTGGGTTCGTTTCCCACGGGGGGCCAGTATGAAAATGTATGCACTCACTAACTGTAAGTTGCTCTGGATAAGAGCGTCTGCTAAATGACTAAAATGTCAAATGTAATATAACTCCCCAGCTTGTTCTTTCCATTGGCAGAGTTGACTCCAGTTTTAGCCCCCACACTTGCATCAATGTAGAAGAGCAGGGTGGTTGGGACGTGGATATAGGGGGTTCGTCTCCGGTAGAGAGAAACAGCTAGGCCCACCACATCCAGACACACCCCTCCTCCAATAGCAATGAGGGGCTCAGAGCGCCTGTCTATGCCAAACTTGTGGACCTCCTCCAGAATCCTGGTCACGAGCTCCATGGACTTGGTCTCCTCTGTAGTGGGCAGTGGGAGGATCCTATAGAGAACATTTAATGGACCTGTTCTCCTCTGTGGGGGCAGTGGAAGGATCTTATACAGAATATTTCTGGCATCAAAGTACCTGGTGACCTGGGAGCCATAGAGCTGATTGACTGTCTCATCGATGACAATGAAGCCGTTGATGCACTGGGTGTTGCTTCTGAAGGCCTTGAGCTCCTCCTGGTCCTCTATATGGCCACACAGCAGTGTGTCGTTCACATCATCCAGCAGGTTGTGGCATTGGATCACTGTGTGTAAACCAAGTAATGGCTCTATGAAAAGGACTGCTGATCCACATTGAGTCAACAAAAATTTAACATCTTATAAGATTAAAATAGGCCCTCTTCTAAACTAACAAATATAGTTTAAATGAACACTAATCAAATGAATTAACTCATTTACGGTTTCCTAGGATTTGGAAACAGAAGTATACTGCCCTTCTTTTACACTGCTGTTTAGCAAGGTCATAATTTTGGCATGCTTATGACTAGATGTGATAAATCCTTCAATTTGTTCCACAAGAAAAATACATGTAAATGCTACTCACATTTTAGCAGCTGATAACCATCCCTCCTTCTGAGACTGTGCACCAGTCTGTCTGTTCCATGCCCCATTCACTTGCACCAGACTGAACTCTGTTTGTTGGCTCGTACCACTATCAGACTCGTCATGTCAGTGCACAACATTTACTGAATGGGATACAGTTGGCTCTGTCATTTTGGAAGGAAATCAATTGTATTATGTATTCCCATTAGCTGTTGCCAAGGCAACTACTACTCTTCTTGGAGTCCAGTAATATTAAGGCAATTTACATACAGTTAAAACATGCTCAATGGGTGACATGTCTGGTGAGTATGCAGGCCTTGGAAGAACTGGGACACTTTCAGCTTCCAGAAATTGTGTACAGATCCTTGCGACATGGGGCTGTGCATTATCATGCTGAAACATGAGGTGATGGTGGCCGATGAATAGCACATCAATGGACCTCAGGATCTCATCTCAGTATCTCTGTGCATTCAAATTGCAATCAATGAAATGCAATTGTGTTCGTTGTCCATACCTTATGCCTGCCCATACCATAACACCACCGCCACCATGTGGCATTCTGTTCACAACGTTGAAGTCAGCAAACCGCTCGCCCTGCAGTTGTGAGGCCGGTTGGACGTATTACCAAATTCTCTGAAACGACATTGGAGGTGGCAATTGGTGGACATTCCTACAGTCAGCATGCCAATTGCACGCTTCTTCAAAACTTGAGACGTCTGTGGCATTGTGTTGTGTGACAAAACTGCACATTTTAGAGTGGCCTTTCAATGTCCCCAGCACAAGGTGCACCAGTGTAATGATCATGCTTTTTAATCAGCTTCTTGATATGCCACACCTGTCAGGTGGATGGACTATCTTGGCAAAGGAGAAACGCTCACTAACAGGGATGTAAACAAATTTGTGCACACAATTTGAGAGAAATACGCTTTTTGTGAGTATGGAAAATTTCTGGGATCTTTTATTTCAGCTCATGAAACATGGGACCAACACTTTACATGTCGCATTTATATTTTTGTTCAGTGTTATTTGTATGGGGTATGGTGGCCGTTGGCTCAATTTACCCCAAGGCAAAACAATTTTTTTACAGAGTCTGGTGCTCTTTAATGTGTGGATAGGCCACTGGGAGTAAACGGATACCGGACTGCACTCTGGGCAAAGAGTGATGACAGACACAGAAGCTCAGTCTAGAAGTTTAATGATGAAACAGAGCATACATGTGCTATTTGGTCAAAAACGCACAAATATCCCTGCAAATGAAAACAGTCTGATGTCCACAAAAGCCAACCTTGCCATGGTGAATAATCCAATAATAATTGGTACAACACATGAAAGGAAACAAAGAGTTTACCAGAATCTCTAAATGAAAATATATATATTTTATATATATATATTATATATTATTATTATATATATATATTTTATATATAAATATTATATATTATTATTATTATATTATAAAATACTGGCAGATCAATAAAATGTCCTTGTAGATCTAATTAAATTCTAAATTAATATCTATGGGGCTTTTATACAATTTTGACTATAATGGTCCACACAGCTACAAGGAAGCACTTTCATTCTAGCTTTAGGACCTTATATTCTAGCTTAGAGATGTATAAAACAATCTTAAAACGTTCTACTTTGGTTTAGATACTGTACAAGCATCATGAAACCTAGAACACAAATTAATTTGCCTTTGTGTAAATCATATTTTTTTACCTAAATTGCTTACCACTTTTTCCATGTGGTTTCTTCCTTCACAGACACCATGAAATGAACTCTTCCTAAATATTTGGTCACATGATTCATTTTATGTATGGTTTCCTAGAAACAAGGGGTGGCTCAACTAACACTTTGGCTCAACTTACCCCACTCTCCCCTACAGAATACAAGTCTGCAGCAGTCAATGTAGAATGGAACCATTTGCTTTGCTTTAGCAATGGAGATATATTCCCCACTATGATACCTGGCACTACCATTACCCAGTAAATACAAAGATGACCCTAACCAGAAAAATAGAAGATAACCAATCTTTAAAAATCCTGCTCTTTTTAGCTGAAGATTAAATTATTTAAAGATTTTGATAAGATTACCACATGCCCATGCAACCTAATAATATAACCTATGCGCCTATATAATATGTGCTAATCATATTCCATTCCTTTCACGTATGCATACTTATGGTAAGATACTTATTCTTAATTATAGATAAAATGGACTTTCCCTGAAACAAAACTTCACGAAGGCTGACAAAAAAAGTATTTATTGTCCACAAAGGGACAGAACCATCCAATCCTTGTAAATCTGCTGGATCCTCCTGTGTGGATGAAGCACAGCTTGGATCACAGTGCTCTGTAAACGTGCAGGACAGGACACACCCCCATATTGATCCGAGCCATAGCCAACCAGGCAGCGCAAAAAGGTTTGACAGTTTTGACAGGATGAGCTTTGGTCAATTGTAAGTACAGTGAGGGAAAAAGTATTTGATCCCCTGCTGATTTTGTACGTTTGCCCACTGACAAAGAACTGATCAGACTATAATTTTAATGGTAGGTTTATCTGAACAGTGAGAGACAGAATAACAACAACAAAATCCAGAAAAACGCATGTCAAAAATGTTATAAATTTATTTGCATTTTAATGAGGGAAATAAGTATTTGACCCCCTCTCAATCAGAAAGATTTCCGGCTCCCAGGTGTCTTTTATACAGGTAACGAGCTGAGATTAGGAGCACACTCTTAAAGGGAGTGCTCCTAATCTCAGTTTGTTACCTGTAGAAAAGACACCTGTCCACAGAAGCAATCAATCAATCAGATTCCAAACTCTCCACCATGGCCAAGACCAAAGAGCTCTCCAAGGATGTCAGGGACAAGATTGTAGACTTACACAAGGCTGGAATGGGCTACAAGACCATCGCCAAGCAGCTTGGTGAGAAGGTGACAACAGTTGGTGCGATTATTCGCAAATGGAAGAAACACAAAATAACTGTCAATCTCCCTCGGCCTGGGGCTCCATGCAAGATATCACCTCGTGGAGTTGCAATGATCATGAGAACGGTGAGGAATCAGCTACAGAACTACATGGGAGGATCTTGTCAATGATCTCAACGCAGCTGGGACCATAGTCACCAAGAAAACAATTGGTAACACACTACGCCGTGAAGGACTGAAATCCTGCAGCGCCCGCAAGGTCCCCCTGCTCAAGAAAGCACATTTACATGCCCGTCTGAAGTTTGCCAATGAACATCTGAATGATTCAGAGGAGAACTGGGTGAAAGTGTTGTTGTCAGATGAGACCAAAATGGATCTCTTTGGCATCAACTCAACTCGCCGTGTTTGGAGAAGGAATGCTGCCTATGACCCCAAGAACACCATCCCCACCGTCAAACATGGAGGTGGAAACATTATGCTTTGGGGGTGTTTTTCTGCTAAGGGGACAGGACAACTTCACCGCATCAAAGGGACGATGGACGTGGCCATGTACCGTCAAATCTTGGGTGAGAACCTCCTTCGCTCAGCCAGGGCATTGAAAATGGGTCGTGGATGGGTATTCCAGCATGACAATGACCCAAAACACACGGCCAAGTCAACAAAGGAGTGGCTCAAGAAAAAGCACATTAAGGTCCTGGAGTGGCCTAGCCAGTCTCCAGACCTTAATCCCATAGAAAATCTGTGGAGGGAGCTGAAGGTTCGAGTTGCCAAACGTCAGCCTCGAAACCTTAATGACTTGAAGAAGATCTGCAAAGAGGAGTGGGACAAAATCCCTCCTGAGATGTGTGCAAACCTGGTGGCCAACTACAAGAAACGTCTGACCTCTGTGATTGCCAACAAGGGTTTTGCCACCAAGTACTAAGTCATGTTTTGCAGACGGGTCAAATACACTGCTCAAAAAAATAAAGGGAACACTTAAACAACACAATGTAACTCCAAGTCAATCACACTTCTGTGAAATCAAACTGTCCACTTAGGAAGCAACACTGATTGACAATACATTTCACATGCTGTTGTGCAAATGGAATAGACAACAGGTGGAAATTATAGGCAATTAGCAAGACACCCCCAATAAAGGACTGGTTTTGCAGGTGGTGACCACAGACCACAGACCACTTCTCAGTTCCTATGCTTCCTGGCTGATGTTTTGGTCACTTTTGAATGCTGGCGGTGCTTTCACTCTAGTGGTAGCATGAGACGGAGTCTACAACCCACACAAGTGGCTCAGGTAGTGCAGCTCATCCAGGATGGCACATCAATGCGAGCTGTGGCAAGAAGGTTTGCTGTGTCTGTCAGCGTAGTGTCCAGAGCATGGAGGCGCTACCAGGAGACAGGCCAGTACATCAGGAGATGTGGAGGAGGCTGTAGGAGGGCAACAACCCAGCAGCAGGACTGCTACCTCCGCCTTTGTGCAAGGAGGAGCAGGAGGAGCACTGCCAGAGCCCTGCAAAATTACCTCCAGCAGGCTACAAATGTGCATGTGTCTGCTCAAATGGTCAGAAACAGACTCCATGAGGGTGGTATGAGGGCCCGACGTCCACAGGTGGGGGTTGTGCTTACAGCCCAACACCGTGCAGGACGTTTGGCATTTGCCAGAGAACACCAAGATTGGCAAATTCGCCACTGGCGCCCTGTGCTCTTCACAGATGAAAGCAGGTTCACACTGAGCACATGTGACAGACGTGACAGAGTCTGGAGACGCCGTGGAGAACGTTCTGCTGCCTGCAACATCCTCCAGCATGACCGGTTTGGCGGTGGGTCAGTCATGGTGTGGGGTGGCATTTCTTTGGGGGGCCGCACAGCCCTCCATGTGCTCGCCAGAGGTAGCCTGACTGCCATTAGGTACCGAGATGAGATCCTCAGACCCCTTGTGAGACCATATGCTGGTGCGGTTGGCCCTGGGTTCCTCCTAATGCAAGACAATTCTAGACCTCATGTGGCTGGAGTGTGTCAGCAGTTCCTGCAAGAGGAAGGCATTGATGCTATGGACTGGCCCGCCCGTTCCCCAGACCTGAATCCAATTGAGCACATCTGGGACTGATGTTTTGGTCACTTTTGAATGCTGGCGGGCCAGTCCATAGCATCAATGCCTTCCTCTTGCAGGAACTGCTGACACACTCCAGCCACATGAGGTCTAGAATTGTCCTCATGTGGCTCCATCCACCAACGCCACGTTGCACCACAGACTGTCCAGGAGTTGGCGGATGCTTTAGTCCAGGTCTGGGAGGAGATCCCTCAGGAGACCATCCGCCACCTCATCAGGAGCATGCCCAGGCGTTGTAGGGAGGTCATACAGGCACGTGGAGGCCACACACACTACTGAGCCTCATTTTGACTTGTTTTAAGGACATTACATCAAAGTTGGATCAGCCTGTAGTGTGGTTTTCCACTTTAATTTTGAGGGTGACTCCGAATCCAGACCTCCATGGGTTGATACATTTGATTTCCATTGATCATTTTTGTGTGATTTTGTTGTCAGCACATTCAACTATGTAAAAAAAAAAAGTATTTAATAAGATTATTTCATTCATTCAGATCTAGGATGTGTTATTTTAGTGTTCCCTTTATTGTTTTGAGCAGTGTACTTATTTCCCTCATTAAAATGCAAATCAATTTATAACATTTTTTGACATGCGTTTTTCTGGATTTTTTTGTTGTTATTCTGTCTCTCACTGTTCAAATAAACCTACCATTAAAATTATAGACTGATCATTTCTTTGTCAGTGGGCAAACGTACAAAATCAGCAGGGGATCAAATACTTTTTTCTCTCACTGTATATTTTATCACTCTGACGACCTGTCTAGTCAGTCAGATAGGATCATACTGTGATAGCCTATATAGATGCCACTATAGGCTACTTACTTATCTCTATGCAGTGTGCACACATCCAGGCCGGTTGATGATGATGATGATGTGGTCTGAACTGAATGAGGGGAGTATATTTACAGTAGATCCTTCTCCTGCCAAACAGTTAGCATCTTCCTCCCATTGCCTGCCATCCATTAGATATCCACATTATATTGACCACTGAAGTATGGCCATTACCACACTGTTAAAACAAACTCAGGTTATAACTCAAAACCTGCACATAAACACAGTAATGAATGCTTCAAACCAGACATTCACCACACTTTTTATACAGAATTTATTAGAGACAGCTTTTAGTGCACAACTATGGGAATGTCTGATACAACGCTAAATAAGTCCAAAAAGCCATGTTTGGGACAGTGGGGAAAAAAAGACCATTAGTAGGCTACACAAATAATAATATCCCAACAGATAGGTTACACATAAATCATATTTTTGGCAGTGTACAGCTCCCTTTTAAAAGTAACCAATTCTCAAGGATGTCATGTCAAACAGAACAGATGGTTACAATCTGGTGGTTGTCTGGTACTCACATGTCAAAATTAATTGGGGGGAGAGAACAAACATTCATCTTCAGGAAGTGCTGTCCATAAATATTGCCAATGCTCTGGTTATTGATATACACATTCTTGAAGGAAAATAAAATTAATCTCTGCATCACTGAGCCAGCTCCCCATAGGGCTTCGTCATTGGTTGTACAGCCTCACAATAAGCCGATTGGGGTACATTATTTGAGGACAAGGGGTGTTACAATGCTTCCGCCATCAGCTCTTGTCTTCAACATGAGCTCCGGTGGATAAAACCCAGTACAACAGTGAGGACAAAATATCCTCAATAAATAAAAGTCATTTATTTCCTCAACAGAAAATGTGTGTTTTTCCACTTGATATGAAGTAGTTCTATATTCATTTGGTATATTTCATAGTTGTCCAATGTGGGAGTCTTGCAGTGGAGATTGACAGGTTGGAATACAGTCCCTCTTTCACTGCGAAGGCACATGAGCCAGCTGCAGGTTGGGTCTCTCTGGGCTACCGCCTTCTTCATCCACATCTGAGCTGTGCTCATCAGAGCTCTCAGTCTCTGAACAGTCATGGGGCACATTCTCATACGCCTCCTCGTCCATTAGCTCTTCTTTTACGCTGAGAAGAAAAGTCATGATAAGGAAAAAGGGTATTTATGATGACTTCTGAAACTGAGAACCATTTCTCCTCTACCAAATCTAGTTTTTAATGGTGATGGAACTCACAGTGGGTGCATAGGGTACTGCTCTTCACTGCTGTCACTGTAGGATCCATTCCCATACCAGAGAGCTGCATTTATCTCCTCCTGCTGGAACATATAGGGCAGAGAACAGAGAGGGAGCTCCTATAGGAGGCTGGATTGAATGGAGGTATACTACTGTCTAGCCATTCAGCCTTAAAAGACACACGCCATAGGTTTATAGAATAATGAGAAAAATACAGGTTTATCGAGGGCCGGTGCCAAAACGAATCAGTTGGACGGGCATTTGATTTCCATAAGCGGGCACCTTTAAAAATAAAAAATATGTTTACGGGACCTCCTATGTGCGCACGCGCATGCACAATTTTTATGGGTGGGTGTTAAAGACCATAGGCAGCTCGTGAGTTTGAAGTTTGCGGAAGCTAACAATTTATCATACCATTTCTACCGATCTGGGTGCTAGTTAAGAATATTTTTATATGCGCATTTTTGATAATAACGTTTTCGTTTCTCAAAACCATTGTCACGTGGTTAATCATAAAAATCTGAATTAAAATGACAAAAGTCTAAAAGTTAAAATTCAACTAATGCGAGAACACCAGCCTCTGGTCACATTCATACACCGTGGTCCATTGGCGGCTAAATAAATTAGCGCATGGAACTCAGAAATAGCCTACAGGCCAATGCAGTAGTAGGGCTACAACTAAGTAAAATACATAGGCCTAAAGTTGACAAATAAAAACATCCTGATTAAAATTCAGGTACTTTCAATCGCATTCATCTCTACTCCGCCTGTCTGCCTCCCTTTCTATCTAATTAGCCTATTTCGGGCCCTCAGAGTTTCCCGCGCCAGTGAGCTCGGAACAGACAGCAGTTTCTTTAAATGACGTTTCCACTGGATATATGGGATCATCAGATCATTATATTTTTGCTCTTTCACACCGAGGCTTGGTGATTATTGAGGCTGGGAGAGTTGGAAAGATTTTTCAAATACTGTGAGGAACTGTTAAAAATAACAAATAAAAAAAACAGACTTTGTTGCCTTACTGTGTGAGGTGAAGAAAAAATTACTGAGAAGCTCAGCTTATTATTAGTGGTGGATGTCAGACAATCAGAAATCAAATGGGCACTTTCCTAAATTTGCAAGCAGCAGGCCAAGTAGGCCTACTCCTATGCGTGCTCAGGCGTGCGCTCCCTCAAAGTTATCAGGACAGAGAAACCAGACATGCTCATCACTCATATGGAGCATTCCAAACAAAAGACACTGAAAAAAAATTATGGTTATGAAATAAACCAAAACTTGTGTAGCAGATTGTGAACTCTGCAAACAACGTTTCCACTCCAAGAATGAGAACAGTAAATGACTAATTAATACATGCATTAACAGAAACGTATGTAACCAAATTATAGGGATTAACGGTACATTTACTAGGCCTATTGTTGACATACAGTACCAGTCAAAGGGTTTTTCTTTATTTTTACTATTTTCTACATTGTAGAATAATGGTGAAGACATCAAAACTATGAAATAACACATATGTAATCATGTAGTAACCAAAAAAAAGTGTTAAACAAATCAAAATATATTTTATATTTGAGATTCTTCAAAGTAGCCACCCTTTGCCTTGATGACAGCTTTGCACACTTTTGGCATTCTCTCAATCAGCTTCATGAGGAATACTTTTCCCACAGTCTTGAAGGAGTTCCCACATATACTGAGCACTTGTTGGCTGCTTTTCCTTCACTCTGCGGTCCAACTCATCCCAAACCATCTCAATTGGGTTGAGATCGGGTGATTGTGGAGGCCAGGTCATCTGATGCAGCACTCCATCACTCTCTTTCTTTGTCAAATAGCCCTTACACAGCCTGGAGGTATGTTTTGGGTCATTGTCCTGTTGAAAAACCAATGATAGTCCCACTAAGCGCAAACCAGATGGGATGGCGTATCGCTGCAGAATGCTGTGGTAGCCATGCTGGTTAAATGTGCCTTGAATTCTAAATAAATCACGACAGTGTCACCAGCAAAGCACCCCACACCACCACACCTCCTCCTCCATGCTTCACGGTGGGAACCACACATGCGGAGATCATCTGTTCACCTACTCTGCGTCTCACAAAGATACGGCGGTTGGAACCAAAAATCTCAAATTTGGACTCATCAGACCAAAGGACAGATTTCCACCTGTCTAATGTCCATTGCTCGTGCTTCTTGGCCCAAGCAAGTCTCTTCTTCTTATTGGTGTCTTTTAGTAGTGGTTTCTTTGCAGCAATTTGACCATGCAGCAGAGGTAACTCTGGGTCTTCCTTTCCTGGGCGGTCCTCATGAGCGCCAGTTTCATCATAGAGATAGATGGTTTTTGCGACTGCACTTGAAGAAACTTTAAAAGTTCTTAATTTTCTGGATTGACTGACCTTCATGTCTTAAAGTAATGATGGACTGTCATTTCTCTTTTCTTATTTGAGCTGTTCTTGGACTTGGTCTTTTACCAAATAGGGCAATCTTCTGTATACCACCCCTACCTTGTCACATCACAACGGATTGCCTCAAATGCATTAATTAACATTTAACAAGGCACACCTGTTAATTGAAATCCATTCCTGGTGACTATCTCATGAAGCTGGTTGAGAGAATGCCAAGTGTGCAAAGTTGTTAACAAGGCAAAGGGTGGCTACTTAGAAAAATCTGAAATATAAAATATATTTTGATTTGTTTAACACTTTTTTGGTTACTACATGATTCCATATGTGTTATTTCATAGTTTTGATGTCTTCACTATTATTCTACAATGTAGAAAATAGTAAAAATAAAGAAAAACCCTGGAATGGAGTAGGTGTGTCTAAACTTTTGACTGTTACTGTGTGTAAATGGAGAATTGATCAAAATAAACAAAACGCAAACAATTCACACAATGAAAGCGCAATAACTGGTGGAAGACAGCTGAGCGCATTCTGGAGACCTGAGTGCATGCATTCTGGAGAGACGCGCCATATCTTCGCCAAACACCTCTCCCCTTCTTCTTGTCAACATTTTAAAATTATACTCAAGACACATTCTCTTCTTCACACATATTTTAGATGCTTTTCACTGACAGCCGCAACTGAATAATCAGCCAGGCTTATTGCCACGTGCGCTGACCAAATTCCGTGCTTCCCAAATAGGCATAGGCACTTGTGATTTGAAAATGCACAGATATTTTTAATTTTTTAAGAAGCTAATGAGAGTCGTTGTCCCAAAGGCAGGAAGGCAGGCGACAAGCTTAGGTCTGCATATTATGCCCATAGAAACGCATTGGGCTTATTCTGGACAGGTTTTGTGGCGAGAGTGAGCCCTCGTGTCACCTCTTCCTTTCTGCTGAAACTCTCACCGGAGAAAGCATCCGAGCGAGCGAAACAGCGCCCCTCTGTCTTACTATATGTAGACCATGTATCTGATGCTGTCTGGGCAGAAATAGTATGACATGCCATATTATTTTTGTCCAGACAGCATCAGATACATGCTTTACACATACTGAGGACAGAGGGGAACTGTTTCGCTCGGATGCTTTATCTGAGATGAATGAGTCTTTCTGTCGGCAGGCTTCTCTGTCAAATAAATGATCAATATTTCATTTGGACGGGAAGGAGTTACAGTATGGTGGCCAGGCCCCCTAACGTCCGTCCTGGGTTTAGCACTCAAAGTAGTCAAAAGAGCATTTACCTTAGGAGTAAGGAAAGCGGAGCTGTGACCATGGCCAGTGTTCTCCCTCTTGAGAGACCTGCAGTTACAAATAAACCCACGTTAATCTATTCAACACACATACTGGGAAATGAAGGGACAACATATCCTCACAATACATTTTTATTTTAGTTACTAGTTCGGAGCGATTAACCGAAATGTCAGTTATTTTAAAATTTTTAATCAACTAATTGACCAATGTCAGTTCAATTATTTGAATTCCATTTAGTTCTGATTTTTTCTGTGAACTCAATGCGCACATTGCACTGCAGTTTCTCTAGAGATAAATCAGATCATGCCCGAACTTAAGTCACATGGTTTCTATTAGTATAATACCAACAGAAATACAGGTTTAACATGTTGAGAAACAGATACATAAAGGGAGCTATACTGGAGAGACCAAGCATGTTAAACATACCCTTCACCAGCAGGCTTCTGTGGCCTTCTCCTCTGGAACTCCATCTCATCAACTGTCCACACAGCTCCTTTTACATTCTCCACTCGCACAAAACACTTGTGGAGGCTGAGGTTGTGTCTCACTGCGTTCTGCAGAGTCAGAAAGCAGAACATTATTCCATACAAGTTGATCTAATGCCATGTAACATTCCTAAAAAACGTAATGAATATGGCATAGCAACTAAACATAGGACAAGGGTATTCATATACATTTAAATGACCACTTAAATAGACAACGAAATACCTTCCATGTTGCTGCGTTGCGTCTAAAATAGGCAAATGTTCGTGTGAACCAATTGTAGATTTCATTTAGTGTCAGCTGCTTATAGGGTGATTCAAATATTGCCTGGAAAAATGCAAACAAATAAACATTCAATTAGCAAACAATAGACTCACTCCTTACGGTATAGCTAACATTTACTCATTGGAGGGTAAACCAGGGTGAAATAAAATTAAAAGATTCCTTACCTGTCTTATTAGGGCTGCGTATGTAAATGGCGGTCTAGCTTCTGTACTGACGTAGAACTCTTTATTCTGAACAATATCTGTTAAAAAAGGAATTTCAAAAATGTGTTTTATTAAAATCAATGATTAAAGCCATTCAAGTAGATAAACCACACAGGCATAAGAGTAGTTCATAGAAATATGTACCCTACTACCCTCATTAGGTTCAGCATCACACTGCTAACTCACCTTGATTCATGGTCTTGCTGTATTTCATGGTCTTGCTGTCTGAGTAGCATCTCCTTCCAGGGCTCACGGTGAGCAGGGTGTGGGGTGGGATGATAGAGGATGAGGTTGGGGGTGGTGTCAGGGGGGTGGAAGGAGCAGTGGCACTTTGAGACAAGCTCATGGAAGGAAGCACCTTGGGAAACGTCACCTGGGAGAAGGAGACGTTGGGCACAAGATTCACCTAGAAAATAAAAAGTTAAGAAGAATTTAAAACACAATATAGAGAACACAGCTGTAGGGAATGCAAACTTGAAGGTGATTATTTTACCATTGTGGCTAATACTCATCTTGCTCTATTGGTAACCTGATTTGAATTTAAGACATGCCCACTTTAATACTCCAGAGACTTACCGTTGGTGTTGCTGGTTTTGACTTTTGCTCAGAGGATTTGAGGTGAGACATCATGGCTTGCAGACGCTCTTTGTCTTTTTTCAACTTAATTGAGGAGAAGATGAAACAACAAAGATGTCATGTGAAGTTGATTACAGTGAGAAGGAACTGTACAATGAATGTGCTTTATTTAAGCAAATGTCTTGTCTACTGTACCTGCAGTTCCAGCTGCTGAACAACCTGCATCTGCACTCGACACTGTGCTGTACTCTTGTCATCCAGTGTATGTTCACTGTTCAGATGCCTGGGGGATGAACACATTTCATGATAAGTCAAGAAAACACTCAAGAAGCCACTGGAACCCAGTGTTGCTAATACAGTAAGAGAGATTGATCTTCATTTGTCTCTCTGACAGATTGAATAGATGAGGAGAAACTCACTTGAGAAAAGCCTGAAAGTCTCCAAAGACAGCCTCACAGCCAGACCATTTGCACATGCCGTGTCCATAGAGAGGGTGAGTGTTTTGTGTGTGATCATCCACAGGACCACTGCAGAGAGACATACATACGTCACTGTTACACTTCAGGAAGAGGTTGGACAGATGAATAAACACTGTTCCAAAATGACTAATCACCCGTCTTTCTTCTTTAGGGGCTGTGATGCATGATTCCCATTGGTGGTGGACTGCTGGCTGTGGAGCAGGTTCTTTTGAAGAGTGGCCGGATTCTCACCACCAGAGGGCAGGCTGGTGCCATTCTCACACCCTTTCATTAAACCTAGGAGAAATACACAAGTACATGTATTAATTCAGCCGAATAACTAAAATATTTTTGCCCAACAACAACCTAAACAAATGAAGCTGCAAGCAGCCATGGTGGAGAACAACAACAAATATAGCTGCCTTGCAGCCATGGCGGAGAACAACCAAGTATCTGCACGGGGCAGAAGGGGAAGGTAGTTTAGATTATGGTTGGGGCTGGGGGATAGACACTTACCCTGAGCTGCAGAGGGGCTCATGGAGGGCAAGACAGACAGGAGACCCTGTCTCTGGAGGCTGAGGAGGTGCTGCTGTTGGACCTGCAAGAGCTGCTGCTGGATGGCCATGTGTTGAGCAGCTAGCTGCTGTAGGGGAGTTGGGAGGAGATACACAAGGCCTCAGCAATACTATAATAATACATAGATTTTATGTAGCGCTTTGGAACATTTGGTTGACAGCAAAATACAGACATATGACAAAAAATATGTAGGCCGGCCTACCTCTTGGCCTGACTTCTCAGCATGCTTCTGCTGTAGGAGCTGGGCATTGAACTGGTCCTGCTGTTTCTGGCAGAGATCCTGTATGTGTTGCTGTAGAAAAAAAACTGTTGAGTTAATGAAAGGTCATGAGGAAATACAGCGGTCACGTTCAAGCCATCAGCATCTCACTGGAAGATCCACATGAAAAATAGGTGATGTATAGTGTCGCAGCCGGCCGCGACCGGGAGACTCATGGGTGGCGCACAATTGGCCCAGCGTTGTCCAGGGTAGGGGAGGGAATGGCCGGCAGGGATGTAGCTCAGTTGATAGAGCATGGCGTTTGCAACGCCAGGGTTGTGGGTTCGATTCCCACGGGGGGCCAGTATAAAAAAATATGTATTCACTAACTGTAAGTCGCTCTGGATAAGAGCGTCTGCTAAATGACTCAAATGTAAATGTATAGAGAAATAAATAAAAATGCTGCTAATATTACAATTTTTTTAAAGTACACAAAAAAGCATTTACATGTAGATTTGTGTGGCGAATATGATGTGATTACCTGGTGTAACATGAGTGCTTTCTGCTGCTGGAGCAGGGCCTGGATCTGCTGTGGATTGAGGACCTGCTGCTGCTTTAGTGTCTGCTGAGGAGTCTCCACCGGAGGTGTCATCATAGACACTGAGACTGGAACCTGCCAACAAACAAATAAAAATGAGCACAGATTAGACCTAGCCTTGCCTGAAAATAACAGAAAAACTAAAACACCAACAACACCATAAGTGATTTTTACATTTAAAAAACCAAAACATATGAACAACCTTTGCTAGGCATCCAACAATTACCACTCCCTCTCTGCCTAACAACCACAGCTCTGGGGATGTTTACAGTAAACATAATTAAAGCCAAATAAATATACTGAACAAAAATATAAACGCAACATGTAAAGTGTTGGTCCCATGTTTCATGACCTAAAATAAAAATAAAAATCCCAGAAATGTTCCATACGCACAAAAAGCTTATTTCTATCAAATTAGGTGCACAAAAATGTAGATCATACAAATAGGATACGTTTCTTCATTTGTAACAGTGTGTGGTGATTTCAGAGGTTTCACAGGTCCCAGAGTGGTGGTGGGGGTGGGCTATGAAGGGACAAGATTATTTTCCTAATCAAGTCTTATGGTAAAAAAAAATACAATAAAAACTCCTGGAAAAACTCCTGGCCCTAGGGAGGATGAAACCCTTTACACAGACAAAGAGAAACCAACTGCGATTGGACAAAAACTAACAGGGCTGAGCTCGCTGTATGGCTGGTTGCATCATGTAAATACTCATACAGAATGTCAGCACTATTGTATTGATTGATTAATTCCAGTCAATAATTACACTACTTGACCAAAAGTATGTGGACACCTGCTCATCGAACATCTAATTCCAAAATCGTTCTGTGAACTTGTGTGGCCTACCACTTCGCGGCTGAGCCGTTGTTGCTCCTAGACGTTTCCACTTCACAATAACAGCATTTAAAAGGTGGCATCCTATGATGGTCTTCAGTAAGGCCATTCTACTGCCAATGTTTGTCTATGGAGATTGCATAATTGTGTGCTTGATTTTATACACCTGTCAGCAACGGGTGTTGCTGAAACAGCCGAATCCACTAATTTGAAGGGGTGTCCTTTACTTTTGTATGTATAGTGTAGGTAGCCTAGCCACCCGAAGTGTGAATTAAAAAAATCATATTTTCTCAGAACACAAATAAATGGGCCTATTTTAGGCTATAAATACAGTGCCTTGCAAAAGTATTCATCCCCCTTGGCGTTTTTCCTATTTTGTTGCATTACAACCTGTCATTTAAATTGATTTTTTATTTGGATTTCATGTAACGGACATACACAAAATAGTCTCAATTGGTGAAGTGAAATGAAAAAAATAACTTGTTTAAAATAAATTCTACAAAATGAATAACTGAAAAGTGGTGCGTGCATACAGTTGAAGTCAGAAGTTTACATACACCTTAGCCAAATACATTTAAACTCAGTTTTTCACAATTCCTGACATTTAATCCTAGTAAAAATTCCCTGTCTTAGGTCAGTTAGGATCACCACTTTATTTTAAGAATGTGAAATGTCAGAATAATAGTAGAGAGAATGATTTATTTCAGCTTTTATTTCTTTCATCACATTCCCAGTGGGTCATAAGTTTACATACACTCAATTAGTATTTGGTAGCATTGCCTTTAAATTGTTTAACTTGGGTGAAATGTTTTGGGTAGCCTTCCACAAGCTTCCCACAATACGTTGGGTGAATTTTGGCCCATTCCTCCTGACAGAGCTGGTGCCATGATGCCATCTATTTTGTGAAGTGCACCAGTCCCTCCTGCAGCAAAGCACCCCCACAGCATGATGCTGCCACCCCAGTGCTTCACGGTTGGGATGGTGTTCTTCGGCTTGCAAGCAACCCCCTTTTTCCTCCAAACATAACGATGGTCATTATGGCCAAACAGTTCAAAAAAAAAAATGTCATCAGACCAGAGGACATTTCTCCAAAAAGTAAATGTTGTATTTTTTTATTTCACCTTTATTTAACCAGGTAAGCCAGTTGAGAACAAGTTCTCATTTACAACTGCGACCTGGCCAAGATAAAGCAAAGCAGTGCGAATCTTTGTCCCCATGTGCAGTTGCAAACCGTAGTCTGGCTTTTTTATGGCGGTTTTGGAGCAGTGGCTTCTTCCTTGCTGAGCGGCCTTTCAGGTTGTGTCGATATAGGACTCGTTTTACTGTGGATATAGATACTTTTGTACCGGTTTCCTCCAGCATCTTCACAAGGTCCTTTGCTGTTGCTCTGGGATTGATTTGCACTTTTCGTCTTGGCTGATTTCTTTTGATTTTGCCATGATGTCAAGCAACGAAGCACTGAGTTTGAAGGTAGGCCTTGAAATACATCCACAGGTACACCTCCAATTGACTCAAATGATGTAAATTAGCCAATCAGAAGCTTCTAAAGCCATGACATCATTTTCTGGAATTTTCCAAGCTGTTTAAAGGCACAGTCAACTTAGTGTATGTAAACTTCTGACCCACTGGAATTGTGATACAGTGAATTATAAGTAAAAGAATCTGTCTAAACTATTGTTGGAAAAATTACTTGTGTCATGCACAAAGTATATGTCCTAACCGACTTGCCAAAACTATAGTTTGTTAACAAGACATTTGTAGAGTGGTTGAAAAACAAGTTTTAATGACTCCAACCTAAGTGTATGTAAACTTCAGACTTCAACTGTATGTATTCACCCCCTTTGCTATGAAGCCCCTAAATAAGATCTGCTGCAACAAATTACCTTCAGAAGTCACATAATTAGTTAAATAAAGTCCACCCGTCACATGATCTCAGTATATATACACCTGTTCTGAAAGGCCCCAGAGTCTGCAACACCACTAAGCAAGGGGCACCACCAAGCAAGCGGCATCATGAAGACCAAGGAGCTCTCCAAACAGGTCAGGGACAAAGTTGTGGAGAAGTACAGATCAGGGTTGGGTTATAAAAAAATATCAGAAACTTTAAACATCCCATGGAGCACCATTAAATCCATTATTAAAAAATTGAAAGAATATGGCACCACAACAAACCTGCCAAGAGAGGGCCGCCCACCAAAACTCACGGAACAGGCAAGGAGGACATTAATCAGAGAAGCAACAAAGAGACCAAAGATAACCCTGAAGGAGCTGCAAAGCTCCACAGCGGAGATTGGAGTATCTGGACCACTTTAAGCCCACAGAGCTGGGCTTTACGAAAGAGTGGCCAGAAAAAAGCCATTGCTTCAAGAAAAAAAAAAGCAAATACGTTTGGTGTTTGCCAAAAGGCATGTGGGAGACTTCCCAAACATATGGAAGAAGGTACTCTGGTCAGATGAGACTAAAATTGAGCTTTATGGCCATCAAGGAAAACACTATGTCTGGCGCAAACCCAACACCGCATCAACCCGAGAACACCATCCCCAAAGTGAAGCATGGTCGTGGCAGCATCATGCTGTGGGGATGTTTTTCATCGGCAGGGACTGGGAAACTGGTCAGAATTAAAGGAATGATGGATGGCGCTAAATACAGAGAAATTCTTGAGGGAAACCTGTTTCAGTCTTCCAGAGATTTGAGACTGGCATGGAAGTTCACTTTCCTGCAGGACAATGAACCCAAGCATACTGCTAAAGCAACACTTGAGTGGTTTAAGGGGAAACATTTAAATGTCTTGGAATGGCCTAGTCAAAGCCCAGACCTCAATCCAATTGAGAATCTGTGGTATGATTTAAAGATTGCTGTACACCAGCGGAACCCATCCAACCTGAAGGACCTGGAGCAGTTTTGCCTTGAAGAATGGGCAAAAATCCCAGTGGCTTGATGTGCCAAGCTTATAGAGATATACCCCAAGAGACTTGCAGCTGTAATTGCTGCAAATGGTGGCTCTACAAAGTATTGACTTTGGGGGTGGTGAATAGTTATGCACACTCAAGTTTTTTATTTTTGATCTTATTTCTTGTTTGTTTCACAAAAAAATATATTTTGCATCTTCAAAGTGGTAGGCATGTTGTGTAAATCAAATGATACAAACCCCCCCAAAAAATCCATTTTAATTCCAGGTTGTAAGGCAACAAAATAGGAAAAATGCTTAGGCTATAAAAACATGACATTAGGTTTTCCTTGGCCAAGCCCAGACGGGATCAGAGCGCATAGGTTTCTCTGGCTACCTGCTGCTGTAGTTATTGTCAGTAGGCTGTAGTTGGTCAGACTGAAGCACAGACTAATTGTGCACGTTGACAAATCATGAGGGTTTTTCTTTTTTTCTTTTTTATTGGTGGCGGGTATGGCTTCCATATAAAACATCTTGTCGTGGGGAATTCAGTTATACTCATGTTTTCAGTCACAATTCGCTTTTACCACATTACATAATTTGCATGATATTGATCAAAATGAAGCCTGGTTTGTTGTAATGTTGTAAGGTAGGCATACTATACTTTTATATTAATATGAGTGGATTAATCATTCATTTTTGATAGGCTAACGTTACTTGATGAAGACATGCTGTTATACCAACTCTGTGCTTTTGTCTTGAAGCTAAAGAGTGTAGCCTACAGACGAGAAAATAAACCCTTTAATTGTCTGCACATACATGCTTGTGAACTGTTGCATTATTCAAGAGTGTAATATGGTTTGGTTGCATTATTCAATTATGTAATATGTTTTAGAAGAAACTTTTGTCATTGTTGAATAGTTTGTGCTTACTGGCTAGTGGCTACTGTGATATTTACATTAAATTTGAGCTATGGACCAAGAATGTTGCGTTACCAGCCACAACGAAAGGTAAGACAAGGATGTAATGTGAATTTAAAAGTTGAATTCTCTTTCGCCACCGCACTCCTCAGACTCTCCTTCATATCTCGTAGTGGGAATAGGGCCTTAATTAAGGTCTGAACAACAAACAGTTCCCACTAAGGCTGGCTCTGTTTGGGTTCCAGTAAACAAACTGCTGGAGGATGTCACAGACGCTCTAAGATAACAATAACAGTGGATTGCCAAGGAGATGGCCCTTTCCCACACTGACTAAACATGCTCTGGTGCTCAGTGCTCACCAAGGTCCTTATAGACCTATACCCTGGAGCAGATACTGAGGATATTAGACCCTTGGCTTACATGACTTAAAGCAGAAGGTAAAATAATTGTATCAGCTGGACTTACAGAAGAAAAAAAATTCAGCCAGCCAGTTAGTCGCTGTATATGGTATGGGAATGGGTCATCTTTTGTATGCACAACATCAACAAAACCTAATCCTGCACCTAATCCTTGTTTCCATGACGTCAGGGCAGACCAGTCCAAACATCTTTTGTTATTGTCGATGTGACAGAAACCCACATACCCATGAAGGACAGTGTAAACACTGGGCTAGTCCTCAAAGAGAGGTATGTGTTCTATGACTAATGTTGCCAAAGACAAGTTACATGCCTTTTCTGAAACCCTGAAGATATAATCACACTTTTCATATAAACAGACCCATACTTAATCTCGCCCTGAACTGAGATTTAACTAACTGTATGTAACCAAAGGCAACAGACACGCACACACAGACAAACCATCAATGGAATATAAACTACAAGACCAGAGTAAGGAAAATGCTTGAAAGAGGCTATAAAGAGCTAAGGACATTATCATATGATTTAAGTAAATTACCTTTGATTATACAGTACAATAACATTATAAATATGTTAGGTAGTAGTGACACATGCAAATTCACTTTGACTAACACAGTCATGATTACTAGCTAGGTCCTTAGTTTTCACAGATATAAGTGATGAACAGTGTTTCATTTTAACATTTAAAATGTTCATCCAGCAAATTCTACCAATGTATATACCAGTAAACAAACAAGTATTATCGACCTACATGTAGAAATAGGCTAGTTGCTGAAAATACAATAATCAAGCTGACAAACCTGACCAACTCCATTTACAGTGGTCGTCTTTGGCAGTTAGAGACGCAGGGTGGAGAAAGACAGTAGTAAGCCGGGCACAACATTACACTGTCTGGCAGTCTGACAGAGTGCTTGTGTGCATAAACAAAAAACTAACCAATAACACAGATCTATCCTTCTCCACCAATCACAAAGTGCCTCAGCAGTCTCTGTCTGCAGCACTACAGTTGGCTCAGAGCTCAGTGAGAGCTATCCTACTCATCATACAAACAAAAAAATATGCAAAATGCGACAATTTGAGAACCCATACAGTGGCTTGCGGAAGTATTCACCCCCCTTGGCATTTTTCCTATTTTGTTGCCTTACAACCTGGAATTAAAATTAATTTTTTTTTTTTTGGGGGGGGGGGTTGTGTCATTTGATTTACACAACATGCCTACCACTTTGAAGATGCAAAATATTTTTTTGTGCGAAACAAATAAGAAATAAGATAAATAAAACTTGAGTATGCATTACTATTCACCACCCCCAAAGTCAATACTTTGTAGAGCCACCTTTTGCAGAAAATACAGCTGCAAGTCTCTTGGGGTATGTCTCTATAAGCTTGGCACATCTAGCCACTGGGATTTTTGCCCATTCTTCAAGGCAAAACTGCTCCAGCTCCTTCAAGTTGGATGGGTTCCGCTGGTGTACAGCAATCTTTAAGTCATACCACAGATTCTCAATTGGATTGAGGTCTGGGCTTTGACTAGGCCATTCCAAGACATGTAAATGTTTCCCCTTAAACTACTCAAGTGTTGCTTTAGCAGTATGCTTAGGGTCATTGTCCTGCTGGAAGGTGAACCTCCGTCCCAGTCTCAAATCTCTGGAAGACTGAAACAGGTTTCCCTCAAGAATTTCCCTGTATTTAGCCACCATCATTCCTTTAATTCTGACCAGTTTCCCAGTCCCTGCCGATGAAAAACATCCCCACAGCATGATGCTGCCACCACCATGCTTTACTGTTGGGATGGTGTTCTCGGGGTGATGAGAGGTGTTGGGTTTGCGCCAGACATAGCGTTTTCCTTGATGGCCAAAAAGCTCAATTTGTCTCATCTGACCAGAGTACCTTCTTCCATATGTTTGGGGAGTCTCCCACATAACTTTTAGCGAACACCAAATCTGTTTGCTTATTCTTTTCTTGAAGCAATGGCTTTTTTCTGGCCACTCTTCCGTAAAGCCCAGTGTACGGCTTAAAGTGGTCCTATGGACATATACTCCAATCCCCGCTGTGGAGCTTTGCAGCTCCTTCAGGGTTATCTTTGGTCTCTTTGTTGCCTCTCTGATTAATGCCCTCCTTGCCTGGTCCGTGAGTTTTGGTGGGCAGCCCTCTCTTGGCAGGTTTGTTGTGGTGCCATATTCTTTCCATTTTTTAATAACGGATTTAAATGGTGCTCCGTGGGATGTTCAAAGTTTCTGATATTTTTTTATAACCCAACCCTGATCTGTACTTCTCCACAACTTTGTCCCTGACCTGTTTGGAGAGCTCCTTGGTCTTCATGATGCCGCTTGCTTGGTGGTGCCCCTTGCTTAGTGGTGTTGCAGACTCTGGGGCCTTCCAGAACAGGTGTATATATACACTGAGATCATGTGACAGATCATGTGACACTTAGATTGCACACAGGTAGACTTTATTTAACTAATTATGTGATGTCTGAAGGTAATTGGTTGCACCAGATCTTATTTAGGGGCTTCATAGCAAAGGGGGTGAATACATATGCACGCACCACTTTTCCGTTATAGATTTTTTTGAATTTTTTGAAACAAGTTATTTTTTTCATTTCACTTCACCAATTTGGACTATTTTGTGTATGTCCATTACATGAAATCCAAATAAAAATCCATTTAAATTACAGGTTGTAATGCAACAAAATAGGAAAAAGTATAGGGGGATGAATACTTTTGCAAGGCACTGTATGCTTTAGTGGTGGAAAGTAAGCAAGTTTAGTAACCTGGTTTTGCTGCTGGCTGTCAGCCCCAGAACCCTCTGGAGTTGGAGTCTGAGTGCTCAGCCAATCATCCTTCTCAGCACTGTCCCCATTCTCTGTCTGATTGGCTGGACTGGTGCAGGCTGTCTGTTCTGACCCAGACTCATGCATCTGGACTCACTGACCTGAGAACAGAACAAGAGAGAGCAGCTGTAAACTTCATGTAAATTGACAATGACTTTCCACAATACTGATCTTAGGCTACATTTATTTTTGAACAATTACATATGAACATGGGCAATTCCACACTAACGGAATTAAGCTTGGACTCAGATTTTTCCATTTAAAATGTATGTCAAATAGAAACCATTGATTTCAAAGTTTAACAAACCATACAACTACATGCACACGGACAACTTTGAACAATTTACACCGAAATTTCACAAAAACACATTTACTCGACAAACTGTGCAGATGCAAAGTTTGGTAACAGAATTACGGTAAAATCTCCCTCCGTTTTTTATTGCGACCACGTTCTCCAAAAACTCTTAAATATCTGCTCTGAATTAAGATTCAAAGAAGTTTGCAGAAAGAATGGGGTGTCAGCTACATGACACCTTGAATTAGGAGAAAAAAAAGTGTTATTGAACTACAGTAGGGGAAGTGGGTTTACATCCGGTAATGGAATTACAGTAACAGAATTACATCCTGACCTGTATTATACAGAAATGCATAATTATGGATATGAATTTCATTCTCTTCATGGTGATGTATCCTGAATAGGTACATAAAAGTAGAAATATGCAATATCCTTTGTTTGCATATTTGGGTATTATGCTACACACTAGCTATTCTTGTAATGAGCGCCACCCCCAAACAAGACCACATCTGAAACAATCAGATGTCTATGATTTACAAGTTTGGAAATCACAGTATAGCACAGTAAAGTAGATATGTTCAGTACATGATATTGTACTCCACTCTAGTGTGCTCTACTATTCTGTACTGTGCTGTCCATTGATCTCTGGTTTCGGTCGGTGGTCAGTGGGTGAGGAGGCTTGTTACACTAAATGGAAAGTGGTTAGGTGGTAGTAAAAGCAGGAAGAGGTGACATTAACTGAAAGACAGACAGACAGACACAGACAGACAGAAAGGACCAGACTGTTTTCACAGTCTTGCTTTGACCACCAGACAAAAGTTATGAGCTGAACAGTATGCCAGTGGAAGGAAGGACAGTTGCAGGTGACCCAACTGTGGTTGATGAATATGATTTCCGATTGTAGCCAATTCAATTGCAGTAATTACGTTACTGATTTGGTAACATAATTATGGGTTTTAAACACTTAAATAATTCATAAACAAATAAATAAAAACTCTATAACTAATAGGTAGGTCTACCTTTACTTGTTACTTCTGTGAACGTTCATTATCCTCCCTCATGAGGGAGAGAAATTAGAAAATATCTTACAAGATATGGGTTTTTGGTAACGGAATTACAAGGCACAAGGAAATGTTTCTTAAATTTACAGAAGGCAAATCATTTCTAAAAAATATAGACTCTTAGCTTTCATTTGACATGCTCCTATGAACTTCACATGTTGGTGCTCATGGGTCCTTTTAGATGGAA
This sequence comes from Coregonus lavaretus, assembly GCF_964263955.1. NCBI lineage: Eukaryota > Metazoa > Chordata > Actinopteri > Salmoniformes > Salmonidae > Coregonus > Coregonus lavaretus. The sequence continues at coordinate 29,451,347 of NC_140007.1, read as the reverse complement.
ATGCCCACATGCAGTTTCTTACTGAAGACAATCTCCTATCTTATCCTAGAAACATCATCAATAATGTTTCAGATCAACAGAGAAAGACAAGATGTTACTCTGCTTTAACTAATCAACAGTTTCCCCTCTTGCCAACATAAACCGGAGATATTTGTTGAGTAGCTGATTGCTGCCATGGCTACGGTAAACAAAGGGGTCCTGGGTCGGTGTTAATGAGTAAACATGTCGTCCTTCTGTAGCAATTTAACATTAACCAGGTGGTGTGATAAACAGATCTGGCAGGCAGCACAATACTTCATTAAAGGAAGGGCTGTGTGTACAGTTGGGGGAGCGTTCGACTCAAAAGCAACACAGCTAAAATAAACAGCAACAGACAAACAAGCTCTTTGAGCTGGGAAGATTCAAATGTCCACTTAGCTAAACACGTAGATACATTTTATGGATGTATTTATGCCTATCTACTTCTAGAGCAAGCTGAAACATAGGCTAAGGTAAGATACAATATTGCATTGCCTATCAAGTCTGACTTCAGTACCTACTAGCCTTTTCATTCCACAGCGAAACTGATTTCTGTTTATTTTAGGCTACAGCAGCCAAGGGTGTATTTGCACACAAAACAGTGTTTCATCCTAATGCCCTTCAACATTCCCAATGTCGGATCCAGTGCTGCTAGCACAGCAGACAAGCAACACAAACATTAGGTTTTTAGGGTAGAAGGGAATCCTCTGAATTCCTACTTCAACTGTCAGAACTGAAAATATAGGCCTAGTCTATACCACAATGCAACAATGCATTTCAATCCTGACTCTTAGATATAGCCTAGCCTACCATAGATTTGTAATAGAGATGAATGAGAAAGAAAAAACACATTTAGAATTAGAACAAAGCGGACTATAGAAAGGTCAAATTAGTAGAATAATCACCAACGAGAGACTGGGTTCTAGTCAAAATATCAAACCAACTGTTCTGCACATCTTTACAATAGTACACCATCCTTACCTTGGCAGAAAAAGCACAGCGCTGTAGGTGTTCAGCTGAGTTCAAAGCAGTAGCGTAAGAAGTGTGTAGCCTATGTGGACTGTGCACACATGAGCAGGTGCTGTGGTTTAATATGCAGGAGTACGCCTGTTTGCATAAACACAAACACTCTGCAAATAGAACAAGGGCAAACCATATGCTCACTGCACTTCCTGTCTGTCCAGGCATACACAAGGAATACCTACATTCTGTTAATTTTATTGAATGCACATTGCATTGTCTAATGTTCGGTTCCTTGCAACTTTTTGGGGATGAACAAAAGGCTTCTTAACAGCTTCTAACCCCAAGCCATAAGACTCCTGAACAGCTAATCATGGCTACCCGGACTATTTGCATTGTCCCCCCCACCCCACCCCATCCCCTCTTTTACGCTGCTGCTACTCTGTTTATTATCTATGCATAGTCATTTTAACTCTACCCACATGTACATATTACCTCAATTACCTCAACTAACCGGTGCCCCCGCACATTGACTCTGTAATGGTACCTCCTGTATATAGCCTCCCTGCTGTTATTTTATTTTACTGCTGCTCTTTAATTATTTGTTATTTTTATTCTTACTTATCTATTTTTTACTTAACACTGCATTGTTGGTTAAGGTAAGTAAGCATTTCACTGTAAGGTCTACACATGTTGTATTCGGCGCATGTGGCAAATAAAATTTGATTTGATAGAATCACCAGAAGGTAATCATTAGCATAATTGCTAACTGTTACACAAAGTGTAGACATACGCACGCACGCGCGCAGCCACCCCATACATCAGGGGTGTCAAACTCATTTTAGCTCAGGGGCCACATGGAGGAAAATCTATTCCCAAGTGGGCCGGACCGGAAAAATCATGGTATATATATAACTTAAAAACAACAACTTCAGATTGTTTTCTTTGTTTTAATACGATCAACATACAACATAAAGCTGGAGCCTGAGGACAGTGTGTCCAAAATAGTACAAGCACAACATCACTATTAATCATAAAACACGTCAAGTTTATTTGAAAATTCTAAAGAAAAAGAACACACAAACACACAATGCCTCAGTGATTAACAGAACTGTTTCACAGATCACAGAACTATATCAGGGTGTCATTTCTCAGGCAGAAATGTAGATAAAAATAATGAAATCCTGTTCCCCAAACAAGTGCAAGAACCACAGAGTCAAGAATAGGTTAAATATACAAATAAAATAAAATCAATTAAAAACAATAGCACATCAACATAAAAACATATAAACATAAATCTGAAAGCGTTGCTCAAACTCCCGTAACAGTCCAGTTATTTTATCTTTGAACCGCTTCATGTCTGCCACATGTTGGGTCGCGCACACATTTTTCAGACAGGGGAAGTGAGCTGCATCACCACCGGCAAGTTGCGTCTCCCACAATGACAGCTTCAACTTGAAAGAACATATGCTGTCATAATACTGCGTGACAACTTTGTTGCGCCCTTGCAGCTGTTTGTTCAAGTTATTCAGGTGCTCTGTAACATCCACCATAAATGCAAGGTCCGGCATCCATTCTGCGGAATGAAATTCTAACACTGGTTTGCCCTTTTCTTCCATGAACTGTTCAATTTCTTCTCGTAAATCAAAGAAACGCCTCAGCACAGCACCTCGGCTTAACCATCTTACCTCAGTGTGGTATGGCAGGCCATTGATGTGGTCTTTCTCTCTGAGAAGGCTGTCAAACTGACGGTGATTCAGGCTTCTGGATTGGATGAAATTAACAGTTTGGATGACCACCTTCATGACGTTATCCATCTTTAATGACTTGCAACACAAAGCCTCCTGGTGCAAAATACAGTGAAAAGTCAAAAAATCACGTCCTCCATTTGCAGATTGCACTTTCTCTCTGAACTTTGTCACAACGCCTGCTTTTTTCCCGATCATTGAGGGCGCACCATCTGTAGCCAGGCTGACAGCGCGGGACCAGTCCACTCCGACCCTGTCCAGCGCGCCGACGAGTGCGGTAAAAATATCAGCTGCTGTCGTTGTATCTGTCATCGGCACCAACTCCACGAACTCCTCGGTGACGGTCAATGTGTCATCAACTCCGCGGATGAAAAAATGGCCAGTTGTGCAACATCTGTAATGTCCGTGCTTTCATCAATTGCAACCGAAAACGCAATAAATGACTTTACTTTTTGCTTCAACTGGCTGTCCAAATCCACTGAAAGATCGGAAATCCTGTCTGCAACGGTGTTTCTTGTCAGGCTGATATTTGCAAAAGCCTGCCGCTTTTCAAGGCACACAATCTCCGCTGCCTTCATCATGCATGTTTTTACAAATTCACCCTCACTAAATGCTTTTGAAGCCACTGCGATTTCATTAGCAATGAGGTAGCTAGCTTTCACTGCAGCGTCACTGATGTCTTGGCTGTGAGTAAACACAGACTGCTGTTTCTTCAGACCCGCCAACAGTTCATTCACCTTCTCTCATCTCCGCTGTCCTTGAAAGTTGTCATATTTGTCGGCATGAAGACTCACATAGTGGCGACGAAGGTTATATTCTTTCAGCACTGCAACATGCTCTGAACACACCAAACATACAGCTTTCCAATTCAATTCCGTGATTAAATAGGATGACCATTTTTCTTGGAACACTCTGCACTCTGCGTCCACTTTTCTCTTTTTTGACAGAGACATATTGGGGCAATGAGGGTGCCAAAGCACATAATGTTAAAAGTAGAAGCCGTAATAAATATCGCGGGCAAAACAAAGTAGCTCATTGGCTGCACGTGCTTGACCTACTTGCTCTGCCCTGGTATAAACAGTTTGCTTGCTTAACACAATTGCTATTGCGCCATCCAGTGGACGCAATTGGAACAGCAGTTTATTTTATAGAAAAATTGCAGCACATTTTTATACTTAAAAAAAAAAATATATATATATATATTTTTTTCATAATCATATCGCGGGCCGGATTAAACCCGTTTGCCCACGGGCCGTACGTTTGACACCCCTGCCCTACATGATCATAATATGCTGTATGCCAGGAATCCTCAACTAGATTCAGCCACGGGCCGATTTTTAACTTGAGCGGATGGTCGTGGCCGGAACATAATTACAAATAATTTGTAGACAGCAAATTGACCACAAGAAGCCCAAACAGATATAATGTTTGACTAAAACATCATTTCAAACCTTGCTTGCGTTTGTATACAATCACATATATCTCTATTATCTGTGGGAATGCTTGGGGGAACAGATTTCTTACATTAAAGTCACTTGGTGTTTTTTACAGTCTTTTCAAATAAAATGTTTATTTGCCACATCCCCCGAATACAACAGGTGTATGTATACCTTACAGTGAAATGCTTATTTACAAGCCCTTAACCAACAATGCAGTTTTAAGAAAATAAAAAAGTGTCAAGTAAAAAATAGATAAGTAAAAAATAAAGATAAAAAATAATTAAAGCAGCAGTAAAATAAAATAACAGTAGGGAGGCTATTTACAGGGGGTACTGGTACAGAGCCAATCTGCGGGGGAAAATAGTCTGGGTAGCCATGATTAGCTGTTCAGGAGTCTTATGGCTTGGGGTTAGAAGAAGCCTTTTGGACCTAGACTTGGCGCTCCGGTACCGCTTGCCGTGCGGTAGCAGAGAGAACAGTCTATGACTAGGGTGGCTGGAGTCTTTGACAATTTTTAGGGCTTTCCTCTGACACCGCCTGGTATAGAGGTCCTGGACAGCAGGAAGCTTGGCCCCAGTGATGTACTGGGCCGAACGCACTACCCTCTGTAGTGCCTTGCGGTCGGAGGCCGAGCAGTTGTCATACCAGGCGGTGATGCAACCAGTCAGGATACTCTCGATGGTGCAGCTGTATAACTTTTTGAGGATCTGAGGACCCATGCCAAATATTTTCAGTCTCCTGAGGGGGAATAGGCTTTTATGTCCAACAATGAAAATTCCACCCAAAAAAATACAACTACTTCCTGTAAAGATGTTGGGAAATGCAAGATGTCTGGCAGCTAAAATGGCGAGGGAACTCATCACTAGGTGCAAAACATGGATTTAATATCTTTCTGAGCTTTCACTGGACATTTCTAAGATAATATTTTTTCACAGAATCGAGAATGAAGAAAGTATCATCAATAACAGGTTAGTTAAAATTCCTTGTATGAGGCTTTCAATTAGCGAACCTGTAAAGGGTATAGAGAATCGCATATCCTGTTAACAATTCTGTAGCAACATCTAGCCTAAATAACTACATTGCACCCCATATGGAAACCATGCAAAAATCTACAAAACAGCCTGGGGTGATAACGTTTGAGCGCATTAGATCTAATGTGAATGCTTTAATGACAGCACACCTGCCAGACATACACCTTCCCTACTGAAAACTGTTTGCAGTTGTTGTAAGTAAGCTCCAGGTTTGGCACAAGACGCTATGGGTATAGTATGTGTGGGAGCCACATTCATCCAGTGTATGGGGGCCACATCCATCCATGAATCAGATTGCCAAACACATGGGAACAGAAGAGGGACAGTCAATTGGTCTGAAGAGGCTACAAGTTGCTAGTGTTGTTGAAATGGGGCATTTTGGGCATTTCACAGTGAGAAAAAAGGAAATGCCAGTGGTGTAATGTACTTAAGTAAAACTTATTTAAAGTACTACTTATGTCGTTTTCTTGGGGTATCTGTACTTTACTATTTATATTATTGACAACTTTTACTTCACTACATTCGTAAATAAAAATGTTTTACTTTTTACTCCATACATTTTTCATGACACCCAAAAGTACTCTTACATTTTGAATGCTTAGCAGGACAGGAACATTGTCCAATTCACACACTTATCAAAAGAACATCCCTGGTCATCCCTACTCCCTCTGATCTGGCGGACTCACTAAACACAAATGTTTTGTTTCTAAATTATGTCTGAGTGTTGGAGTGTACCCCTGGCTATCTGTAAATAAATAAAAAAAACAAGACAATTGTGTCATCTGGTTTGCCTAATATAAGGAATTTGAAATGATTTATACTTTTGATACTTAAGTATATTTTAGCAATTACATTTACTTTTGATACTTAAGTATATTTAAAACCTAATACTTTTAGACTTTTACTCAAGTTGTATTTTACTGGGTGAATTTCACTTTTACTTGAGTCATTTCTAACTGTAAGTCGCTCTGGATAAGAGCGTCTGCTAAATGACTAAAATGTAAAATGTTCTATTAAGGTATCTTTACTTTTACTTAAGTATGACAATTGGGTACTTTTTCCACCACTGGGAAATGCATCGTTTTAGCTAACGTTATCTAGCTAACATAGCAAAATAGCTACAACAACATAACTACGGACCATGGAAATGTACCTTGCTAGCTAGTATTAACACAGATAGAACAATTAAACAGATATTTCACCGGATGTAAAAATGTGAAGCGTCAGCTTGGCGTTTCCACTCACTACCAAATATGGTAGTGAGAGGAAGCCAAGTGGCCAGCAGTGGTAGAAGATGGAACGAGATGGATTTTGGCCGAAATTCTGCACATTTTCTCATTGATGAAACCTTTGATCTCAATAGTTTTCTGTTCCCAAACTATAATCTGCTACCAACAGTGTAGACTTTACCCTTTGCTAAAGTTTCAAAAAATTGCGTTACTGAGGAGTGCAAAGGCGAACTGAGTTATTGCACACGCGCACTTCACAGAGTAGGCGTTCCCTAACTGAAATATGCCAATATATGCTAGAACGCGCCAATGGGATCTTGCTACCTCGTGCTTGGCTCTGCCCACCTCCTTATTGTTCTGCCCACTATGACTAACTTGTTCCCATTTTGTAACGACAGGCTTTGGTCTATCTTGGTTTATTTATAGATACACATTTGGTATTAAAGCGAACTCCCAAATGCTGAAGCTAACATTAGCTAGCAAGTAAATGTAGCGAACGGCTTGCAGTCGTATAGGCAAGTTACCGAACAACATTGGAATTAGCTATCGCTAGCTAGCTAGCTAGATATCCAAGAGAACGTGAGAAATATTGCTTAGTTAGCTAGCTGTTAAAAAGCCACTTCAACGTTGTTGTATAGCGTTAATGTTATTTAGCTAGCAGTATTGTAGCTAGTTAGGCCAGAGAGCGAGGTAATGTTAGCTAAACAACGGGGTTGATGTTGTTTACCGCCTATGTTGGCTATTAGCTGGCTAGGCTAGCTAACATGGCTAACGAGATGAATAAATGGCATTAGCTATTCAATAACAAATACATGTGTCTAGGGTAGCAAGCATACTACATTTCACTTACCGGGGCATCAATGTGTAGCCTGGGCTACTAGCTAGCTATTTGGCACGTCTTGTTGAACAAGATAAGAAGCGATTGACATACACTCACGCAGCATCGACCGTTAGCCAACTCGGATCAACAGTGTACACTGGACTGTGCATTTGATGACATCACAGCCACCTGATTAAAAAACAAACAAAAACAGCACCAGAGCCCATAGATAACAAGGCATGATTGTTTTGCATTTTATTTTTTCAACATTTCAAAATCTATCGGCAACAATATTGATTTTACATTTTCACTGGTTCAATATGTTAAAAATAAACAACTTTCAAGACTGAAATCCAAGGAAAACACAAGGCACCATTCCAGAGATTAACAACAGGTTGAGATCTCAACTTGACTGGGAGCTATAGTAAAAACTGCATGAAAGTCCAGTACATTATGTAAGATTATTATTTCTACAAAAACGTCACTAATTAATGTGCTTAGTGTTTGAACATGGATGACCTGAGTCACAGAGAATGTCATCAATAAACTACAGAGACCTTATCTGATGTCAATTACAACCAACAGGTTACAAAATGTATAAAGCTTGGCAGGGAACATGCGCATGCACGTGACAGAGAGAGAGGGTTAGAAAGGTCTTTGGTAAAGATAAGTACTCATTCAACCCAAAGCATGGTTCACACATCATACCGTTTTTTAAATTTCAAAATGGTTTTCTTTTAAAGTTTGTAGGACTTAAATGAGAATAATATTCATGATAGAAATATAATAAACACAAAAGTGGAAAATAAAGAAAAAAAATTATAAACTTTTCTCTGTTAATGATATGCTTCAGTCAGGTAAGGGTAACAATTGATATGTGCAATATCTCTTCTTCAGAAAACTGATCCCCATCTAGGCGTTGTCTATATTCCTTGATTAAACCACAACTATGTAGCTTATAATAAACGAGTGCAGAACTTAGAAATCAGCATTAGTGAACTGAAGATACTGTAATAGCAATCCTGTTCATTACGAAAAAGGCCTGTTGTTCATTTCAGAAACAACAATTGAGTGTGTTTGTACAATGACCCACTGCTATTACCAAATCACTCAGGGTAAACTAAACTATAGCATTTGTTTGGTACCACACAGAGTGGTGATTTTGTTTTTGTAAAAAAGTTGGGTGTCATTTAACAAATTTAACAACTAGTAAAAGTTAACAGCTTTCTTTCCCCCACCCGCCAAAAACAACAAAAACTTCCAACAAACAAACAAATGTAGAATGTGCAACATTTTCGAAAAAAACTTTATGAATAATACTGGCTTGAGAAAAATACTCTCCATTCTAGAATCTATTGTCCTCTTCAGGTTTAGCTAAATATCTTTGTATAAAAAACAAACACTAAAGAACATGTATAAGTCATCCTAAAATGTTCTGTCTGCCCAAACTGAAGTAATTATATATCACATTTACAAAAGACAGTAGAGCTCAGACCAAAAACAACAAAGTGTCAAATGTGCAAAGCGTGCTAATGTCTTGGGCGACCTCCTTCAAAGGCATGGTGCTCCTCATGTGCTGAAATAGAATAGGCTCATTCATCAGACACTATTATCAAGGTTCTCATGACAACAGTAAGGGAAGAGTAACGTTGTTTTGATGGAGTGGATTAGCACATACTCTACTCTTGATTTTATCATGGCATGTGAATGTCATACAAGATTGAAAGTACTCACGCTTATAAAATACTGCTTTAAAAGTTATCTGTGGAAGAAGTTCATAGATCCTTCCTAGGATGTTTGCTTCGTTAGCAAAAAAGGCATTTCCATTCCAGATTTGAACAACATCTTCTCTGTCTCGAACGCTTACACTAACGCCAACCACCTCATCCTCTGAAACACAACCAGAGGAAAAAAAAACATTTCAGATAAACACATCAATACCCTTGAGTATTTTGAGGTACAACTTTACAATGGAATATTGTAAAGCTGTAAACTTTTTACAACTTTACATGTTAGTCATTTAGCAGATGCTCTTATCCAGAGCGATTTACAGGAGCAATTAGGGTTAAGTGTCTTGCTCAAGGGCACATCGGTAGATTTTTCACCTAGTCAGCTCGGGCATTCGAACCAGCGACCTTTCGGTTACTGGCCCAATGCTCTTAACTGCTAGCCGACCTGCCGCCCACGTTATATTATGTTATATTACAAAGACATCTTATACATCCAAGTAAAATAATAATATATATAATTATATAACAACATATCCATTCAGAACAAAAATAATACATACCATCTAATCTAAAATGATAGACAGATGTAAGATTAATTATCTTTACAGACTATCAAGTAAAACATCTTCATAAAGACCGAAAGTTGATATAAATACAGCGTGACGACAACAGGTTTTTTGAAGGGATTCTCACAGCAATCTCATATGTTGACACACATTAACAAGGTAACATCTTAACATAATAACATAATACTCCTGAGTGGCGCAGTGGTCTAAGGCACTGCACTGCATTGCAGTGCTAACTGTGCCACTAGAGATCCTGGTTTGAATCCAGGCTCTGTCGCAGCTGGCTGTGACCGGGAGACTCATGGGCGGCGCACAATTGGCCCAGCGTTGTCCAGGGTAGGGGAGGGAATGGCCAGCAGGGATGTAGCTCAGTTGATAGAGCATGGCGTTTGCAACGCCAGGGTTGTGGGTTCGATTCCCACGGGGGGCCAGTATATATATATTTTTTTATTCACTAACTGTAAGTCGCTCTGGACAAGAGCGTCTGCTAAATGACTCAAATGTAAATGTAATAACATCAGAGGAGTGTAGTTGTCATGTAATACTACCCTTCTGTTTGTGCCAAGGTTTAGAGAAATTGCTTTTGGGGTTGTCATCGTCACCACCACCATCGTAATACTAAACGCAAATCGAGGAGATTCAAGTACAGGGTTTAAGGTGAATAAAATATTTATTTGTGCAGAAAGAGGAATGTCTCCAAACAGAATCTCACACACACCTGTTTAAGACCGCTACTAAATCCATGTAAGACGTTACTACTAGAAGGTCTGGTCGTGAGACATGCAGAGTTAGTGGGTTAGTAGGTAAACAAACAACACTGGTTTATTCTGGACTGGACCCAACTACCTTGGAGCGGATACACACACAGTATGTGATTGACTCAAGACAGATATAGTCACTAGCGCCACCATTAGAAATGTCCCCCGAGAGAAGATCTACTTATCGCTTTTGACTACTGGACACGGACACAGACACACACACACACTTAGTATGTGATTGCATCAAGACATTGATGACCGTGAGATTTGCTGATTGTATTGGAGTTCAGATAGAGGTTGTGTGTTTGGTTGATTGATTGGTTAGTGTGATTTCTCTAGTCTAGTATAACAGCTCTTGATCAGGGTCCAATCAGGTGGGTGAAATACAATGATCTATAAAGTGCACAAGTTGCTGGACGCTAGCTAGCTAGCAAGCCGAGGATAATTACTTTGTATATAGGACAACCTCTGACCTTACAGACTGTCTAAAGCAGAGGTTACTGCCTATATAGGGAATGAGGACTCATATCAGACAGGTCCCAGGTCTTCAGAATGTGACAATACTACAGCAGGTCTTTAGTATGGGATCTGGTTCTGGTAATACTGAAGCATACCATAGGTCTTGCTCCTGCTGCTGAGGAAGCACCTCTGGATGACCTTGATGATGAAAGCAGCTGCCTCCTTCTCACTCATACTGGGACGAATCGCTGCTGGAGCAGTTTGATGGTCTATCCTCTGAAGCATGGTAGTCCAGTGTCCAGCATCAGAGTGACTAGAGACACCACTGCATCCATGTAGGGCCTGACAGCCAGGTATACCCTGACACACATCTCCATGAACCATTTGAAAGGTATGGCCTCCATCTTGCCTCCCATGATCATCACCATCTCATCAGTCAGCTTGATGTCTGGCTCCCAGTCCAGGTTACCACCAGGAGAACTGAAGCCAAAGTCTGTGTGGATAAGGTGTCCCTTGCTGTCCAGCATGATGTTCCCGTTGTGTCTATCTTTGATTTGTAGCAGGAAGAGCAGCAGCCATACTACAGATGAAGTTATACCTCGCCTTCTGGAAGGCCAGAGTGGACTCGTCTTCATACTGGTTTCTGAAGTAGTCATACATCCCAAAGTCTGTCTGTCTGCCCAGCTGGTCACGGGATTTACAGTCTGGGATACACTGGATCACACCACACCCAGGGACGGTAGCTACCACTCTGTAGGGAAACACAAACAGGTCCAGTCCCACCAGTTGGAAGATGTTCTTACACAGACCAATGATCTGGAGAGCCAGCACATCCTGTCTGCAGTCGTCTCCCACTTTAAAGATGGCGGCCTGCCAGACAATCCTGCGAGCTACGTCTTCGACCGGCTCCACGTCCTGGGAGTCAGTCTGACAACGCAGACCCTCCTTCTCCAGCTCATTGACCCCACAATGCTTCACCTTAAACTTAGCCAGGTACGGGGCCTTGGCAGCACTCTGTATGGGTGTTCCAGACTGGTAGTCAATGTCCAGTACAATGGCCACTGGGTTACTGGGCAGGTAGCAGCCTTGCTGGACTTTGATGTGAGACAGAGCTTTGAGACATGCCCTCTTCCTCTCATCTCCCTTTGGGGTGGGCTTGATGATGGCGGATACGTTGGTGATTTTGTCAAAGAAGTAAAACTCTCTCTGGAAGAAGTATTTTGCTGCACCAGACTGAGAGCCTATTATCTCCTCAACCATCTCCTCCAACAGATCCCTGATGTCAGGGTCTTTGTGGTGTGCCTCCTCGTCCAGGTAGATGTTAGTCTTCATGTTCCAGATGAACTGGTGGGCCAAGAGCTGAGACTTCTGGGCCGCCCACAGGATGTACTCTCTCACATAGCCCATCTTGTCATAGTGCAGGACCTGAACAATCTGAGGAATGTAGAACAGGATGGCATCCGGAGGAAAGGACCGGAAACTGTTGGATGATCATGGCATTTCACAGAGTTCTTCTGTGTGGTTGACAGACTCATTCTACAGTGAGGGAAAAAAGTATTTGATCCCCTGCTGATTTTGTACGTTTGCTCACTGACAAAGAAATGATCAGTCTATAATTGTAATGGTAGGTTTATTTGAACAGTGAGAGACAGAATAACAACAAAAAAATCCAGAAAAACGCATGTCAAAAATGTTATAAATTGATTTGCATTTTAATGAGGGAAATAAGTATTTGACCCCCTCTCAATCAGAAAGATTTCTGGCTCCCAGGTGTCTTTTATACAGGTAACGAGCTGAGATTAGGAGCACACCCTTAAAGGGAGTGCTCCTAATCTCAGCTTGTTACCTGTATAAAAGACACCTGTCCACAGAAGAAATCAATCAATCAGATTCCAAACTCTCCACCATGGCCAAGACCAAAGAGCTCTCCAAGGATGTCAGGGACAAGATTGTAGACCTACACAAGGCTGGAATGGGCTACAAGACCATTGCCAAGCAGCTTGGTGAGAAGGTGACAACAGTTGGTGCGATTATTCGCAAATGGAAGAAACACAAAATAACTGTCAATCTCCCTCGGCCTAGGGCTCCATGCAAGATCTCACCTCGTGGAGTTGCAATGATCATGAGAACGGTGAGGAATCAGCCCAGAACTACACGGGAGGATCTTGTCAATGATCTCAAGGCAGCTGGGACCATAGTCACCAAGAAAACAATTGGTAACACACTACGCCGTGAAGGACCGAAATCCTGCAGCGCCCTCAAGGTCCCCCTGCTCAAGAAAGCACATATACAGGCCCGTCTGAAGTTTGCCAATGAACATCTGAATGATTCAGAGGAAAACTGGGTGAAAGTGTTGTGGTCAGATGAGACCAAAATCGAGCTCTTTAGCATCAACTCAACTCGCCGTGTTTGGAGGAGGAGGAATTCTGCCTATGACCCCAAGAACACCATCCCCACCGTCAAACATGGAGGTGGAAACATTATGCTTTGGGGGTGTTTTTCTTCTAAGGGGACAGGACAACTTCACCGCATCAAAGGGACGATGGACGGGGCCATGTACCGTCAAATCTTGGGTAAGAACCTCCTTCTCTCAGCCAGGGCATTGAAAATGGGTCGTGGATGGGTATTCCAGCATGACAATGACCCAAAACACACAGCCAAGGCAACAAAGGAGTGGCTCAAGAAGAAGCACATTAAGGTCCTGGAGTGGCCTAGCCAGTCTCCAGACCTTAATTCCATAGAAAATCTGTGGAGGGAGCTGAAGGTTCGAGTTGCCAAACATCAGCCTCGAAACCTTAATGACTTGGAGAAGATCTGCAAAGAGGAGTGGGACAAAATCCCTCCTGAGATGTGTGCAAACCTGGTGGCCAACTACAAGAAACGTCTGACCTCTGTGATTGCCAATAAAGATACTTTTTCCACCAAGTACTAAGTCGTGTTTTGCAGAGGGGTCAAATACTTATTTCCCTCATTAAAATGCAAAATCAATTTATAACATTTTTGACATGCGTTTTTCTGGATTTTTTTGTTGTTATTTTGTCTCTCACTGTTCAAATAAACCTACCATTAAAATTATAGACTGATCATGTCTTTGTCAGTGGGCAAACGTACAAAATCAGCAGGGGATCAAATACTTTTTTCCCCTCACTGTACATGACTGTACAAGCTGACAACAGACCATGTAGACCAAAACCCACAGTTGGAGTCTGAAAGACACTGCAAACAATGCTCTCTCTCTTCACACTCTTACCTGAAGCACAGTAATCAGTGAATTGCTCCCCAATAGTGGCCAACAGTAACTCCTTCCATACAGCAGGCTGGGGAAATGAAGACACATTGAGTATGTAACCAATACTACACACATTTACTCAACAAACATTATAAATTACATTTGTATGAATGATTAAAACATAACAGATTACATTTATCGTACTTACAGTGCTTTCTTTGGGTACTTTCATTTTCCAAACTCCCCCCTTCGCATTACTCTCTTCTTCCCTGGATGAAATAGAAAATGCATAGCAGAGAGTAAATAAAAGGTCATAGAATTTACACATAGAATTATGCATAGACTTATGTGTTTATGTATGAATTAGGTGAGTTAGGTGAGTTAGGCTCACCAGAGTGGTCTTCTCTCCCCTCTCATTAAGTGATAGCTACATCTCAGTGGTAGGCTGGACACGCCAGGTATATTGTTGTACACACTCCAAAAGCTCTATTCAAAAAGATGGGAGGAAAAATAGGATCTTTACCATGATTATCAAATGTATATTGTTGCCTTATTACTGATAAACACAAAGCCATAACATAAAGAAGTACCGTACATGTGTATTTACAATGATGTGGCAATGATGTGATGCAGGCAGTTCTTAAACCTCTCAACTAACACACAAACCTTACCTGAACTGTTTGCACAGTGTAGATTTTTTTCAGACCTGATTCACATTCTGCTGCGGTTGTTCCTGGTAAAGATCTGTAGGAAATATCCAAACAAAACTTTAGTGCTGAGCGATTAACTGAAATCTTCTTCATTTTGTAAAATAACGAATTGACCGATGGCGTTTCTCTAGAGAGATTTCTCTCTGAGACATGTTATCCAACTCATCATAGTTATGCGCAAAAAACGTGGTCCTTAACTACAATGACCAGAATCCATTGCGCCTACAGCTGCTTGTTCTCATTGGTTCTTGCCAGGCAAGCCTGTGGGACCCAAGCACCGAGGTATAATAAGAACTGGAGACTGTGTCTACTCACGTTCGCCTACACCGTCTATATCCGGGTTGCATCCGGTTTATATGGACCAACATCACATGCGCACTAGCACTCAGTGTGCACAGGGAGCAGTGCGAGCAGCAACGACATCTTCACGTCTTCCAAAAACATGACAGACATTGGATGAATATAAAATGTTAATAACTTTGGCTGTGAGTGATGGGAAAAAATTTGTCCTCAGCGACAATAATTTGAATTATTCAGTGTTGTTTTGTGCACAAAGGTGATGACTAAAGATATTAGCATTTTATATTCATCCAATGTCTGCCATGTTTTTGGATGATGTGATGATGTTGTCGCTGCTCGCGCTGCTCTCTGTGCGCACTGAGTGCTAGTGCGTATGTGATGTTGGTCTGTATAAACCGGATGCAACCCAGATATAGACGGTCCATGAATCGACTTAAGCGAACGTGAGTAGATTACCTTGAAAACAATGGTCGGACCTCTTTGACGCAGTCTCCAGTTCTTATTATACCTCAGTGGTGGGGCCGGCAGACAGACACAGAGAGGAAGACCAATAGAGAGACACGAGAGGGATAGAGTGGTTGCTTAGGTATCTCTACCCGACAATACATCTAATTGATTGAGAGTTGTTATTTAGCGGTCTTAAAACTATGTCTTATATACTTTGAAGAACTACTGAAATTGTGATTTATTCAGACAGCAGGCAGCTAGCCAGCTAGGCTAGCCGACTAGCCTGAAGGATTACTCTTTGGGGAGCACAGAGATAGATGGCTGGCTGGCTGCTACTGCCTGAGAAGAGATGAGATGATGACTTGGAATAAAATAATAAGTAATAAAATAAAAAATAAAAATATACACAACTACTGAAATATTTTATTAAAGTAAAGTAATGTGAATCAATCATGAGCCTAATAAGTCATAGTATTGGGCAGCCATTACCATCAATGTTTTATTCTGTGTTGTTACAACATTGAACCCACATAATGCATTTATTGTTGGTTTTTTATCGAAACCTAAATTGAAAACCGTGATTATTTTTCAAAAACCGAAACAGAACTGACCTCAAAAAGCAGTTATCGCTCAGCACTACAAAACATCAATATTTAAACTAATTTATAACTCTGCATCTGGCATGATCTATCAGTTTTAGTTTAGTTTAGTTTGGTACATATTGCAAGCCTTAGTACAGTAGTTCTCCAACTCTGTGAACAGGCCTTACTAGATAACTCAGCCAAAACAGTGAGGAGAGGTTGTGCTCAAAGCAGTGCTCAAAGCAGCCAGGTCGGCGATCAGGTGTCAACCCCCTTTCCACTGGACTCTAGCCCAGCAGTAAACAAGACTGACCCATTTTAAATTGTCTTCATTCTCTCTTGGCCAGAGCAGTACATTGATTTAGATACATAATTTCAATAAAACACATTGAAAGGAAAGATCTGTATATGCAAATAGATAATCTATGGCCATTATTGTGACATCCATCACAATGCACAGTTTTTTATTAGAAAAAAGCTAGGTCTAAATTGAAACCAAGACAGAGAAAAATTGCCCACATTACAGCGTCAATGGATGGCAGTAGCCTAAACAAAAACAGACTAGCCTATGATTTGACTTTTAGTCTTGAGATTGGAAATAAATGCTTTCATATTTAGCACAAATCAGTGTTGAGGGCCAAGTGCTTTCCCCACTTAAAACAGGCTACATAAGAGGTAAACAAACTATGCCCCATATACAAGCACTCACAGTGTTCATGAAAATAGACAAAGTCCAATTTCTGCAGATCATGTGTACACCTCCCATAATATAATCATATTTGCAAATACAGTGAAGCAGTGATCTGAAGTTTTACAATGAATCGAAGACTGAGCTTCTGAGAAAATGTTCTAACTAATGGTGCGCATGGCATCAAATCAGCTGAGGAATAAGAAACAATGTATCGTGATTGCAAAAACACAGGCTTATAGTCAAATGTAATAATCATTTAATGTATAATGAATATGGTAGTCATCTTGCCTTATTGCGGCGTTATACGCAGAACTGTCTGCAAGGCCTCCTCCTTTGTTTTGGCAAGAAGCCTTTCTAGCTATCCCAAACGCAGTTTTGTTGACACAAACTCATCCCATGAAAACATAGAAAGAATCGCTATTAAATCCACGTAATGATAAAATGGTGAGCTTACCTATCAAGCCAAAAAGTCCACGGAGAATGTAATGGGAGAGTGCCGTTTCCATCGTTGTTCGTGATGTTCTCCAATTCTCTTTCGTCAATATGGATGTTATGTTCTGGGGAGTTTTGACTTACTGTGTTGTTCAATTGCATTTTCGGGACAGCAGGAACTGCCATTTCCTTGCTCGTAAAAAATAATCGATTTGATTGTTTTTAAAAGATCTCGTTTCACCTTTTGATTATATAGGAAGTGCCTACTCTGCTGACTCATTCGTCGCTTCACGGGTCTGCAGCCACAACAACAGTAAAATGATGACGCCTTGCTGTCTGCAGGCCAAACGTTCTTGTCATAAGCGGCAGTCGCGATGCTGTATAATATAATGGAATATTATACAATGTATTTGTTCTATACTTTTCACAGTCCATTATACAAACATTAATACAATAAATATGGCTAAATCATCAGAACGATCATAATATTCAATCATCCGCATCATGACCTTAAACATCTAATTTCATTTAGCTAACACTCCACTCCTTGTACACGATGTCATTATGCCAAAGATTAGCATGACAGGAGTGTCAAAGAGTAGAATGAAGTAAACAAACTGGTACTCAGACTACAACATCTAAGCATGACTGATATTTTCAGTGACAATTGCATCTGCCAATATAAAATAGATTGATGATCTGAATGTGTGAATGAACATTATAAATGCCCTTTATAATAAAATAAAATCGAATTGTCACATGTTCTAGGAAGAGTCTTGGTGGTTCTAAACTTCCATTTAAGAATGATGGAGGCCACTGTGTTCTTGGGGACCTTCAATGCTGCAGACATTTGTTGGTACCCTTCCCCAGATCTGTGCCTCGACGTAATCCTGTCTCGGAGCTCTACGGACGATTCCTTCGAACTCATGGCTTGGTTTTTACTGTGACATGCCCTGTCAACTGTGGGACCTTTTATAGACAGTTGTGTGCCTTTCCAAATCATGTCCAATCAATTGAATTTATCACAGGTGGAGTCCAATCAAGTTGTAGAAACATCTCAAGGATGATCAATGGAAACAGGATGCACCTGAGCTCAATTTTCGAGT
This sequence comes from Coregonus lavaretus, assembly GCF_964263955.1. Lineage (NCBI taxonomy): Eukaryota > Metazoa > Chordata > Actinopteri > Salmoniformes > Salmonidae > Coregonus > Coregonus lavaretus. The sequence goes on along the minus strand of NC_140007.1, from coordinate 29,433,093 downwards.
CTCATAGCAAAGGGTCTGAATACTTATGTAAATAAGGTATCATAGCAAAGGGTCTGAATACTTATGTAAATAAGGTATTTGTGTTTTTTATTTTTAATAAATTAGCTAACATTTCTAAAAACCTGTTTTGACATTGTCATTATGGGGTATTGTGTGTTTTGTTATATATAGAAATGTTTTGTTATTTAATCCATTTTAGAATAAGGCTGTAACGTAACAACATTTTGAAAAAGTCAAGGGGTCTGAATACTTTCCGAAGCCACTGTATATGGTCAGGATATAGGTAGGGTGTCTGAGTATATTGTATTTAGGTATGTGGTTTGATGAGAGGCTTACGTGGAAGACCCATGTTGAGTATATTGAAATTAAGTGTAGGAAGGTGCTGAACCTCATGAGGGCAGTGGCAGGATATGATTGGGGGTCGGATAGACAAACACTGTTGTATATGTACCAGGCATTGATCAGGTCGTCTTTGGATTATGGGTGCCTTGTATATGGATCGGCAGCCAAAACGGTACTACAGTGCCTGGATACGATACAGTCAAGATTGTGTGTGGGAGCCTTCAGGACGACACCTGTTGAGGTATTGCAGGTGGATAGTGGGCCTCTGCCACTGAGGATAAAGCGGGACACACTTGCATTAGCATACTGGGCGAGGTTGAAAGAGAGTTCAGAAGGACATACTGCGGTCACGGCAACTGGAGAATGCTAGGAGCGAGGAGGGGGTAAGCAGAGGGCGTACGGGTGGACAATCGGGCAGAAGGTGGTAGAATATGGACTGGGGGAGAGAGCGATAGGGCCGTTAATTGCATTGGGGAACGTTCCTCCGTGCCAAGTATAGATGTGGACATGATTGAGGGCAGCAGAGAATGGGGTGAGGACATGAGACTGTGTGTGGAGAGATATATAGATAATCGGTTTTATTCATTTTTAAGGATATACAGTGGGGAGAACAAGTATTTGATACACTGCCGATTTTGAAGGTTATCCTACTTACAAAGCATGTAGAGGTCTGTAATTTTTATCATAGGTACACTTCAACTGTGAGAGACGGAATCTAAAACAAAAATCCAGAAAATCACATTGTATGATTTTTAAGTAATTCATTAGCATTTTATTGCATGACATAAGTATTTGATACATCAGAAAAGCAGAACTTAATATTTGGTACAGAAACCTTTGTTTGCAATTACAGAGATCATACGTTTCCTGTAGGTCTTGACCAGGTTTGCACACACTGCAGCAGGGATTTTGGCCCACACCTCCATACAGACCTTCTCCAGATCCTTCAGGTTTCGGGGCTGTCGCTGGGCAATACGGACTTTCAGCTCCCTCCAAAGATGTTCTATTGGGTTCAGGTCTGGAGACTGGCTAGGCCACTCCAGGACCTTGAGATGCTTCTTACGGAGCCACTCCTTAGTTTCCCCGGCTGTGTGTTTCGGGTCGTTGTCATGCTGGAAGACCTGCCACGACCCATCTTCAATGCTCTTACTGAGGGAAGGAGGTTGTTGGTCAAGATCTCGCGATACATGGCCCCATCCATCCTCCCCTCAATACGGTGCAGTCGTCCTGTCCCCTTTGCAGAAAAGCATCCCCAAAGAATGATGTTTCCACCTCCATGCTTCACGGTTGGGATGGTGTTATTGGGGTTGTACTCATCCTTCTTCTTCCTCCAAACACGGCGAGTGGAGTTTAGACCAAAAAGCTATATTTTTGTCTCATCAGACCACATGACCTTCTCCAATTCCTCCTCTGGATCATCCAGATGGTCATTGGCAAACTTCAGACGGGCCTGGACATGCGCTGGCTTGAGCAGGGGAACCTTGTGTGCGCTGCAGGATTTTATTCCATGACGGCATAGTGTGTTACTAATGGTTTTCTTTGAGACTGTGGTCCCAGCTCTCTTCAGGTCATTGACCAGGTCCTGCCGTGTAGTTCTGGGCTGATCCCTCACCTTCCTCATGATCATTGATGCCCCACGAGGTGAGATCTTGCATGGAGCCCCAGACCGAGGGTGATTGACCGTCATCTTGAACTTCTTCCATTTTCTAATAGTTGCGCCAACAGTTGTTGCCTTCTCACCAAGCTGCTTGCCTATTGTCCTGTAGCCCATCCCAGCCTTGTGCAGGTATACAATTTTATCCCTGATGTCCTTACACAGCTCTCTGGTCTTGGCCATTGTGGAGAGGTTGGAGTCTGTTTGATTGAGTGTGTGGACAGGTGTCTTTTATACTGGTAACGAGTTCAAACAGGTGCAGTTAATACAGGTAATGAGTGGAGAACAGGAGGGCTTCTTAAAGAAAAACTAACAGATCTGTGAGAGCCAGAATTCTTACTGGTTGGTAGGTGATCAAATACTTATGTCATGCAATAAAATGCAAATCAATTACTTAAAAATCATACAATGTGATTTTCTGGATTTTTTTTTAGATTCCGTCTCTCACAGTTGAAGTGTATCTATGATAAAAATTACAGACCTCTACATGCTTTGTAAGTAGGAAAACCTGCAAAATCGGCAGTGTATCAAATACTTGTTCTCCCCACTGTATACAGATGGTTCAAAGGATCCAGTCAGTGATAGGGTGGGCGGCAGGGGTGTATATCCCAGATTTCAATGTTAGAGTATGTAAGCGGTTAACTGATTATGTGTCAGTGTATGCGGCCGAGTTGATGGCCATGATTATAGGTTTGAGATGGGTGGAGGAGGTGAAACCACTCAGTGGTGATCTGCTCTGATTCGGCTGCAGTGTTGAATAGTGTGAAGACAGTTAGGGTCAGATAGGGAAGACTTGTTTGTGGAGATGATGGGGCTGTTAATGGGATTGGAGAGGATGGGAGTGGTGATAAGCTTTTGCTGGGCCTGCCCATGTGGGTGTGGAGGGTAATGAGAATACCGATGTGGTGGCTAAGAGTCCTGTGAGGAGAGAGGGGGCAGATATTCAGGTCCCGCTGGGCCGCAGGGAAGTCAAGTTCTTGATCCGGGCAAAAGGGCTCAATCTTTGGCAAAGGGAGTGGAATGCTAGTAGTAAGGGGAACAATCCCTTACAAAAAAGATTGCCGTCAGAGTGCAGTATAACTGTAGTTAGAATGCAGTATAACTGCAGTATGCTGCAAAGACTGCGTCCAAAATAACACCGTTTTTTTTACTGCAGTAATTTTGCAATGTAATTGCAGTTACAATGCAGTATAACTGCAGTACACTGCACTTATTCTGCAATCACTGTGTCCAAAATACCATAGTCGACTGCAGTTACTGCACTTTTACTGCAGTTTCAAAACTGGAAGAGATGGGGAGTATGGGAGGTAGGAGAGAGGAAGTTGGGCACACTGGTTTGAATGCCACGTTGTGGATGATGGGGAGACATGAAACAAGTCTGTGTGATGAATGTTTAGTGGAGGAAAAGGTGGAGCATGTGTTGATATTTTGTGAACTGTATGAGGTAGATAGGGAAAGATTGTGTAAAAGGGTTAGAGAGGCTGGAAGGGGTTAGGGTTTGAGTAGTGTAGTGGGGGGAGGGAAGTGGTGTCTAGGGCTCTATTTCAATTTCTTAGAGGAACAGGACTAATGAAGATAATTTAATGTACAGTTGAAGTCGGAAGTTTACATACACCTTAGCCAAATACACTGCTCAAAAAAATAAAGGGAACACTTAAACAACACAATGTAACTCCAAGTCAATCACACTTCTGTGAAATCAAACTGTCCACTTAGGAAGCAACACTGATTGACAATACATTTTACATGCTGTTGTGCAAATGGAATAGACAACAGGTGGAAATTATAGGCAATTAGCAAGACACCCCCAATAAAGGACTGGTTTTGCAGGTGGTGACCACAGACCACTTCTCAGTTCCTATGCTTCCTGGCTGATGTTTTGGTCACTTTTGAATGCTGGCGGTGCTTTCACTCTAGTGGTAGCATGAGACGGAGTCTACAACCCACACAAGTGGCTCAGGTAGTGCAGCTCATCCAGGATGGCACATCAATGCGAGCTGTGGCAAAAAGGTTTGCTGTGTCTGTCAGCGTAGTGTCCAGAGCATGGAGGCGCTACCAGGAGACAGGCCAGTACATCAGGAGACGTGGAGGAGGCCGTAGGAGGGCAACAACCCAGCAGCAGGACTGCTACCTCCGCCTTTGTGCAAGGAGGAGCAGGAGGAGCACAGCCAGAGCCCTGCAAAATGACCTCCAGTAGGCCACAAATGTGCATGTGTCTGCTCAAACGGTCAGAAACAGACTCCATGAGGGTGGTATGAGGGCCCGACGTCCACAGGTGGGGGTTGTGCTTACAGCCCAACACCGTGCAGGTCTTTTGGCATTTGCCAGAGAACACCAAGATTGGCAAATTCGCCACTGTCGACCTGTGCTCTTCACAGATGAAAGCAGGTTCACACTGAGCACATGTGACAGACGTGACAGAGTCTGGAGACGCCGTGGAGAACGTTCTGCTGCCTGCAACATCCTCCAGCATGACCGGTTTGGCGGTGGGTCAGTCATGGTGTGGGGTGGCATTTCTTTGGGGGGCCGCACAGCCCTCCATGTGCTCGCCAGAGGTAGCCTGACTGCCATTAGGTACCGAGATGAGATCCTCAGACCCCTTGTGAGACCATATGCTGGTGCGGTTGGCCCTGGGTTCCTCCTAATGAAAGACAATGCTAGACCTCATGAGGCTGGAGTGTGTCAGCAGTTCCTGCAAGAGGAAGGCATTGATGCTATGGACTGGCCTGCCCGTTCCCCAGACCTGAATCCAATTGAGCACATCTGGGACATCATGTTTTGCTCCATCCACCAAAGCCACGTTGCACCACAGACTGTCCAGGAGTTGGCGGATGCTTTAGTCCAGGTCTGGGAGGAGATCCCTCAGAGATCAAAGTTGGATCAGCCAGTAGTGTGGTTTTCCACTTTAATTTTGAGGGTGACTCCAAATCCAGACCTCCATGGGTTGATAAATTTGATATCCATTGATAATTTTTGTGTGATTTTGTTGTCAGCACATTCAACTATGTAAAGAAAAAAGTATTTAATAAGATTATTTCATTCATTCAGATCTAGGATGTGTTATTTTAGTGTTCCCTTAATTATTTTGAGCAGTTTACATTTAAACTCTGTTTTTCACAATTCCTGACATTTAATCCTAGTAAAAATTCCTTGTCTTAGGAGTTAGGATCACCACTTTATTTTAAGAATGTGAAATGTCAGAATAATAGTAGAGAGAATGATTTATTTCAGCTTTTATTTATTTCATCACATTCCCAGTAGGTCAGAAGTTTACATACACTCAATTAGTATTTGGTAGCATTGCCTTTAAATTGTTTAACTTGGGTTCAAACGTTTCGGGTAGCCTTCCACAAGCTTCGCACAATAAGTTGGGTGAATTTTGGCCCATTCCTCCTGACAGAGCTGGTGTAACTGAGTCAGGTTTGTAGGCCTCCTTGCTCGCACACGCTTTTTCAGTTCTGCCCACACATTTTCTATAGGATTGAGGTCAAGGCTTTGTGATGGCAACTCCAATACCTTGACTTTGTTGTCCTTAAGCCATTTTGCCACAACTTTGGAAGTATGCTATGGAGGACTAAAAGTGCCACAATTAAATAAATAAATACACCATTAAATAATTACTTAAATGTGTCATTAATTAATTAAAATTAGAATTAAATACATAAATGTGTTATTAAATGTGTCATTAATTAATTCAAATACCGATTCATTTTATGTAAAATACATATATAATAATTTCACTATTTACATTTACATTTCATGGTCCTGCGTTGGAGTGCTTCCTGAATTACTTAAAACTGTCAAACTGACCCATCAAAAGTTGGTAGGCGGAACCTAACGCCTGATTGGTTACCCTCTGCATCAAGCCAAGACAAATCAATTCCGGCTAATGTCAGCAGGTCCTGCTTCTACATCCTCTGCTAAGTTTAAAATGTCTCTAACCAACTCCCTGGAAAGTTCACGGAGATCCTCCATTGTCTCTATCCAGGTTGGCCTACTCTACTTCAGACCAAAGCAATGGATCAGACTAGATTCGCGTTAGCCCCGCCCACTGACTTTGATGGGTCAGTTTGACAGTTTTAAGTAATTCATGAATCACTGCAATGCAGGATCATGAAATGTAAATGTAAATAGTGAAATAATTATATATGTATTTTACATAAAATGAATCGGTATTTGAATTAATTAATGATACATTTAATTACACATTTATGTATTTAATTCTAATTTTAATTAATTAATGACACATTTAAGTAATTATTTAATGGTGTATTTATTTATTTAATTGTGGCACTTTTAGTCCTCCATAGTATGCTTGGGGTCATTGTCCATTTGGAAGACCCATTTGCGACCAAGCTTTAACTTCCTGACTGATATCTTGAGATATTGCTTCAATATATCCACATAATTTTCCTTCCTCATGATGCCATCTATTTTGTGAAGTGCACCAGTCCCTCCTGCAGCAAAGCACCCCCACAGCATGATGCTGCCACCCCCGTGCTTCACGGTTGGGATGGTGTTCTTCGGCTTGCAAGCAACCCCCTTTTTCCTCCAAACATAACAATGGTCATTATGGCCAAACAGTTCTATTTTTGTTTCATCAGACCAGAGGACATTTCTCCAAAAAGTAAGTTCTTTGTCCCCATGTGCAGTTGCAAACCGTAGTCTGGCTTTTTAATGGCGGTTTTGGAGCAGTGGCTTCTTCCTTGCTGAGCGGCCTTTCAGGTTATGTTGATATATGACTTGTTTTACTGTGGATATAGATACTTTTGTACCCATTTCCTCCAGCATCTTCACAAGGTCGTTTGCTGTTGTTCTGGGATTGATTTGCACTTTTCGCACCAAAGTACATTCATCTCTAGGAGACAGAACGCGTCTCCTTCCTGAGCGGTATGACGGCTGCGTGGTCCTATGGTGTTTATACTTGCGTACTATTGTTTGTACAGATGAACGTGGTACCTTCAGGCGTTTGGAAATAGCTCCCAAGGATGAACCAGACTTGTGGAGGTCTACAATTTGTTTTCTGAGGTCTTGGCTGATTTCTTTTGATTTTCCCATGATGTCAAGCAAAGAGGCACTGAGTTTGAAGGTAGGCCTTGAAATACATCCACAGGTACACCTCCAATTGACTCAAATGATGTCAATTAGCCTATCAGAAGCTTCTAAAGCCATGACATCATTTTCTGGAATGTTCCAAGCTGTTCAAAGGCACAGTTGTCTTAGTGTATGTAAACTTCTGACCCACTGGAATTGTGATACAGTGAATTGTAAGTGAAAAAAAACAACAACAAAAAACATGTATTTCACCTTTATATAATCAGGTAAGCCAGTTGAGAACAAGTTCTCATTTACAACTGCGACCTGGCCAAGGTAAAGCAAAGCAGTGCGATAAAAACAACAACAACAGAGTTACATATGGAATAAACAAAACGTACAGTCAATAACACAATAGAACATCTATATACAATGTGCGCAAAATAATCTGTCTGTAAACAATTGTTGGAAAAATTACTTGTGTCATGCACAAAGTAGATGTCCTAACCGACTTGCCAAAACTATAGTTTGTTAACAAGAAATGTGTGGAGTGGTTGAAAAACGAGTTTTAATGACTCCAACCTAAGTGTATGTAAACTTCCGACTTCAACTGTAGGTAGGAGGTGACTGGCATCACACTCCAGTACAGTAGGTGGCGGTGTACGCACTTTAAAAGTTGGATGCGATCCTCCAACCCAATCCCAAAGAAGAAGAAGCCCAGTTTGCCAGAGAAACTCTGGTTGAACATGCCCAGTTGTGTGGGTGGCTAACGTTAGCTAGCAAGTGTGTGTGTGATAAACGGCGCCATAAACTTACTGGGATGCATTGTTGCTAGCTAGCGGTAGCTAGCTTTTTCTGTTTCCTGTCACTGTTGTGTAGGGGACATCGCTTGCCATAAGATAGCTTACGTTACAACCATGGAAATCGACACACTTTTGGAGGGTTTTACGGGTAAGTCAACTCGCTTTTGCAGATTTTCTGTATCTGTACATGATTAGCTAGCTACATTTGAATTGCCAAACGTAATGTTAAGTAGCTGCATATATTCTACTCGTTGGATGCCGGTTTTAATGTCTAAATGTATGGTTGGATGCTAACTTAGCTAGCTAGCTTGTAACTAGCAGTCGAAATTGTTAGCTAGCTAACTCGCGCTAGGCCAATTTTATTTTGATAACGTTACTGTACTTGTATAATTAAAAACGTATGTGAATAAGTGTGTTGTGTTGAAGCTATTTTACCCACATTGTAGTTGCATAGTTAGAAAGTCGCTGTAACCTAGTTTATGTTGACCATGTCTAGTTAGTTAAGTGTTCTAACTAGGTACTGTTAGCTCGCTAACGCAGTGGTTGCCTTGCAGTTAATTATTGCTGACCGCTAACGTTACCCTGCACTGCAACGCTGCACATAACTTGAAAGAGTCTTTTCTATTTCCATACATCTACGTTCAGACTTCGAGAAGAAAGGGAAGAAAGATGCCTGTCCTGCCCTGGATAAATTTCTGTGTCATGTCGCCAAAACCGGAGAAACGATGTGAGTGTCTGATAAATGAGCCTCACGGTGCCAGCCACTTTTCTAATGAGTAGACAATGTGTCAATACAGGATAGAAATAAAAGGACTGGTAAATTACACAATGGGTAAATTACAACGCATGGATAGTCATATTCCTGAAATCTCGATATGCTACCAAAACCAAGGCTGTGTTTGAGGAGACATCATTGTGTGGTCCCAAGACTGGCAGTTATCACAACATCAAGGCTGCATCTCTGTTTGATAGGTTACAATGTGTCTGAACTAGAGGATAACTTTTTGGTCTCCCATCTTTTCCAGGATTTCATGGTCACAGTTCAAAAGTTATTTCCTGTTTAAACTTGAGAAAGTAATGGATGACTTCAGAGCCTCGACACCAGACCAGCGAGGGCCAGCCAATCCTAATGTGGAGTACATTCCTTTTGAAGAGATGAAGGAGAGGATTCTCAAAATCGTAGAAGGATACAATGGGTGAGTATCCTCCACTATCCAGTGCTGAAACGTCTAATAAAAACGATCCTTTTGCTTGTTTTACCAGTATGTCTTTGTGTAGCCCTAGTATACAGCCACGGTGAGGAAAGTATACCTTCTTGACAAATATCCATATTTTCCAGGATTCCGTTCACCATCCAGCGTCTGTGTGAGTTACTGACTGAGCCTAAGAGGAACTACACAGGAACAGACAAGTTCCTCAGGGGAGTGGAGAAGGTAAGTATCATCACTTCTACTGAGATTAGTTCTCTTAATGGGTGTTTGAATCAGGGTATTAAGCCTAGTAAGAATACCTATGTCACATACGTCAGTATACATCAGTATGAAAATGTATGCACTCACTAACTGTAAGTCGCTCTGGATAAGAGCGTCTGCTAAATGACTAAAATGTGTCCTTGTGTTGATTTGAGTGAATAATGTTTTCTCGCATGGCCCAGTGTTTTTTATATATATATTTTTAAACTAGTTAGAATTGCTTGTATTAGTATACAATATAAATGCTTGGGGATTTATGGCGTTGTTTATGTTTTGCAGAATGTGATGGTGGTCAGCTGTGTGTATCCTACGTCAGAGTAAGTATTCTGTCATGTTTCTCTACCTACCCCTTTAGCTTATACCTAAAGTGTTTTTTATAGCAAAACGTACTTTAAAGTTGGGGTCAGCTTTAAAGGCGCTAACGTACACATTGGATTTTTTTGCGTTGTAATTACAGAAAATGTCCATAATATATCTGCCGCTAATAGTGGAATGATAGTGTTTCACAGTATTACTTACCCGCTTGTGTTGTGATTGGCTGTGATATTCACTTGTTGATTTCTCCCGCGGAGCAGCATCTGTTGTCAAACTGGGAAAGCTGTTCTGACTTTGGCTGTGTTATCTAGTGGAAATTACTAATTTACTGGTTTTAAAATTTTACACTGTTTGCTCCATTTCTGCTTATGTGAGAAAGCAAGCACTGAATAGTGTAGGGAATCATTGTGCCATCTAAATCGCTGTGAAATATATTTTCAATAACAAAAAAGCTGGTGGATCAAAACTAACGTTTATTTCGTTTTTGGTCCACCCGCTTCAAACAGCGGTTTTGGTCCACCAGCTTCAAACAGCTGTAAAAGTGATATTTTTTTGTTATTGAAAACACATTTCACTGCGATTTAGATGGTACAATGATTCCCAACAATATTCAGTGCTTGTTTTCTCACATAAGCAGAAATTGAGCAAACAGTGTAGGATTTTAGCAACCAAGAAATGAGTGATTTCCAATAGATAACACAGCCACAAAGTCAGAACAGCTATCCTAGTTTTACAACAGATGCCGCACCGGTGAGAGAAATCAATAGGCGAATATCACAGCCAATCACAACACTTGTGGGTAAGTAATACTGTGAAACACTATCATTCTACCATTAGCGCCAGATATATTATGGACATTTTCTAAAATTACAATGCAAAAATTCAAAAAAATCTTGTGTAGCACCTTTAAAGCTAACAATCACTTGGATTTGTTGACTCGCTCTGCCTCTTTTAAAGGAAAAATGGGGCAACCAGTGTAAACAGAATGAATGGAGTGATGTTCCCTGGCAATACCTCTATTTATTCAGAAAGGTGAGAGATACCTACTTGTCAATGGTTAACTTTCAGTTGTACAATTTATTTACATAAAACAGGGGTAAGGAACTCCAATAAAACCCAGAAGTCTTTCTTTCCAGGGATCCCTGAACATAGGTGGAGAAGGATTACTAATTTACTCATACCAAATATGATAGTCAGACAGTAGGTGGCACTGTAGTGTTGCTTGAATTAATCTCCTTGTTATTAATTGGATTCAATTGCAACGTGGATTCAATTGCAACAACATTTGACTGTATGAAAGTGTATTAAGTTATGCAGAGATTTATTCCTCTCCTTACGGTAGGAATGTAAATGGACCAGGCACCCCAAGGCCACTGAACAGACCAAAGCTATCGCTATCCACCTCTCTGGCTACAAACGGTGTCCCTGACAGCACAGATGATAAGGAGCCACTCACAGAACAAGAGGAGGAGCATGTTGTCAGGTAACTAGCATTGTGTGAATGCCAGATGACTGTCAGCAGAAATATAATGTACTGATAACGTGTAAATGTTATATAAGACATATACACTGCTCAAAACAATAAAGGGAACACTAAAATAACACATCCTAGATCTGAATGAATGAAATAATCTTATTAAATACTTTTTTCTTTACATAGTTGAATGTGCTGACAACAAAATCACACAAAAATTATCAATGGAAATCAAATTTATCAACCCATGGAGGTCTGGATTTGGAGTCACCCTCAAAATTAAAGTGGAAAACCACACTACAGGCTGATCCAACTTTGATGTAATGTCCTTAAAACAAGTCAAAATGAGGCTCAGTAGTGTGTGTGGCCTCCACGTGCCTGTATGACCTTCCTACAACGCCTGGGCATGCTCCTGATGAGGTGGCGGATGGTCTCCTGAGGGATCTCCTCCCAGACCTGGACTAAAGCATCCGCCAACTCCTGGACAGTCTGTGGTGCAACGTGGCGTTGGTGGATGGAGCGAGACATGATGTCCCAGATGTGCTCAATTGGATTCAGGTCTGGGGAACGGGCGGTCCATAGCATCAATGCCTTCCTCTTGCAGGAACTGCTGACACACTCCAGCCTCATGAGGTCTAGCATTGTCTTTCATTAGGAGGAACCCAGGGCCAACCGCACCAGCATATGGTCTCACAAGGGGTCTGAGGATCTCATCTCGGTACCTAATGGCAGTCAGGCTACCTCTGGCGAGCACATGGAGGGCTGTGCGGCCCCCCAAAGAAATGCCACCCCACACCATGACTGACCCACCGCCAAACCGGTCATGCTGGAGGATGTTGCAGGCAGCAGAACGTTCTCCATGGCGTCTCCAGACTGTCACGTCTGTCACATGTGCTCAGTGTGAACCTGCTTTCATCTGTGAAGAGCACAGGGCGCCAGTGGCGAATTTGCCAATCTTGGTGTTCTCTGGCAAATGCCAAACGTCCTGCACGGGGTTGGGCTGTAAGCACAACCCCCACCTGTGGACGTCGGGCCCTCATACCACCCTCATGGAGTCTGTTTCTGACCGTTTGAGCAGACACATGCACATTTGTGGCCTACTGGAGGTCATTTTGCAGGGCTCTGGCAGTGCTCCTCCTTGCACAAAGGGTTGTTGCCCTCCTACAGCCTCCTCCACATCTCCTGATGTACTGGCCTGTCTCCTGGTAGCGCCTCCATGCTCTGGACACTACGCTGACAGACACAGCAAACCTTCTTGCCACAGCTCGCATTGATGTACCATCCTGGATGAGCTGCACTACCTGAGCCACTTGTGTGGGTTGTAGACTCCGTCTCATGCTACCACTAGAGTGAAAGCACCGCCAGCATTCAAAAGTGACCAAAACATCAGCCAGGAAGCATAGGAACTGAGAAGTGGTCTGTGGTCACCACCTGCAAAACCAGTCCTTTATTGGGGGTGTCTTGCTAATTGCCTATAATTTCCACCTGTTGTCTATTCCATTTGCACAACAGCATGTGAAATGTATTGTCAATCAGTGTTGCTTCCTAAGTGGACAGTTTGATTTCACAGAAGTGTGATTGACTTGGAGTTACATTGTGTTGTTTAAGTGTTCCCTTTATTTTTTTGAGCAGTTTATTAGAGCAACGTGGTCCTCTAGCTCAATTGGTAGAGCATGGCGCTTGTAACGCCAGGGTAGTGGGTTCGATCCCCGGGACCACCCATACGTAAAAATGTATGCGCACATGACTAAGTCGCTTTGGATAAAAGCGTCTGCTAAATGGCTATTTATTTATTTTTTGACCCTTTCTTTAGTGATTCCTCGGTATCGGAAAGTGATGCCACACAGAGCAGTCCGATGAAGACCAAGCATCCGGAAGAGGATGCAACGGAGGCAGAGAGCCACGAAGTCAAGAGGCTGAAGTTTGACAAAGACATGGATGAAGAGGAAGACGAGGAGGAGAAGGTAGACAAGGAGATGTCCTGTCCTACACCTGCCCAAAGCTCATCAGACATGCCCGAATCGTCAACAGATGTTGTTGAGGAAGAAAAAGAGAGGTCTGCTGATATGCTCACCACAGACGATCATGGTATGTGTTTTGCACAATGGGGCATTTTCAAATAACACTATATGATTGTGGAAGGGAAAATGTGACAAAAATCTAAAAATAACATCGCTAAAATTGATTAATTGATTTATGAAAGGATGTAATGGTATTATTCTTGCCTTCTCTGTCCCCCAGAGCCCTCCAGTACTCAGACAGAAGATCCCTTTGATGATGAGGAAGAGACAGCAGGGACATCAGAGAGGGAGGCTCAGTATGGCCCCACCCACAGTCTAAAGAGTGACAGCACCATGGACCAGTCAGAGGAGCAGCTTGCGCAGTCAGGGAAGGATCTGAGTTTAGAGGAACAGGAGGAAGGAGATTGCAGCGACCCAGTAAGCAGCAGCAGTAGCAGCAATGGAGAAGGAGCACCCAGTGAAGAGTCTGTCCCCTCTGCCTCTCCCAGCAGTACAGCTGAGTCGTTGGCAGACGGCGCTGCTGCAGAAAACAGTTCAGAAAGCCCAGAGAGGGCAGATGAGCCCATGGAACAGGACTAACCTGAGGCCGACGGCCCCCCAACATTATTTTACACTGTATGATATTGATACTGTACCAAACCCAGGAGATCTCTGTACGACCATGGACCTGTAGTCTCCCAGGATAGGGAGGCTTTTTGTGAGGCCTCAAGGATTTTCACCCTCAGGTCTCTTCTTCACCCCTTGTATGACCCACCCACCTCCCGACCCACGCATCCGTCCGTTTTAAAAACTGGAACTTATAATTAAAAGTTCCCCTCCAGTTAGGTTTTTTTTAAGCCTGTGGCATTCATTTACACATTTAAATGCTTTTATCACCCTGATAGTTTTTATTTCTCTCATGGATCACTGTCATTTTAATATTTACTGCTATTTTAGACTCCAATTCCAAAGCTGCTTGGTTAACGTGATGTAGAATGATCAGCCACTTCTGTGTGTTTGTTGTGATCTTAATCTGTGGTGAATGTTTCATGTTGGCCGGCCCAGTTAGGGTCTCCTGAATCTGTGGGATGCCTTGGGTTTTCCCTGGGTAAAGCTACCGTTCACAGCTATGTTTTATTTTTTGGCATAGTAGTTGTCCATACTTTGGAATGTAAAGTATGAAGGATTGTCCATGACACACATCTGTACCATAAAACCACTGGAAGCCCTTGCCCTGCAAGTTTGGTAGTCTTGCAAAGTAAACATACCGAAACCATGGATTGCAACCAATCCTCATGTACTGTGGCACTATGATTGAACAATACAGATAGTGCCTAAAGAAAATGTTCATACTCCTTGACTTATTCCACATTTTGTTACAAAATGGCTTAAATAAAAAAAAAATTCACACACAATACCCCATAATGACAAAGTGAAAACACATTTTTAGAAATCTTTGCAAATTTATTGAAAATGAAATAAATGTCTAACTTCCATAAGTATACACACCTTTTATGTGACACCAGACTGAGCTCAGGTGCATCCAACTTCCTCTGATCATCCTTGAGCTGTCACTACAACTTGATTGGAGTCTGTGGCCAATTAAATTGTTTGGACATGATTTTGAAAAACACCTGTCTATGTAAGGTCGCATAGTTGACAGTGCATGTAAGATCAGGAACTATACCATGAAGTCCAAGGAACTGTCCGTAGGGGGCCGAGATAGAATTGTGATGAGGCATATATCTGGGGGAGTGGTATAAAACCATTTCTAGAGTGTTGAAAGTTTCCAAGAGCACAGTAGTCTCCATCATTGGGAAATTGAAAAAAAAATTGAACTTCCCAGACTCTGCCTAGAGCTGGCCATCCGACCAAACTGAACAACCAAGCAAGAAAGACCTTGGTTAGGGAGGTGACCAAGAACCCAATGACCACTCTGACAGATCTACAGAGTTCCTTGGTTGAGATGAGAGAACCTGCCAGAAGGACAAGTCTTTACAGCGCTTCACCAATCTGAGCTTTATGGGAGAGTGGCCAGAATGAAGCCGCTCCTGAGAAAAAGGCACGTGACCAAAGGCCTGGAGTTTGCAAAAAGGCATATGAAAGATGGAGCATAAGGCAAAATATTCTGTGGTCTGATGAGAGACAAATGTAACTATTTGGCCTGAAATAAAAAGTGCTATGTCTGGAGAAAACCAGGCACAGTGGTGGTGGCAGCATCATGCTATGGGGATGCTTTTCAATGGTAGGGACTGAGAGACTGGTAAGGATAGCGGGAACAATGAATGGCGTCAAATATAGGCAAATCCTTGATGAGAACCTTGTTCCGAGTGCAAATGACCTTGGACTCGGGTGAAGATTTACGTTCCAACAGGACAATGACCCCAAGCATATAGCCAAAGCAACACTGGAATGGCTTCAGAACAAGAATTTGAAAGTCCTTGAGTGGCCCAGCCAAAGCCCATTGAAAATCTGTGGAAAGACTTGAAGATTGCTGTTCACCACCGGTTCCCATTTAACTTAACAGAGCTTGAGAAAATCTGCAAGGAAGAATGGGAGGAAATCCCCAAATCCAGATGTGCAAAGCTGAAGCAGACATACCCAAGACGACTCAAAGTTGTAATTGCCGCCAAAGGTATTTCTACAAAGTATTTACTCAGGGGTGTGAATACTTATGTAAATCCAAAACATTAGAAAACAATAATATTGGCAATTTCCTGATTTCTGTTGTTTGACACTATTGAGTGAATGTTTTTGTCTATTGACCACATTTACTGTCAGTTTTTGTGTCCGATTTACTCAAATGGTATGAAAACATGGTGTCCTTTAATTCTCACAAGATCTTTTCAATTTAATCAAACTACATTTGTCAAATTAAAATGTCAATATCAGCACTAAATGTCATTGATCACATGGAATAACAAGAATCTTGTTTGATTTCTTTTGAGAGTTTACTCGCTGCCATATCTTTACCGGTTTCTGCAACTGTCTTTATATATTAGGATAAACATTTCTGTAAAGTAGATTTTGTAGATTGTAATATGTGTTCACTGCCTTTGTGAAACCAATTGACATCTCTGTAAATTGAATGATTGGGCTTTCAACACAGTATTCATATGAAGCAATAAATGCTAACATTATAAGTGTGGAGTTTGCTTAATTTGTATCAAGAAAGTTTTAAGTAACTTTTGCCAGCTATGAATACATCTTTTGAATACATTATGTCCTTATATCTGTACGTTTTCATAGAAAGTTATGAGAGTATCACCAGATGGCCGTGACACGCAGGCTAATGATGCTTATCCCTGTCCCTATGAAACACCTAGTCAGCAGATTACATGAGCCAAGACGTGTTAGGTGGGGGTGTTCAGTCAACACACTAGGAATATCTCAATTGCATACTCCTTGCGTCCTCAAAATCCAATGGAGGAGGTCAGAGGGGCGGGACCTCTGGCTTTCTCATCCAATTGGTTTTGAGAAGGAGCTGAAGAGAGAGGACACGAGGAGTATGCAATTGAGATCTTCCCACTGTTTGACTATAGGAAACAAGGACACAGTCAGTCCCATAGGTGTTTTTCTACCTCAGCCTCCTGCCACCAGTCTCTTCTGTGTATATCATTTGGATAAATGTTTCTCATATCGATATCAGGATTTTCACATCATGTCTTCCATACAAAAATGTAACGGGGTATTTGGAGACACAGTCAACTGGTAAAATATGTTAGGCCTACTACTGAGCCATGGAATGGAATACAATAATAAATGTTGATCATAAAGTTGATGTACTTATGACATAATTATGCTGCAGCAGAGACACAATGTGTACATTCTGTCTCAGGTTATCAAGGAAGGTCCTAGAAATAGCATCACCTTAAAGAGGGATTACCAAATGCCTGGCCTTTATGAGTCATCGGATTTGCAAACAAAAAAGAGGATCCCATGTAAGGGACATTGTGTAACTAACCTTTAGCAAGACATGGACTTCATATTTTACCTGGGGAATATACTGGGTCCTGCCTGTATATTGCTCAATGTAATTCTCTGTAGAGATGACATGGGCCAGTTTCCTGGACCCTGATTAAACCTAGTCCAGGACGAAAAATATTTTTCAATTTATAGTTTCCATTGAAAGTGCATTTTAGTCCAGGACTAAATTTAACCTGGGTCTGGGAAACTGGCCCTGTACCTTTTCTATGTTGATTTCAATTTTGTCATGTCACACTATTACCCTGATCTTCCTTTTAGGGTTATAGTAGTCTAAATTAGCAGTTCAGTTAGCAGTTTAACATCTTTATACCTATTATTTTGTTCACCGCCTGTCTGTTGCAATAGTTCTAGCAGCTCACTTGCCTTGGACTGACTGGACTTCCTACATTGACCCTTGAGCAATAGAAGATGGACAATGGCAAATCTTTCTCGAGATCTCACTATGAACTAATTGATCCAGACAGTAGGTATGTATTCATAATCCCTTGTGTCATGTGATCTACATCAATCCTTGCCCAGTATCTACCCTCAGTGGAGAATTGGCAGACCAGGGGTAATATACTAACTCACTGTTTTTGTTTGCAGCGTTTTTGTTTATGTGTTGCACCTTTATGGAAATATTTGATTTTTTTTCAGTAATAGTAGACACAGTAGATGAATTCAAAAGTTGCAGTTGTGATGGAAATCAGCACATAGTTGGAAGAGCAAAATAATTTGTGGAATATCCAAAGAGTAGAGCTACACCCCTGACTGACACAACTTTCAACCATGAGAGACAACTTCTTCAACTAGAGGCTCATCACAGTATTTGAGAACTTTCTGTGATGGGTCAGCGACTGAGTGAGGAGAGTGATTCAGACCAGGAAATTGATGTTGCAGAGCTGCAGGAGTGGTATAAGAAGTTTGTGGTGGAGTGCCCAAGTGGAACACTCTTCATGCACGAGTTCAAGAGCTTCTTCGGCGTTACTAACAACAAGGAGGCGGCCGATTATATCGAGAATATGTTTCGCGCATTTGACAAGAACGGAGTGAGTAGCATACAGATTACTGTCATCTGATGGGGGCCTTTGAGGGCCACAGTGTCCACATGTCTTTCAAGTGATAACTGTTGAACATCCCTTTCTCTTCATTTCCGTATTTATTGATGAGTATCATTTAATTATTTTATGATTTTTTTCCTTTGCAGGACAATACAATTGATTTTCTAGAGTATGTTGCAGCCCTGAACCTGGTCTTGAGGGGCAAGTTGGAACATAAACTGAAATGGACTTTCAAAATGTACGACAAAGATGGAAGTGGCTGCATTGACAAAACAGAGCTGCTGGAGATTGTAGAAGTAACAGTCGTTCAAAGATTAGTGTATGATTACATAAAATACAGTTTCTATATGCATATATACATATATGGGATATCATTCCAAAATCTGCTTATCTTCTCTCTCAGTCCATCTACAGACTGAAGAAAGCCTGTCATGGAGAACTGGATGCAGAGTGTAACCTCCTGACCCCAGATCAAGTGGTCGACAGAATATTTGAACTGGTTGATGAAAACGGAGATGGTGAGGACATTTTCTTTACCCCTTTACTTCTGACAGCTTGATCTGTGGTTTTAATACTTTTATGATTTAGCAGGTCCTCACTGTGATTTCCATAGCATTATGACTGTGTAACACATTATTGTGTGTAACATTCTAAAGTATTTAGAAAATTGCACCATTGGACAATGGGTGTTAGAAATGTTTTTCCCTCAGTGTACACAGTGTTTGGTTTCAGTAGTGTAATATTCATGTGTCAGCATACTGAATTGTAATTGGATGCATTCTACCGCCGTATCATACTGCGCTATGATTGGTTAAGACCACCCAGGCAGTGTTGCCAACTTAGTGACTTTGTCGCTATATTCAGCGAGTTTTCAGAGGGTGCATTGTTACCCCCGTCCCAAAGCACTCACAGGCGGCCCAGTCCTCACGCAGCAGTCCCTCCCAGCTGCAGTCAGAGCAGGAGATGTTCACCCCTATGCGTCCAGACTGCAAATGAATCGCGCATGCGGGAAGCCGCCGCTGGCTGATCCCGCCCTGGTTTACATTGTGTTTTTTACTCACTTTTTGTCTCTCCCACAACGTTATTCCTCTCTCCTACAGCGTCCATCACATATACATGCACATGGCCAATTATGCAAAGTAGGTGCTGCATTTGATTATTTTGTACAAAGCATACAAAACAAGTAAAAGGACTAAAAATATGGATTTTTCTGGAGTTCCTTCACCTCGAATGGATTGGGGTTCTACAAATCTACCCGATGCATGGCGTAAGTTCAAACAGCATGTGGAGCTAATGTTCACGGGTCCTCTGAAGGAAAGAGGGAAAAGTGCAGCTACCTGCTCCTCTGGATCGAGACATTTACATCACATGGACAATTGCCGAGGCTGAATCAAAGGTACAGAAAACATACTACGATCATTTTGAAGCATATGTTGTGCCAAAGACCAATACAATTTTCGCTAGGTACAAATTCTATGAGAAAGTACAGGGAGCTAGCGAATCGTTTGAACAGTTTGTCACTGAGCTGCGTCTGCTTGTGAAAGACTGTGATTATGCAAACAAGGATGCGATGGTCAGGGACCGTATTGTATTTGGAATACACTCACCGCGAGTGAGAGAGAAACTTTTGAATGTTGGGTCTGAGCTAACGCTGGACGAAGCTATCGATATAGCCAGATTTCACGAGCTAGCACAAGTTCAGATGAAAACCATTTAGGGCGGCAGCATCACGTGAACAAGCAGTGCACGCAGTCAGGCAGACATCCAATCACAACTCCGGTGCCCAGAGAGCATGTTGCAGAACGGAGAGAGACAGAACTCCAAAACAGAGCGACACAGACTCCAAACGCCCCAAAACGTGGATATTGTGGATACAACGTGCATGACGAACAGGGAAATTGCCCAGCTAAAGGCAAACAGTGTACTAAATGTGGAAAATGGAATCACTTTGCAAAAGTGTGCAGAGCTTACCGTGGAAAAACAGTACATACAGTGAGTGAAGATGAAATGTCAATCAAAGAGTCAAATGCTGATGAACTGTTTATTGATTCAGTGACACAGAAAAGTCAGATATCAGAGACAGAGCAAGCCTTTGCTGACATTGAGATAGGAACACAAGGCACAGAGCTAAAGTTCAAACTAGACACTGATGCACAAGTAAACATTATTCCTCTGAATAAGTACCGAAGCTTGACATCTGAGTGCGAGCAAATACAAGGAAAGTGACATGATGTTGGACTTTTACATTGTTGACACTCAAGCACCTGCAGTGCTAGGTCTTAAAGCATGTTTAGACATGGACCTTGTTAGAAATTGCGTAATTCAAATCTGATATTGGAATAAGAATCAAGAGATCTTCAATCCAAGCTTAATTTATTATATGCAAAATGTATGTATGATAAGTATGAAGGTTCGTATATACGGGTCCACTGAAATACCACGCAGGGCACTCAGAGAACTAAACTATTGTTTACAGGTTCTTTCTCAAATACTCTGACAGAGAGTTCCCACCTCTTCTGTTGGCCAATCAGAGTAAAGGACTGAGTGTGGTTTAGACTTTACTCAGCCAATCCGTTGGTGCACGGGTTAGTCTCACCCCTCGGCACTCCATTTGTTGCACACTGTTGCCAGGCATAAGTTTATCATAACAACCTGTGGAGTCAGCACCCAAAAGACACCATTCCACTGTACTACGTTCAAGGACGGTTCACAGACAACAAAGAGGCAGTGTTCGTATCTGTGAGGAATACAAGTCTTATCTCATCCTAGCCCCTAACGTTCCTCACATGAATCACAGCCTGTTATGTGAAACAATTTATATCAGTACAGTTCAAACCTATGCTCCTCATTAATGCATTCCTTCTAAGCTATTCATCACATACAGATCCAATTATGAGAAAAATAGAACCCAACAACCTCATCAAGCTAGTTTTATCAGTGACAGCACCAGTAGAGATAGAGAATGTCATGGAGGAGTTTGCTGATGTTTTTACAGGAATAGGACTATTCCCAGGAGAATGTACCATTCACCTTGACCCAGACGCAACCCCTGTGGTCTACCCACTGAGAAAGATTCCCCTTACTCTCCACGCCCGTCTGAAGAAAGAGTTGGAGAGCATGGAGCAATCTGACATCGTCACCAAGGTTACAGAACCGACGGATTGGGTCAACGCGTTAGAGGTGGTGGAGAAACCACGCACAGGCAAGCTCAGAGTATGTCTCGACCCAAGAGACTTGAACAAGGCTATCAAACGCCCCCATTACCCCTTACCGACGCTAGATGGCATCACACACAAGCTAGCGGGTGCACGCTACTTCAGCGTCATGGACGCCAGATCAGGCTACTGGGCTATCAAGCTCACAGAAGAGTCATCTAAGCTCACAACGTTCAACACACCGTTTGGACACTACAGGTTTCGTCGCCTGCCTTTTGGGATTATCTCAGCCCAAGACGAGTTTCAGCGAAAGATCGACGAGGTGTACGAAGGCCTCAACGGAGTTGTGGCAATTGTGGACGACATCCTTGTCTATGGTCCAACCAAAGAGGAACACGACAGAAACCTCAGCGCGATGCTGCAAAGGTCCCGCGAGAGAGGAGTCCGGCTCAACCCTGAGAAGAGCACAGTCGGCGCTACAGAGGTCAGCTACTTCGGACATCTTCTCACAGCAAATGGAATCAAGCCAGATCCGCAGAAGAGCTCAGCTATAAAGGAAATGGAGCCACCAAAAAACCGCGCAGAGCTGGAAACAGTGCTTGGCATGGTCAACTACTTAGCCAAGTTCGCACCCAGCCTCTCCAATGCTAATGCACCCCTGTGTCAGCTGCTAAAGCAGTCCAGTGAGTTCCTCTGGGACAAGCAACACATCGCTTTCCAGAAAGTGAAAGACTTGATCACGAGAGAACCAGGACCAATCCTTGCCTACTACGACCCCAACAAAGAGCTTAGACTCCAGGTGGACGCGTCGAAGTATGGACTAGGTGGAGTGCTACTGCAGAAGGAAAACCCATCGGCTACGTTTCCAAATCTCTCACAGACTGTGAAATCAACTACGCTCAAATCAAAAAGGAGCTGTATGCCATTCTGTTCGGATGTAAGCGTTTCCATCAGTATGTCTATGGATGACAAGTCATTGTGGAATCAGACCACAAGCCCCTCGAGTCAATCATGAGGAAACTGTTAGCCGCAGCCCCGCCAAGGCTACAGAGAATGATCCTTCAACTACAAAACACGATTTCACAATCACTCACCGTTGAGGCAAAGACATCCCTGTCGCAGAAGTTTATTACCTACAAGGACAGCAGCCTTAGTGAAGGCATGGATATGCAGGTGCACACTGTGTACAGCAACTTACCAGTTAGTGACACAAAACTGAAGCAGAAACAGAAAAAGACACACAACTCACACAACTGAGGAAAGTCATACAGTCAGGATGGCCTGAGGAGAGGAGAAAATGCCCTCAGAGCGTCTCAGAGTTCTGGAACCATCGTGACGAACTATCACAGATCAACGGAATCATTTTCAAAGGAGAGAAAATCATCATTCCTACCAGTCTCAGAGAAGAGATTTTGACAAAGATCCATGCTGGACACATGGGCATGGAAAAGTGCAAACAGAGAGCACGGGACATTTTGTTTTGGCCCGGAATGTGCAAACAAATAGAGGACATGGTTGGTAAATGCCCCACCTGTCTTGAACGACGCCCCTCAAACACCAAAGAGCCAATGTTACCTCACCGTATCCCAGACCGACCCTGGCAGGTCGTGGCAACCGATCTGATCACCTGGAACAGCGAGGACTACATTATAACAGTGGACTACTACAGCAGATACTTTGAACTCGACAAGCTTCACAGTACCACATCTGCAGCTGTGATACACAAGCTGAAAGCAGCCTTTGCCAGGCATGGCATCAAATGAGTTTGAATCCTTCACAAAAGCATGGGAGTTCACACATGTCACCACAAGGCCACATTATCCTCAAAGTAATGGCCTTGCTGAAAAATCTGTGCAGATTGCTAATTCACTCATGGACAAAGCAAAAGCAGACAAGAGCGACCCCTACCTCAGTCTCCTTCAATACCGCAACACTCCAGTTGACAACTTCAAATCACCAGCCCAGCTGTTGATGAGCCGCAGACTTCGCTCAATCCTTCCCAGCACCAACCAGCAGCTGCAACCTGAGCTGCAACCTGAGGAAATGCATGCAAAACGTGCACAGACAACAACACCAAAAGCGATACAACGACAGGTCAGCTAGACCACTGCCACCACTGAACGACGGAGAGTCAGTTAGAATCCAGGAGCATGGCTACTGGAAGCCAGCAGTCGTCATCCAACCAGCTGACACTGAATGTTCATATCACGTTCGCACCGCAGAAGGAGCGGTGTACCGCCGCAATCGTCGTCACCTACTGAACAAAAAATATGAACTGCTCCCCTGAAAGAGAACTGGATGGACTAAACACAGACACAACACAACATACACCATACTTACCTGCAACACCACAAGAACTGTTGACTGACACAGAAGCATACTCAGCTTCATATCACACAAGGTCAGGAAGAGAGGTCAAGCCTAGAGCTGTCCTAAACCTGTGAAATGGCAAAGGGTGTAGGCGGATTGCTGCCCTAAAAGAGTTCCGGACTGTAAACTTGTTATTGAAAAGTTAACATGAAATGCTTTGGTATTGTATTTGTTTGAAATGTTGAGATGTCATTGCTACAGTGAAAAGCTGAGTTGATGAGAAATATTTGTTCTAAAAGTAACAGTATGCTGAATCAAATCAAATCAAATCAAATTGTATTGGCCACATGCGCCGAATACAACAGGTGCAGACATTACAGTGAAATGCTTACTTACAGCCCTTAACCAACAGTGCATTTATTTGTAATTAAAAAAAGTAAAATAAAACAACAACAAAAAAGTGTTGAGAAAAAAAGAGCAGAAGTAAAATAAAATAACAGTAGGGAGGCTATATATACAGGGGGGTACCGGTGCAGAGTCAATGTGCGGGGGCACCGGCTAGTTGAGGTAGTTGAAGTAATATGTACATGTGGGTAGAGTTAAAGTGACTATGCATAAATAATTAACAGAGTAGCAGCAGCGTAAAAAGATGGGGTGGGGGGTGGGGGTGGGGGGGTGGGGGGGCAGTGCAAATAGTCCGGGTAGCCATGATTAGCTGTTCAGGAGTCTTATGGCTTGGGGGTAGAATCTGTGAGAAGTCTTTTGGACCTACACTTGGCACTCCGGTACCGCTTGCCGTGCGGTAGCAGAGAGAACAGTCTATGACTAGGGTGGCTGGAGTCTTTGACAATTTTGAGGGCCTTCCTCTGACACCGCCTGGTATAGAGGTCCTGGATGGCAGGAAGCTTGGCCCCAGTGATGTACTGGGCCGTACGCACTACCCTCTGTAGTGCCTTGCGGTTGGAAGCCAAGCAGTTGCCATACCAGGCGGTGATGCAACCAGTCAGGATGCTCTCGATGGTGCAGCTGTATAATTTTTTGAGGATCTGAGGACCCATGCCAAATCTTTTCAGTCTCCTGAGGGGGAATAGGCTTTGTCGTGCCCTCTTCACGACTGTCTTGGTGTGTTTGGACCATGATAGTTCGTTGGTGATGTGGACACCAATGAACTTGAAGCTCTCAACCTGTTCCACTACAGCTCAGTCCTTTTTTTTTTCCTGTAGTCCACAATCATCTCCTTTGTCTTGGTCACGTTGAGGGAGAGGTTGTTATCCTGGCACCACACGGCCAGGTCTCTGACCTGTCTCTGACCTCCTCCCTATAGGCTGTCTCATCATTGTCGGTGATCAGGCCTACCACTGTTGTGTCGTCTGCAAACTTAATGATGGTGTTGGAGTCGTGCCTGGTCATGCAGTCATGGGTGAACAGGGAGTACAGGAGGGGACTGAGCACGCACCCCTGAGGGGCCCTCGTGTTGAGGATCAGTGTGGCAGATGTGTTGTTACCTACCCTTACCACCTGGGGGCGGCCCGTCAGGAAGTCCAGGATCCAGTTGCAGAGGGAGGTGTTTAGTCCCAGGATCCTTAGCTTAGTGATGAGCTTTGAGGGCACTATGGTGTTGAATGCTGAGCTGTAGTCAATGAATAGCATTCTCACGTAGGTGTTCCTCTTGTCCAGGTGGAAAAGGGCAGTGTGGAGTGCAATAGAGATTGCATCATCTGTGGATCTGTTGGGGCGGTATGCAAATTTGAGTGGGTCTAGGGTTTCTGGGATAATGGAGTTGATGTGAGCCATGACCAGCCTTTCAAAGCACTTCATGGCTACAGACGTCAGTGCTACGGGTCGGTAGTCATTTAGGCAGGTTATCTTAGTGTCCTTGGGCACGGGGACTATGGTGGTCTGCTTGAAACATGTTGGTATTACAGACTCAGTCAGGGACATGTTGAAAATGTCAGTGAAGACACTTGCCAGTTGGTCAGCACATGCTCGGAGTACACGTCCTGGTAATCCGTCTGGCCCTGCGGCCTTGTGAATGTTGACCTGCTTAAAAGTCTTACTCACATCGGCTACGGAGAGCATGATCACATAGTCATCCGGAACAGCTGGTGCTTTCATGCATGCTTCAGTGTTGCTTGCCTCGAAGCGAGCATAGAAGTGGTTTAGCTCGTCTGGAAGTCTTGTGTCACTGGGCAGCTCGCGGCTGTGCTTCCCTTTGTAGTCTGTAATAGTTTTCAAGCCCTGCCACATCCGACGAGCGTCAGAGCCGGTGTAGTACGATTCAATCTTACTCCTGTATTGACTCTTTGCCTGTTTGATGGTTCGCGGAGGGCATAGCGGGATTTCTTATAAGCGTCCGGGTTAGAGTCCCGCTCCTTGAAAGCGGCAGCTCTACCCTTTAGCTCAGTGTGGATGTTTCCAGTAATCCATGGCTTCTGGTTGGGGTATGTACGTACGGTCACTGTGGGGACGACATCATCGATGCACTTATTGATGAAGCCAGTGACTGATGTGGTGTACTCCTCAATGCTATCTGAAGAATCCCGGAACATGTTCCAGTCTGTGCTCGCAAAACAGTCCTGTAGCTTAGCATCTGCGTCATCTGACCACTTTTTTATTAACCGAGTCACTGGTGCTTCCTGCTTTAGTTTTTGCTTATAAGCAGGAATCAGGAGGATAGAGTTATGGTCAGATTTGCCAAATGGTGGGCGAGGGAGAGCTTTGTATGCGTCTCTGTGTGTGGAGTAAAGGTGGTCTAGAGTTTTTTTTCCTCTGGTTGCACATTTAACATGCTGGTAGAAATTAGGTAGAACGGATTTAAGTTTCCCTGCATTAAAGTCCCCGGCCACTAGGAGTGCTGCCTCTGGATGAGTGTTTTCCTGTTCACTTATGGCCTTATACAGCTCATTCAGTGCAATCGTAATGCCAGCATTGGTTTGTTGTGGTAAATAGACAGCTATGAAAAATATAGATGAAAACTCTCTTGGTAAATAGTGTGGTCTACAGCTTATCATAAGATACTCTACCTCAGGCGAGCAAAACCTCGAGACTTCCTTAGTATTAGATTTTATGCACCAGCTGTTGTTTACAAATATACACAGACCGCCACCCCTTGTCTTACTGGAGTCAGCCGTTCTATCCTGCGGATGTAGCGTATAGCCCGTTAGCTGTATGTTGTCCATGTCCTCGTTCAGCCACGACTCGGTGAAACATAAGATATTACAGTTTTTTTAATGTCCCGTTGGTAGGATAACCGTAATCTTAGGTCATCCAATTTATTCTCAAATTATTGAAGATTGGCTAATAGGATTGATGGGAGAGGCAGTTTACTCGCTCACCGTCGGATCCTTACAAGGCACCCCGACCTACGTCCACGATATCTCCGTCTCTTTCTCATGCGAATGACGGGGATTTGGGACTTGTCGGGTGTCTGTAGGATATCCTTCGCGGCTGCCTCGTTGAAGAAAAAATCTTCGTCCAATACGAGGTGAGTAATCGCTGTCCTGATATCCAGAAGCACTTTTTGGTTATAAGAGACAATGGCAGAAACATTATGTACAAAATAAATTACAAATAACGCGGAAAAACACACATAATAATAGTACAATTGGTTAGAGGGCTGTAAAACGGCAGCCATCTTCTCCGGCGCCATTCATTCATTCATTGTTCATTGTTTCAGAGTCTGTTATGTTGATGCAGTTGGTGCAGTATAAATGGTTACTTACCTCGAGTTCATACTACAGAGCATGTATTCAAAAGAAACGCTTAAAATATGTAGAACATTTTTCATTTTTTTAAAGAAGGGGGATGTAATATTCATATGTGTCAGCATACTGAATTGTAATTGGATGCATTCTACCGTCGTATCATACTGCGCTATGATTGGTTAAGACCATCCAGGTGGGGAGGTCATCTTCAAGATGATCATGGCCAGAGACACATGAACATGCCAGTTATAGCTAGCTAATAAAGAGCTAAGTTTATAAAGATCCTGTCGTGCTGCATTTTATTATTTTGTACAAAGCATACAAAATGAGACAAGTAGTTAGTGAGTAATGCTAACTCTGTGTGTTTCTTCAGGGGAGTTGTCTCTGGATGAGTTCATTGACGGGGCCAGGAGGGACAAGTGGGTGATGAAGATGCTGCAGATGAACGTCAACCCTGGGGACTGGATCAGTGAACGGCGACGCAAGAGCTCTGGAGCAAGCTCTGAAGGTGAACCTCTGCAATAAGTTTCTGCACTTCTTTCGATCAAAAGTTGAATCCATCTACCAGCAGTTTCAGCTATCCTGTGCACTGCCCCTGTGCCCAGGTGTTGGCTGACACTACCACCATACCCACGTGGACTGTGGACTCTTGTGCAGAGGGGGCAACCATTGCTGTAATAACCTCTATCTCCCTCTCTCCCCATAACCTGCACACCACACACCATAACTTGTCGCTTCTTTTATAACTTTCTTTGTTTTCTCTTTTGAAATCCCTAATGTGTACATATCAGCGTGTTTCTGTTCCCACTGATGGGTATGTGTGTGCTCTACTGCTCATGATTGCATTTTAATAATAATAATATGCCATTTAGCAGATGCTTTTATCCAAAGCGACTTACAGTCATGTGTGCATACATTTTTACGTATGGGTTGTCCTGGGGATCGAACCCACTACCCTGGCGTTACAAGCG
The DNA here is from genome assembly GCF_964263955.1 of Coregonus lavaretus. Taxonomy (NCBI): domain Eukaryota; kingdom Metazoa; phylum Chordata; class Actinopteri; order Salmoniformes; family Salmonidae; genus Coregonus; species Coregonus lavaretus. The sequence continues at coordinate 29,404,832 of NC_140007.1, read as the reverse complement.
CCATGCTCTACCAATTGAGCTACAGAGGACCACATTTTGTATATGCAGTGTACAGTAAAAGGGACCAGTTTCCTCCATCTCTATATGGTTGAAAGACAACATGCAGAGGCAGATCGTAAAGTTTATTTTGCAATTATGTTTTGCTAGGGAAAAATGTCAATGGATAGAGCTGACAATAATATAGTATTCCGGTAGCAGTCTTGGTTGTTACATATCTGGCACACTTTTTGAATTTGTAGAACAACTATTTTTGTGTATGTTGAACTTAAAATCCATATTTATCTGAACAGTAAATGTGTATGAAGATGTATAATAAACACACCAATGTTGACCTATTTTATGAAATGTAAGCCTATTATATAGCCCTGACTAAATGCACTGTCAATTTCAGAGTATATGAGGGTAGCTCGTACATCACTTTATCATAAATAACCAGACAATATGGAAATCATACTGCTTTGACAGTATTTACTTCACTTCATCACATTCCAGCATGGATGGTACTGGAGGTAGGTACTGGAGCAGGAGCATAATCAACCTTCAGCTCCTCCTACCTCTAGGTACTTGTAGATATGAAATGATTGGATAGGTTTAAGCAGCTGCACCTTGGGTAATGGCGGTAGGCAGCAGATAATGGCGGCTGGTAGAGCTTTATGAGTCGACGAGACATGGCGGCAAATTCAAGATACAAGAACCATTTGAACAGTTTGCTACTACAGCGGATGAAGGAGTGGAAAGAGCGTGGAGGTTTGTGGAAATGGACATCAAGGAAGAAGGGAAGGAGCTGAGTAGAGGGAAGCGGTGTGGTGAGGGAAGCTGAGTGTAGAGGGAAGGAGCTGAGTAGAGGGAAGTGGTGTGGTGAGGGAAGCTGAGTGTAGAGGGAAGGAGCTGAGTAGAGGGAAGCGGTGTGGTGAGGGAAGCTGAGTGTAGAGGGAAGGAGCTGAGTAGAGGGAAGCGGTGTGGTGAGGGAAGCTGAGTGTAGAGGGAAGGAGCTGAGTAGAGGGAAGCCGTGTGGTGAGGGAAGCTGAGTGTAGAGGGAAGGAGCTGAGTAGAGGGAAGCGGTGTGGTGAGGGAAGCTGAGTGTAGAGGGAAGGAGCTGAGTAGAGGGAAGCGGTGTGGTGAGGGAAGCTGAGTGTAGAGGGAAGGAGCTGAGTAGAGGGAACCACATCTTGATCACAGTAAGTACACTTCTTCAAACAAGCAGCTGTGAGCAAAGTCAGTGCAATCAAGGACAACTACATCTCGATCACAATAAGTACATTTCTTTAAACAAGTCAGTGCTAGCAGGTGAAATAAGTCAGGTGTTAGTTTATACAAAAGACAGTGGTAGTAAAGGGGGGGTATAAGGATTACTATTATACTATTCCAGGTATTCCTTAAAGAGGTAGGGTTTCAAGTGTCTCCGGAAGGTGGTCAGTGACTCCGCTGTCCTGGCGTCATGGGGGAGCTTGTTCCACCATTGGGGTGCCAGAGCAGCGAATAGCTTTGACTGGGCTGAGCGGGAACTGTGCTTCCGTAGAGGTAGGGGGGCTAGCAGACCAGAGGTGGATGAACGTAGTGCCCTCGTTTGGGTGTAGGATCAGAGCCTGAAGGTAAGGAGGTGCCGTTCCCCTCACAGCTCAGTAGGCAAGCACCATGGTTTTGTAGTAGATGCAAGCTTCAACTGGAAGCCAGTGGAGTGTGCGGAGGAGCGGGGAGACGTGAGAGAACTTGGGAAGGTTGAACACCAGACAGGCTGCAGCGTTCTGGATAAGTTGCAGGGGTTTAATGGCACAGGCAGGGAGCCCAGCCAACAGCGAGTTGCAGTAATCCAGACGGGAGATGACAAGTGCCTGGATTAGGACCTGTGCCGCTTTCTGTGTAAGGTAGGGTCGTACTCTGCGAATGTTGTAGAGCATGAACCTGCAGGATCGGGTCACCGCTTTGATGTTAGCAGAGAACGACAGGGTGTTGTCCAGGGTCACGCCAAGGTTCTTTGCACTCTGGGAGGAGGACACAATGGAGTTGTCAACCGTGATGGCGCGATCATGGAGCGGGCAGTCCTTCCCCAGGAGGAAGAGCAGCTCAGTCTTGCCGAGGTTCAGCTTGAGGTGGTGATCCGACATCCACACTGATATGTCTGCCAGACATGCAGAGATGCGATTCGCCACCTGGTTATCAGAAGGGGGAAAGGAGAAAATGAATTGTGTGTTGTCTGCGTAGCAATGATAGGAGAGACCATGTGAGGATATGACAGAGCCAAGTGACTTGGTGTATAGAGAGAATAGGAGAGGGCCTAGAACTGAGCCCTGGGGGACACCAGTGGTGAGAGCACGTGGTGCGGAGACAGATTCTCGCCACACCACCTGGTAGGAGCGACCTGTCAGGTAGGATGCAATCCAAGAGTGAGCAGCGCCGGAGATGCCCAACTTGGGAGAGGGTGGAGAGGAGGATCTGATGGTTCACAGTATCAAAGGCAGCAGATAGGTCTAGAAGGATAAGAGCAGAGGAGAGAGAGTTAGCTTTGGCAGTGCAGAGAGCCTCCGTGACACAGAGAAGAGCAGTCTCAGTTGAATGACCAGTCTTGAAACCTGACTGGTTAGGATCAAGAAGGTCATTCTGAGAGAGTTAGCAGGAGAGTTGGCTAGAGACGGCATGCTCAAGAGTTTTGGAGAGAAAAGAAAGAAGGGATACTGGTCTGTAGTTGTTGACATTGGAGGGATCGAGTGTAGGTTTTTTGAGGAGGGGTGCAACTCTCGAAGGGACATAGCCAGCGGTCAAGGATGAGTTGATGAGCGAGGTGAGGTAAGGGAGAAGGTCTCCGGAAATGGTCTGGAGAAGAGAGGAGGGGATAGGGTCAAGCGGGCAGGTTGTTGGGCGGCCGGCCATCACAAGTCGCAAGATTTCATCTGGAGAGAGAGGGGAGAAAGAAGTCAAAGCATAGGGTAGGGCAGTGTGAGCTGGACCAGCGGTAATAAATGAGGATCGGATGTCGTCAACCTTCTTTTCAAAATGGTTGACGAAGTCATCCACAGAGAGGGAGGAGGGAGGGGGAGGAAGTGTCCGGTGAGAGGTCGAGGTTACCAGGGTCAGAGTAGTACAGAAGGTGTCATAGGCTGAGGCAATGAAGAGAGTAGTAGAGGAAGATGGGTCAAAGGCGAGGGATCCTAAGAGGTTCCCTGTGAGTAGGCCGAGGCCAATAGAGAGTGACAGAAAATAAATGTTGTGGTGGCAGCTGCAGAGAAGTACTTGGCTGCACACAATTTGACTGCAAAAGAGTTACAGCAAGGTGTGTTGAACAATAGTGCCCTGTCCTCTCAGGCTGACGGCCTGGTGTAGGATCAGATAGGGCCAAAGTAGTGGAATAGTGGTGAGGTTTTAATAGGTGTTTGGTTAGTTGGTAGGGCAATTTCTTCCTTTCCCCCCGTTTTTATTTCCCTCCCCTTTTTGTGTCACAGTGTAATTAATTCACAATCCAGAACAGTAGGCGACACAGCAGGCGGCAGCATGCACCTCTAACGTTTATGTTTGCGGACCACGATAATACCATAGAAGAAGCCGCGTCAGCATCACCTTGCCTTCTGATAGGCTTATTTACACCTTGTGGCTTCCTGGTAGTGGGTCATGGCGAGAAGGGATACAGCTGTTGTCGAATTTACGTCAAAAGTTCCTTATTTTTTTCCCATTTTATCTAGCCCTTTTAACAACCTTAACCTAATCATCCCAACCTGCTACGTTTATGCTCCTAACATGCTGCGTAAGTTCTAACCTACGAAAAGTGAAATCTGACAAAAACTGTATCCCGTCTAGTCATAACCCTGAAAATGCCCACATTGGTGAAATTGAAGGAGAAACTTAACGACTTCGACACTAGCTAGCTAGGTGCCGCGTGCGATGATCAGACAAATGTGCCTGCGCTGTAGATGGTAACGTTTGGTCAGGGAGGCACTGCATAGCCAGCTGTGACTGTATTGCTATAACTAGCTAATGCAGCTTCAAATAATCAATGCACTTTCATTTGCTCGCAGTAGCATTGCTTTCCCTCGCAGATTAACAAAACAGATTGCCTATCCCTCCCATCTGGTTGACTACAGCTCACCTGTCAAAGTAATGTCAACTGCGTCTGTGGAGCCAGTACGATCTATTGGCAAATCTAAGGTAAGTGGCCAGCATGAAAACGCCTTAGTTAGCTAGTAGGTAATGATGTCATACCGGTGAATGGCATGTAATCAATGGCCATAAGATGTTGTTACTCACTTACTGTCAACAGTCCTACTTAGCAAGCTAGCTACTTACCTGGAGTTAAAGAGGATGGGAAAACTCTTTGGCATAAATAATGTGTCTAAGGTTTTTGATAGTGGTGGCTGGTTCTGTGGTGTAATGCTGCTCTCTCCTGGCCAGCCTGCAGAAGGCGTCTGGAGCCTGCATCATATGAAGGGGGACCTGTTCTCCTGTCCTGAAGATGAGGCCCTGGCGCACTGTATCAGCAAGGACTGCCACATGGGGGCTGGAATCGCAGTTATGTTCAAGAAGAAGTTTGGTGGAGTGGCTGCGCTAAAGGAACAGAGTGAGTTGTTCTGTGTAATGTATTATTAATGTATTATTTGTTATTATGCACTGCATGCTATGGAAGTATGTTGTGATGTGCCCTTTTCACTTTAAAATAGGCCCTGAATTTGGAAAAGCATGGCTTAAATCATAAGCCCATGTCATTGATCAAGATCACTGTTCACTGGTTTTACTTTTACTTCACAGAGAAGGTGCCAGGGCAATGCGCTGTACTGAAAGGACACAAACGTTTTGTGTACTACCTGGTAAGGCAGTTGCCTTGTTAGTTTCAACCAACTAACACAAATTTGAAAGCATTATTATTATTTTTAAATCTCTGGTTGTGTCTCGCTCTATTACAGATAACAAAGGAAAAGTACAGCAACAAGCCAACCTATGACAGCCTGAGGCAGAGCCTTGAGGACATGAAGTTTCATTGCTTGAAAAACGGAGTAACCGCTATATCAATGCCTCGGTTTGTATGAATACATTGAGCATTCTACACATAAAAAGGCATCATTATTAAATTATTTTAACATGTCATTTATTTCCATTTGATGTGTGACTAAATTTTATATCCTTCTATTCTACAGCATTGGCTGTGGCCTTGATCGACTGAGCTGGGACAAAGTGGCAAAGATGCTTGAGAAGATATTCCAGCCCACCGGTATCCATATCACTGTGTACACCCTCCCTGTAAAAACAACGGGGAAACCAAGTCCACGGGGAAACCAAGTTTCCATTGATGTTTTCTGTAAGACAAAATGAAGTTAAACTCACAGACCATATATCAGCATACTGGTATGCACCTGTATAAAGTCTGCCGAAGGTTGTACTTTTGAAAGGGAATAAAGGACACTTTTCCTTAAAATAATACCCCCTCCTCATCTCTACTTTACCCCTGTGTTTAATTGTTCTATGAAATTACATGTTCATATTTTGCACTTCAATTACTGTCCTATACAGTAGCGAAATCATATTCATAGGAATGCTCTCCACCAGAAGGGGGCACTAATTATTTTCTCCACATCACTTGAGTGACGTGTTCTGTGCTGCTGTTTGTCATATGCTGATTTTAAATACCCTGTAATGCACAAGTTTTTTACATGAGCATGAATAATAAAAAGTAAATGGTGATTTTAATTTCACAAGATAATAAAATGAAATCTGTTTTACACCTTTCACTAGACCTGTGGTTCTTTTGTAATATACAGAAGTTGACTGCTTAGTGTAAATGGTGTTATGTCATTATTGGATCATATTCACCTTATGACTAAATGTAGCTATATCACCGTCATACAATACGGGAGGACATATGATCTTCACAAATAAATGTAGTCCTATCTCTTTGTTTACTGACTACGCTCCATTCACTGTGCTGTGATTCAGGCTTTGCTCATGAGTCACAAGCTTGATGCTGTTGACTGAAAGCTACCTTGAATGTGATTCTAATGCTATGACCGACACAAAAGACTCTGCAGGGTGCAGCTGCTGAAGATATGGCCATGGTATTGTATGACGTAATATTGATCTTGAGTATATTGCACTCTAAAAGCAGCTGAAAGACAAAACAGACACCAGATGTAATGGAGAGTGGGGGAAGGGGGCGGGGAATCTGACACCACAAAATCAAACCCACAGATCCATTTTATGTGTAATATGGGAAAGCCCTCCTGTACATCATGAAACTTGAGTTCAATCTACACAAAACCTGCTATCCTTTTGATGGATTGCCTGTAGTAACATTACTTGAAAGGAAGAGCATATTTAGTTATTAACAATTATAATAAATCTAAATTTGGTTGTGATAACACAAGCTTACAGTAGTTAGCGTACAGTAGTTAGCTAGACAGTGTACAGTCTCTGACTGAGGTCTTTGCCACCCCCACCCACTCCCTATACCTCCTCCTTTCGGGCACCTTCAATAATTCATGAGGAAAATGCATTAGCCGCTGCGTACACTGCGGCTGCCTCCCTCTGTATTCCTGGCTGGAAGACTGTGTGCTTCGGCATCACTGCATCCGACCCCCTCCTCCCATCCCCTTTTGCCCAGCAATTAGACTGCACACTGCAGCAGAGCCACCTTGCCGCTCCGCTCTGCAGCAAGCCCCGGCAAATATCATTTTTTATCTAACACCCCACTGTACTGCAGAGGTCCATCACAGACTGCAGAAATGCAGAGGAGGTCCTTGCTTATGTCTCAAAAATCCTCCTAACCCTGGAAAAATGCTGCATCCTAGCTCGGTGTGTCTGTGTTTGTCCTATGGCATTGATTGCTTCCTTAGTTCTCCCTCCCTCCTATCACTCACTCTCTGTTTTTTTTTCTCATGCCCTCCCTCCTTCCTTCCTCCCTTCCCCTTCTTTTCTACGCTCTGCGTAGAATTTGCAGAGCTCAGCACTCTTCTCCACGGGCGCTCCACGGGCGCTTCAGAGAAGAAAAAAAAGAGAAGCGCTTGGCAGGAGGGGTCCTGATGAACCATGAAACTGCCCCCTCCCAATTAGAACAGAGAGCTTATGTTATTGAAGAGCAGCTTAGCCAATGAGGTGGTGGTGCAGGCAGATAGAGCAGTAACAAAACAGCAGAACGAGTGGGCAAGAAAAAAACTGCAGTGAGTGTGTAGTTTTTATCCCTCCCAAGAGCTGATTTTTATCAATTTACTGTAGTACTCCAGTCTTAGGGTGATTGTGTGTGGATGTGAGGCAAGAGTGCACAGAAGGACTGAGGAAAGGTGTGTTCTAGGACTATACTGTAGCTGTCCAGGCTTATTCATTCTAACACTGGAAATAAGAGAAAGTAATTCTTGAAGGAATATTCATTCTCTTTTTTTCATTCTCTTTTTTTTCTGTCTATCTCAAAGTGCCCTGAAGCCGCTAGAGAAGGTTTGCTGAGGAGGAAGAGACCCAGCACACAAGGTAAGCTGCTTTTCACATCTACTGTTGGGCTGTTGGGATGCTATTGAAGTTATCTATTTTTTTCTTCAATATCTAATTGATATAATTGAGCGTATGTTTCTCACATTGGGTTATGATATGAAGTGTTCCATATGGGAGTGAAATCATTGGTAATTAATTTTGAGAATTTTTTCTTTTTTAATTTTAACATAATTGAGACTTGACAGGGAAGGAGAGAGAGGGTGGGGGAAGGCTGGAGTGGGACTCTCTGATGCTTCCAGGCAAGTTACTCTCTGTGCACACGGCTGTCAAGTGCTGCAGTATCCCATTTCAGTCCATAGCGGAGCTTCCCCAGACCCCAGCATCTTGCTGGCATGGGGCAGGGGGACTGAATATAACCATGCAGTTTTGATGAATTCAGAGCAAACCTGAAGTTTCATGGGACATCTGAGGCTTTTGCCAGAATGTACTAAAACATTTTTTAACAGTTTGATGTTGATGGTTCAAATTTGAGGTCAGGTGGGGACAGGACAGGTGCATCATTTCACGGTGAAGAATATGTAATGCAAAACGATAATCCCAAAATGGGATGGTGTGTGCACTCGTATGTGTGGACTCTGATTTTGTGTGCAGCCGAATGTGAATACTCTGTGATGTGATGCATGCATTTGGGTTGCTTAGATAACGCATGCATTAGGAATGGTGTGTAGATCTTGATTAGTCTTAATCGGGTTCACTGCTGTTGAGGGACTTGCCTTAGTCTGTACCTGCAGCCACAGTGAACTATCTGACAGGGAGGGTAAGCTGGGCTGTAGGAGTCTCCTTCCGTGGAAAGAGGAGGGTTTCGCTCTCACCCCTCAGTGGTCACACAGTCAGAACCGCAGAGGAAAGTGAAGGCTAAGGGCATTTTAAATATGTTTTGAGGGGCTACTGGACACATGACATTATGTAATAGATGGATTAGGTGTTTTCTAAATAAAAAATATATTTTCATCATTTATGAAGTGTATTTACACTTTTTTCATTTGCTCATTGTAGTGTAATTCGATGTTATCATGACCTTCAAATGTTTTGGTTTGAGTAATTTACATCTGCCAGCAGTGGGCGCTGTTTCTTTAATCTGATAGCCTTTCTAATATCATTATAGATGGTACTGTAAAATGAGTGAAGATGATATTTGAATGATTTGCTGTTTATTTTGAAGGGGCAGCTCTGCGATCCACAGTTGTAGGCTATTTAATAAATCTGTAAACCAGGTTCTGTGTTAGTTTGGGAGAGTAGTGTGAAGAATCTGTGTTTTTAAATGATTCACAGACCACGTTATGTCACTGAAAAGCAGCTGCTAAAATCTTCTGTGGAAAATCACTCTTCTTATATTGCTAAAAGGAATTGGGGGGGTTCATAACCATAGATTGAGATGGGCTCCAGCACTTAACACAAGCCCAAGTCCTCATAAGTGGAAGGTACAAGTGGTAAGGACAGTAGGCAGGACAGGAGGAAAGCTAGGGAGGGTCAGGGACCCATTCTCTCCTGACCAGAGCTGCTAACCCGTAGATCCTGGGTCTATAGTAGTCTGACCCAATCTCCCATAGAGCCATAGCAGCTTTGTGAACTTATCCACTTTAATAAAGCAGTTGTGGACCAGGCAGGGAGAAAACCCAGTTTATTATTCGTCTCTCTGCCTTTCTAGAGAATGGTGGCTCTTACAGCCAATTAATTTTGCTCTGAGACACAGCAGAGCTATTTTAGGTGTGTCCCATCCTCAATATTTCAAACCAACATTTTGTTTTACACTACCACTGCCAGCCCAGTACCATAGTGACAAACAATTGTACCTGATGAGTAGTACCTACCCAATTCTATGAGCAACTTCAACAATCACATCCCTTCCTGTGCTTGCCAGTGGCCACAATGAATCACACATTAAAACACAGTCAGAGCAATAATCTTCAAATGGAAAACATCATAACCATGCTGTTTCTGAAGTAGGCATACTACTGTGTATGCTAGACTTACAGTGAGTGTAACATTAATTTAACAAAAATGACCAAATTATTCATAATAAGCTTAGATTTAGCATTCTGGAAAATGAGTAATGTATGAACTGATGTATATTTTGCAGATGAGGTTAATGATTATGCCAACAACACTTTAATGACGGTGCCACCAATGGCATTATGGAAGACTGTTCCTCTTCACATTATCCTGGGGATGAGGTGGAGATACTCCCAGCAGGGTAGAGACATCATGCTGAGGAAGACACTTAAATAGGACAGGCGCCTAATGGCAACACTGCAATGATACCCCTCACTGTGCCCCAGTATAAGCTGCTGTCCTCTAAGACTGAAACTGTGAGAAGTTGAGAACCACTGAAATTTGAAGGAGCCTAAAAGTACTTATCGTAAATTAGCATAGTGGGATTTGAAACATCTGATATCTCGCTGTTGGCCAAAATCATAAGAATATTGTAATCAGGGTAAAACAGCTGGTGGAATCAAGGAGGTATTCAGTCTTCAGTCAGAGGACCAATCACAACAGCAGCTAGAGAGAAACTGATTGCAGAGTGAAATAGTATGGCACCAACTATCCGATCACTCTTATGAAAGAGACAGGTAATGGATAATCAAATCATGCATGTCAGAATATCAGTAGATTCGATATTCACAAGTAGTTTCTACTTAAATAACCAATGAGATTTTGGTAATTTAAGGGTAATAAAAACAAACCTTGTCGAATTTCATTGTTTTTCATTGAGGCATTATGCTACTCTTCCTGGGGTCCAAACAGGAATAAAGTAATACATCATAATAAAACAATACATCATACAACACATTGTGCGTAATACAAATTTAATATAAATGTAAAATGTACAATATTACAGTGTGTGTGTGTGTGTGTCTCTTCACAGTCCGTGATGTTCCGTGAGGTGTTGTTTTATTTGTTTTTTAAATAAGATTTTACTGCTAGCTTGAGTTACCTGAGGTGGAAGAGAGTTCCATGTAGTCATCATGGCTCTATATAGTACTGTGTGTTTCCTAGCCTCTGTTCTGGACTTAGGGACTGTGAAGAGAGCCCTGGTGGCTTGTCTTGTCGGGTATGTATGGGTGTCTGAGCTGTGTGTTAGCTGTTTGAACAGATAGTTCAGTGCTTTCAACACAAGTAGTGATGCAGTCAGTCTCTCCTCTACTTTGAGCCAGGAGAGATTGACATGTATGTTCTTGATATTAGCCCTTCGTGTACATTTAAGGGCCAGCCGTGCTGCTCTGTTCTGGACCAACTGTAATTTGCATATGGCCTTCTTTGCAGCACTTGACCATATAGTCGTGGCTGAATGACAACAATGACAACATTCAGCTAGCAGGCTATACGCTACATCGGCAGGACAGAACGGCAGACTCGGGTAAGACGAGGGGTGGCGGTCTCTGTATTTTTGTAAACAACAGCTGGTGCACAAAATCAAATACTAAGGAAGTCTCAAGGTTTTGCTCGCCTGAGGTAGAGTATCTTATGATAAGCTGTAGACCACACTATTTACCAAGAGAGTTTTCATCTATACTTTTCATAGCTGTCTATTTACCACCACAAACCAATGCTGGCATTAAGATTGCACTGAATGAGTTGTACAAGGCCATTAATCAACAGGAAAACGCTCATCCAGATGCAGCGCTCCTAGTAGCAGGGGACTTTAATGCAGGGAAACTTAAATCCGTTCTACCTCATTTCTACCAGCATGTTAAATGTGCAACCAGAGGGGAAAAAACTCTAGACCACCTTTACTCCACACACAGAGACGCATACAAAGCTCTCCCTCGCCCTCCATTTGGCAAATCTGACCATAACTCTATCCTCCTGATTCCTGCTTATAAGCAAAAACTGAAGCAGGAAGCACCAGTGACTCGGCTAATAAAAAAGTGGTCAGATGACGCAGATGCTAAGCTACAGGACTGTTTTGCTAGCACAGACTGGAACATGTTCAGGGATTCTTCAGACAGCATTGAGGAGTACACCACATCAGTCACTGGCTTCATCAATAAGTGCATCGATGATGTCGTCCCCACAGTGACCGTACGTACATACCCCAACCAGAAGCCATGGATTACAGGAAACATCCGCACTGAGCTAAAGGGTAGAGCTGCCGCTTTCAAGGAACGGGACTCTAACCCGGACGCTTATAAGAAATCCCGCTATGACCTCCGACGAACCATCAAACAGGCAAAGAGTCAATACAGGTCTAAGATTGAATCATACTACACTGGCTCTGACGCTCGTCGGATGTGGCAGGGCTTGAAAACTATTACAGACTACAAAGGGAAGCACAGCCGCGAGCTGCCCAGTGACACAAGCCTACCAGACGAGCTAAACCACTTCTATGCTCGCTTCGAGGCAAGCAACACTGAAGCATGCATGAGAGCACCAGCTGTTCCGGACGACTATGTGATCACGCTCTCCGTAGCCGATGTGAGTAAGACTTTTAAGCAGGTCAACATTCACAAGGCCGCAGGGCCAGACGGATTACCAGGACGTGTACTCCGAGCATGTGCTGACCAACTGGCAAGTGTCTTCACTGACATTTTCAACATGTCCCTGACTGAGTCTGTAATACCAACATGTTTCAAGCAGACCACCATAGTCCCCGTGCCCAAGAACTCTAAGATAACCTGCCTAAATGACTACCGACCCGTGGCACTGACGTCTGTAGCCATGAAGTGCTTTGAAAGACTGGTCATGGCTCACATCAACAGCATAATCCCAGAAACCCTAGACCCACTCCAATTTGCATACCGCCCCAACAGATCCACAGATGATGCAATCTCTATCGCACTCCACACTGCCCTTTCCCACCTGGACAAGAGGAACACCTACGTGAGAATGCTATTCATTGACTACAGCTCAGCATTCAACACCATAGTGCCCTCAAAGCTCATCACTAAGCTAAGGATCCTGGGACTAAACACCTCCCTCTGCAACTGGATCCTGGACTTCCTGACGGGCCGCCCCCAGGTGGTAAGGGTAGGTAACAACACATCTGCCACACTGATCCTCAACACGGGGGCCCCTCAGGGGTGCGTGCTCAGTCCCCTCCTGTACTCTCTGTTCACCCATGACTGCATGGCCAGGCACGACTCCAACACCATCATTAAGTTTGCCGACGACACAACAGTGGTAGGCCTGATCACCGACAACGATGAGACAGCCTATAGGGAGGAGGTCAGAGATCTGGCCGTGTGGTGCCAGGACAACAACCTCTCCCTCAACGTGACCAAGACAAAGGAGATGATTGTGGACTACAGGAAAAAAAAGAGGACTGAGCACGCCCCCATTCTCATCGACGGGGCTGTAGTGGAACAGGTTGAGAGCTTCAAGTTCCTTGGTGTCCACATCACCAACGAACTATCATGGTCCAAACACACCAAGACAGTCGTGAAGAGGGCACGACAAAGCCTATTCCCCCTCAGGAGACTAAAAAGATTTGGCATGGGTCCTCAGATCCTCAAAAAATTCTACAGCTGCACCATCGAGAGCATCCTGACTGGTTGCATCACCGCCTGGTATGGCAACTGCTTGGCCTCTGACCGCAAGGCACTACAGAGGGTAGTGCGTACGGCCCAGTACATCACTGGGGCAAAGCTCCCTGCCATCCAGGACCTCTATACCAGGCGGTGTCAGAGGAAGGCCCTCAAAATTGTCAAAGACTCCAGTCACCCTAGTCATAGACTGTTCTCTCTGCTACCGCACGGCAAGCGGTACCGGAGTGCCAAGTCTAGGTCCAAAAGACTTCTCAACAGCTTCTACCCCCAAGCCATAAGACTCCTGAACAGCTAATCATGGCTACCCGGACTATTTGCACTGCCCCCCCACCCCATCCTTTTTACGCTGCTGCTACTCTGTTAAGTATTTATGCATAGTCACTTTAACTCTACCCACATGTACATATTACCTCAACTAGCCGGTGCCCCCGCACATTGACTATGCAACGGTACCCCCCTGTATATATAGCCTCCCTACTGTCACTTTATTCTATTGTATATATAGCCTCCCTACTGTCACTTTATTTTTTACTTCTGCTCTTTTTTTCTCAACACTTTTTTGTTGTTGTTTTATTCTTACTTTTTTGTTTAAAATAAATGCACTGTTGGTTAAGGGCTGTAAGTAAGCATTTCACTGTAATGTCTGCACCTGTTGTATTCGGCGCATGTGACCAATAAAATTTGATTTGATTTGATTTGATTTGATATAACTGGGCAGTAGTCCAGAGTGGTATACTACGAAGCGAGCTAGATCTACTCAGGCTTTTATACAGCTCGCCAGCTTCAGTTAGCTTCACATTCCTGGTCAGGCTTAATCCGTAATCCATGGGCGAGTCAGTGCCACATTTTCATTTGTGCCAAAATCAAAATGGAAGAAAAGTTGTCTTGCAAATTCAGCAGGCTATGGTGTGAAATAGGCTTTTAGAAGTGTCATCTTTATTTTATTGCATTCTTTGGTGTGCTTATGAATGAACGAGCACCTTTTCCCCACTCCTATCGTTCCTTTCCTATCGTTTCTTCTCCTGGCTGTGGAACAGCTTGTTGCATTGTGGCCATAGACATACAGTTGAAGAAGTCGGAAGTTTACATACACCTTAGCCAAATACATTTAAACTCAGTTTTTCACAGTTCCTGACATTTAATCCTAGTAAAGGTTCCCTGTCTTAGGTCAGTTAGGATCACCACTTTATTTTAAGAATGTGAAATGTCAGAATAATAGTAGAGAGAATGATTTATTTCAGCTTTTATTTCTTTCATCACATTCCCAGTAGGTCTGAAGTTTACATACACTCAAATAGTATTTGGTAGCATTGCCTTCAAATTGTTTAACTTAGGTCAAACGTTTTGGGTAGCCTTCCACAAGCTTCCCACAATAAGTTGGGTGAATTTTGGCCCATTCTTCCAGACAGAGCTGGTGTAACTGAGTCAGGTTTGTAGGCCTCCTTGCTCGCACACGCTTTTTCAGTTCTGCCTACAAATGTTCTATAGGATTGAGGTCAGGGCTTTGTGATGGCCACTCCAATACCTTGACTTTGTTGTCCTTAAGCCATTTTGCCACACCTTTGGAAGTATGCTTGGGGTCATTGTCCATTTGGAAGATCCATTTGCGACCAAGCTTTAACTTCCTGACTGATGTCTTGAGATGTTGCTTCAATATATCCACATAATTTTCCTTCCTCTTGATGCCATCTATTTTGTGAAGTGCACCAGTCCCTCCTGCAGCAAAGCACCCCCACAGCATGATTCTGCCACCCCCGTGCTTCACGGTTGGGATGGTGTTCTTCGGCTTGCAAGCCACCCCCTTTTTCCTCCAAACATAACAATGGTCATTATGGCCAAACTGTTCTATATTTGTTTCATCAGACCAGAGGACATTTCTCCAAAAAGTACAATCTTTGTCCCCATGTGCAGTTGCAAACCGTAGTCTGGCTTTTTTATGGCGGTTATGGAGCAGTGGCTTCTTCCTTGCTGAGTGGCCTTTCAGGTTATGTCGATATAGGACTCATTTTACTGTGGATATAGATAATTGTGGACCTGTTTCCTCCAGCATCTTCACAAGGTCCTTTGCTGTTGTTCTGGGATTGATTTGCACTTTTCGCACCAAAGTACAGTGCTATGAATAAGTATTTGCCCCCTTTCTAATTTTCTCTACTTTTGCATATTTGTGATACTGAATGTTATCAGATCTTCAACCAAAACCTAATATTAGATAAAGGATACATAAAAGTGTTTGGTTTTCGCCAGGCATAATGGGACCCATCTCATCCAAAAAGTTGACTCAAGTTTGCCAAAAAGCACCTGGATGATCATCAAGACTCTTGGAAGAACGTTCTATGGGCAGATGATTCAAAAGTATAACTTTTTGGACGACATGGTTCCAGTAATGCCTGGCGAAAACCAAACTCTGCATTCCACAGTAAGAACATCGTACCAAAGGTCAAGCATGGTGGTGGTGGTGTGATGGTTTGGGGATGCTTTGCTGCCTCAGGACCTGGACGACTTGCCTTAATAGAAGGAACCATGAATTCTGCTCTGCATCAGAGAATTCTACAGGAGAATGTCAGATCATCCGTCTGTGAGCTGAAGCTGAAGCGCAGCTGGGTCATGCAGCATGACAATGATCCAAAACACACAATCAAGTCTACATGAAAATTGCTAAAAAGCAACAAATTTGAAGTTTTGGATTGGCCTAGTCAAAGTCCAGACCTAATCCCAATTGAGATGTTGTGGCAGAACTTGAAACGAGAAGTTCATGCTTGAAAACCCACACGTCACTGAGTTAAAGCAGTTCTGCATGGAAGAGTGGGCCAAAATTCCTCCACAGCGACGTGAGAGACTGATCAACAACTACAGGAAGCATTCGGTTGGAGTCATTGCAGCTAAAGGTGGCACAACCAGTTATTGAGTGTAAGGGGGCAATTACTTTTTCACACAGGGGAATTGGGTGTTGCATAACTTTGTTTATTAAATAAATATGTAATTGTTGTGTTATTTGTTCACTTATGTTCACTTATTCATCCTTGGGAGCAATGTGAATTGCTCCCAAGGATGAACCAGACTTGTGGAGGTCTACAAATTTCTTTCTGAGGTCTTGGCTGATTTCTTTTGATTTTCCCATGATGTCAAGCAAAGAGGCACTGAGTTTGTAGGTAGGCCTTGAAATACATCCACAGGTACACCTCCAATTGACTCAAATGATGTCAATTAGCCTATCAGAAGAATCTAATGCCAAAACATCATTTCCTGGAATTTTCCAAGCTGTTTAAAGGCACAGTCAACTTAGTGTATGTAAACTTCTGACCCACTGGAATTGTGATACAGTGAATTATAAGTGAAATAATCTGTCTGTAAACAATTGTTGGAAAAATTACTTGTGTCATGCACAAAGTAGATGTCCTAACCGACTTGCCAAAACTATAGTTTGTTAACAAGAAATTTGTGGAGTGGTTGAAAAACAAGTTTTAATGACTCTTCAACTGTATAATCCATAGAAGGGTTTTGGATCCTTGACTGTTAAACTCATGGGCACACTAACAATGGCTGCCAGTCTTGACTTAAATGGGAACTACCATCTATAGATTATACTGTATGTCTATGGTTTGAGGCAGTTGTCAGTTTGCCTTTCGCAAATTTCTAAATACAATCGTGTGAAAAACGTACACTTTGGAAAGGAAATGTGTAAAGCAAATGTGTATTGTGACAGACATAAAAAAGAATTGATTAATCAAATATTTCATCTCCCTCAAATGAAGGGGATGTTGACACAATCTTTGCGAGAGGGAGGGTATCTGACTTCATTGGTCCTCAACCGAGAAGGGTGCAATTGCGGCCTGCAATTCGGGGCGTTCCTGCATGTGGGCATTTCTGCATCTGCAGGAACCCCTCTTTATAATTCTATTGGTCCATTTTTTAGCTAGGACAGACGGGAGGTGGGGACACTCCAGTATAGTAGGTACCATAACGTTGGATCCCAAATGGTGATAAACCCCACAGAAGAAGAGGCGAGGGTGACAACGGTAGACAGTGTCCTTCGCCCCCACCTGTCGGGCACTGTTTTCCCGCAGTTCTGTTAAGGACGGTGATGGCAGGCTGGAGCAAAGGACACTGTCTACTGGTGTCACCCCCACCTCCCGCTAGCTAGTAAGGAGGACTCCGGTACACAGCAGACGAGGGGCGAAAAACTCTGACAATACTTTTATTTCCCTTTTGACCCACATTCAAAGTGTCACACCAGCATGAAGATGTTGTGATCGAGGGGGGACGTTCATATAGGGGAGGGGGGGGGGGGGGGGGGGGGCTTCTTTAAGGAACCAATGGGATGCTCGAAGATGCAGGAATGCACCGAATTGCGGGCCGCAATCACATACTATTGCCTCAACCCGCAGCTCAGACATTTCATTGAGGATTAATGAAGTTAGCCCTGAGTTAGCCTGCCCCGGAGCAGGTTAGTTCTGAAGGATTTGTTGCCATAGAAATGTACCTGGCTAAAAGGTGAGACACTTTCGTGGCACCGGTTATTCTGAGTTGAACTCAGAGTTGACCAAAGTTACCTCGCTAACTACTCAAACCTGATTAGTAGTACAGGGCTCAGGTGTGATAAAACTAAGGCATGTAGGACTTATTTGCTTGAGCAGCGCATTATCACGGACAGACCTCTCCCCATCTTAGTAACCATTGCATCAAAATGTTTTGACCTTGTCAGTTTACAATCTAGGGTTACACCAAGCTGTTTAGTCTTCTCAACTTCCTTAATTGCCACATTATAAATTACACACAAGCACAGAGACATGTACACAGCTCTCCCTCGCCCTCCATTTGGCATTCTATCCTCCTGATTCATGCTTACAAGCAAAAACGAAAGCAGGACGTACCAGTGACTTGCTCAATACGGAAGTGGTCAGATGACGCAGATGCTAAGCTACAGGACTGTTCTACTAGCACCGACTGGAATATGTTCCGGGACTCATCCGATGGCATTGAGGAGTATACTACATCAGTTACCGGCTTCATCAATAAGTGCATCGATGACGTCATCCCCACAGTGACCGTACATACATACCCCAACCAGAAGCCATGGATTAAAGGCGACATCCGCACTGAGCTAAAGGGTAGAGCTGCCGCTTTCAAGGAGTGGGACTCTAACCCGGACGCTTATAAGAAATCCTGCTATGCCCTCAGACTAACCATTAAACAGGCAAAGCGTAAATACAGGACTAAGATTGAATCCTACTACACCGGCTCCGACGCTCGTCAGATGTGGCAGGGCTTGCAAACTATTACGGACTACAAAGGGAAGCCCAGACGCGAGCTTCCCAGTGACACAAGCCTACCAGATGAGCTAAATGACTTCTATGCGCGCTTCGAGGCAAGAAACACTGAAGCATGCATGAGAGCACCAGCTGTTCCGGACAACTGTGTGATCACGCTCGCCATAGCCGATGTGAGTAAGACCTTTCAACAGGTCAACATTCACAAGGCCGCAGGGCCAGACGGATTACCAGGACGTGTACTCAGAGCATGCGCTGACCAACTGGCAAGTGTCTTCACTGACACTTTCAACCTGTCCCTGGCCGAGTCTGTAATACCTACGTGTTTCAAGCAGACCAAGGTAACCTGCCTAAATGACTACCGACCCGTAGCACTCACGTCTGTAGCCATGAAGTGCTTTGAAAGGCTGGTCATGGCTCAAATCAACACCATCATCCCAGAAACCCTAGACCCACTCCAATTTGCCTACCACCCCAACAGATCCACAGATGACGCAATCTCTATTGCACTTTCCCACTTGGACAAAAGGAACACCTACGTGAGAATGCTGTCCATTGACTACAGCTCAGCATTCAACACCATAGTGCCCTCAAAGCTCATCACTAAGCTAAGGACCCTGGGACTAAACACCTCCCTCTACAACTGGATCCTGGACTTCCTGACGGGCCGCCCCCAGGTGGTAAGGGTAGGCAACAACACATTTGCCACGCTAATCCTCAACACGAGGGCCCCTCAGGGGTGTGTGCTTAGTCCCCTCCTGTACTCCCTGTTCACCCATGACTGCGTGGCCAAGCACGACTCCAACACCATCATTAAGGTTGCCGACGACACAACGGTGGTAGGCCTGATCACAGACATTGATGAGACAGCCTATAGGGAGGAGGTCAGAGACCTGGAAGTGTGGTGCCAGGACAACAACCTCTCCCTCAACATGATCAAGACAAAGGAGATGATCATGGACTACAGGAAAAGGAGGGCCGAGCACGCCCCCATTCTCATCGACGGGGCTGTAGTGGAGCAGGTTGAGAGCCTCAAGTTCCTTGGTGTCCACATCACCAACAATTGAACATGGTCCAAACACACCAAGACAGTCGTGAAGAGAGCACGACAACGCCTATTCACCCTCAGGAGACTGAAAAAAATTCGCATGGGTCCTCAGATCCTCAAAAAGTTATACAGCTGCACCATCGAGAGCATCCTGACTGGTTGCATCACCGACTGGTATGGCAACTGCTTGGCCTCCGACCGCAAGGCGCTACAGAGGGTAGTGCGTACGGCCCAGTACATCACTGGGGTCAAGCTTCCTGCCATCCAGGACCTCTATACCAGGTGGTGTCAGAGGAAGGCCCTAAAAATGGCCAAAGACTCCAGCCACCCTAGTCATAGACTGTTCTCTCTGCTACTGCACGGCAAGCGGTACCGGAGCGCCAAGTCTAGGTCCAAAAGGCTTCTTAACAGCTTCTACCCCCAAGCCATAAGATTGCTGAACAGCTAATCAAATGGGTACCCGGACTATTTGACTTGACCCCCCCTCGTTATTGTTATTTTATTTTAGCTCTTTTATTTTTTCCTTTAGTTTATTTAGTAAATATTTTTCTTAACTCTTATTTTTCTTAAAACTGTATTGTTGGTTAAGGGCTTGTAAGTAAGCATTTCACGGTAAGGTCTACACCTGTTGTTTTCAGTGCATGTGACAAATATAATTTGATTTGATTTGATTTACAAGATTTCGTTGAGGTTTAGGGTTTAGCGAATGATTTGTCCCAAATGCAATATTTTTAGTGTCCATTGGGTGCTCCTCCTCAAGTAAATAATCCTATTGGAGTGTAAAGCACCTCAGGAAGGGGTAGATCTGGTGTAAAGCACCTCAGGAAGGGGTAGATCTGGTGTAAATCACCTCAGGAAGGGGTAGATCTGGTGTAAAGCACCTCAGGAAGGGGTAGATCTGGTGTAAAGCACCTCAGGAAGGGGTAGATCTGGTGTAAAGCACCTCAGGAAGGGGTAGATCTGGTGTCAAGCACCTTAGGAAGAGGAGTCTTGTCCTCGCTCATCCTCTCAGTGTGACACCCCCTGTCCCAGATTGTGTGATACGGGGCATTTAGTGCGCCCCTGGTACTGATGGCGTAGGCAATATAGCGGCGCCAACACTGCTGTCACCCTGACACCACAGTTAGCAGAGTGCTTAGCTCTGCATGTCAGCCATAGAGATGCACTGTGAGCCTTTTGCCAAACAAACTCAAAACTCTGTTAGATTTGGATCACAATGATAAGACTACATCAGAGAGAGGAACCTGAGTGACTGAATGGATCCAGAGCAATTTGAGTAAATATGAGGCTCTGAATGGATAAAAGTGAATGCCGATGGACACAAGGAATGTTCAGGACAGTGACGTTCTCCAGCCATTCTGTACTGCTGCCAGTCTCTGAGAAAGGGTACAGGAGACAATAGAGGAAAATAAAGGACATAGCAAATGATTAAGGTGAACATTCTCCCAGCAAATGATTAAGGTGAACATTCTCCTCTGGATGAAGTGTCAGCCTGATAAATACACTGGTGTGTAGAGGAGAGAACAGAAGAGAACAGGAGAGAACAGTAGAGAACAGGAGAGAACAGGAGAGAACAGTAGAGAACAGGAGAGAGCAGTAGAGAACAGGAGAGAACAGTAGAGAACAGTAGAGAACAGGAGAGAGCAGTAGAGAACAGGAGAGAACAGTAGAGAACAGTGCAGTTGTACCGTGCTAGCAACCTGGACCAGGGCAAATCCTCACACACCACAGGGAAATGTGTGTGTAGGATACTGTATGTACAGTGGGGGAAAAAAGTATTTAGTCAGCCACCAATTGTGCAAGTTCTCCCACTTAAAAAGATGAGAGAGGCCTGTAATTTTCATCTTAGATACACGTCAACTATGACAGACAAAATTAGGAAAAGAAATCCAGAAAATCACATTGTAGGATTTTTAATGAATTTATTTGCAAATTATGGTGGAAAATAAGTATTTGGTCAATAACAAAAGTTTCTCAATACTTTGTTATATACCCTTTGTTAGCAATGACACAGGTCAAACGTTTTCTGTAAGTCTTCACAAGGTTTTCACACACTGTTGCTGGTATTTTGGCCCATTCCTCCATGCAGATCTCCTCTAGAGCAGTGATGTTTTGGGGCTGTCACTGGGCAACACAGACTTTAAACTCCCTCCAAAGATTTTCTATGGGGTTGAGATCTGGAGACTGGCTAGGCCACTCCAGGACCTTGAAATGCTTCTTACGAAGCCACTCCTTCGTTGCACGGGCGGTGTGTTTGGGATCATTGTCATGCTGAAAGACCCAGCCACGTTTCATCTTCAATGCCCTTGCTGATGGAAGGAGGTTTTCACTCAAAATCTCACGACACATGGCCCCATTCATTCTTTCCTTTACACGGATCAGTCGTCCTGGTCCCTTTGCAGAAAAACAGCCCCAAAGCATGATGTTTCTACCCCCATGTTTCACAGTAGGTATGGTGTTCTTTGGATGCAACTCAGCATTCTTTGTCCTCCAAACACGACGAGTTGAGTTTTTACCAAAAAGTTCTATTTTGGTTTCATCTGACCATATGACATTCTCCCAATCCTCTTCTGGATCATCCAAATGCACTCTAGCAAACTTCAGACGGGCCTGGACATGTACTGGCTTAAGCAGGGGGACACGTCTGGCACTGCAGGATTTGAGTCCCTGGCGGCGTAGTGTGTTACTGATGGTAGGCTTTGTTACTTTGGTCCCAGCTCTCTGCAGGTCATTCACTAGGTCCCCCCGTGTGGTTCTGGGATTTTTGCTCACCGTTCTTGTGATCATTTTGACCCCACGGGGTGAGATCTTGCGTGGAGCCCCAGATCGAGGGAGATTATCTGTGGTCTTGTATGTCTTCCATTTCCTAATAATTGCTCCCACAGTTGATTTCTTCAAACCAAGCTGCTTACCTATTGCAGATTCAGTTTTCCCAGCCTGGTGCAGGTCTACAATTTTGTTTCTGGTGTCCTTTGACAGCTCTTTGGTCTTGGCCATAGTGGAGTTTAGAGTGTGACTGTTTGAGGTTGTGGACAGGTGTCTTTTATACTGATAACAAGTTCAAACAGGTGCCATTAATACAGGTAACGAGTGGAGGACAGAGGAGCCTCTTAAAGAAGAAGTTACAGGTCTGTGAGAGCCAGAAATCTTGCTTGTTTGTAGGTAACCAAATACTTATTTTCCACCATAATTTGCAAATAAATTCATAAAAAATCCTACAATGTGATGTTCTGGATTTTTTTTTCTCAATTTTTCTGTCATAGTTGACGTGTACCTATGATGAAAATTACAGGCCTCTCTCATCTTTTTAAGTGGGAAAACTTGCACAATTGGTGGCTGACTAAATACTTTTTTCCCCCACTGTATGTGTGTGTAAGAAAAGGAGGGGGAGGAGAAAGAAGGACAGTCAAAGACTGAGCACGAGAATAGGATAGAAAGTGGGTGGTGGAGGAAAGGCAAAAATAGAGGGGATTATTAGGAAGAGAACAAAAGGGGAGGGGAAGGGGACATAAGAAATAGAATAAGGGAGACAGATGATGCAAGTATGACAGGGAGAGCAGAGAGCGGGAGAGAAAGAAAAAGAGAGAGAGAGAGAGAGAAAGAGAGAGAGAGTAAGAGAGATAGAGAGTGAAAGAGAGAGAGAGAGAGAGAGAAAGAAAGATATATGGGGCGGCAGGTAGCTTAGTGGGTAAGAGCGTTGTGCCAGTAACCGAAAGGTTGCTGGTTCTAATCCCCGAGCCGACTAGGTGAAAAATCTGTCGATGTGCCCTTGAGCAAGGCACTTAACCCTAATTGCTCCTGTAAGTCGCTCTGGATAAGAGCGTCTGCTAAATGACAAAAAATAAAAAATAAATAAATAAAATAAATAAATAAAATATATATAGAGAGAGAGAGAGCGCGAGAGAGAGAGAGAGAGAGAGAGAGAGAGAGAGAAAGAGAAAGAAAGAAAGAGAGAGAGAAAGCGAGAGAGCGTAAGAGAGAGAGAGAGAGAATGTGCTGGACAAAGCTCGGAGCACTGCAGCACATTGCAGTGCCCAGGCTCCGCTGTGTTCTTGCCATCCGGTTCCATGCACTGAAAAGACCCCTACAGCAGAGCGACATAGAGTGCTGCCTGCCTGGTGGCTGACAAACAGCACAGCAACCAAAAAATCAGCAACCCAATGTTCCTCCATTCCACTTGACCTGATAGATGTTTTCTGTGGTGCTGTTTTTTGGGTTCTTGAAGTGTGCTATTGAATGTTCAGAGTTGAATGGACAATACACGACAATTAATCTCATGTGAAGGCTTTACTGGATTATATGAGCCTATCATGACTACACATTAAGTTCTGCCCAATGTTACCTGTTGTATTCAGTCATAGGATTTTGTCATTTTTCACCGTACGAGCATACTGTAACCATATCAGAGCAAGCCAAATGTGGCCAATAACCCCAGTACCGCTGTATGGTACATCATCTTTCAGATCCCCCTCCATGTTTCTCCTATTAGGAACATTTGCACACATCACATGCTTTTGTCCCTGGGTAGGCTAGCCTAATGTCCTTGCAAATAAAGCCAGCTCCCTTATGGGACATGTTGAAATGACAACAATAGAGGGATAAACACATGGCTAGAAAGGACTTGTGTTTGTCTACTATCTGTCTGTTGCTTTGTTGATGTGCACTGAGCCCATTGGTCAACTTTCCACTCTACACATTAATGCATGTTGAATTAAAATAGGTGTAGCCTAGTTATGGGATGCCTTGTCCAGGCAACCACTACACACAGTTGAGATACACAAGGTTGCTAATCAAGGAAATGAAAGATCAAAGTTATTTCTGCTTCCTCAAACAGTTGTTACGTTACCATCCCACTGTCTGCCTTGGGGGCAGTGGGTGAGCTTAAGGCATGAGAGGCTTATCTGCTGTATTTTATCTTAGTTACTATCATGTTGATGTAACACTGTTATCATATCACTGACTGTGTATTTGGTGTTGTTTAGAGTTATCAGTTCCACTGAGGGGTTTGATGTTCAGTCAGTGTTCCTCTATTTGAGGAGGGCTTGAGTCTGCTATGCCTAGCTGGGTGAGTGTTTGGACTGTGAAGTTTGTTTCCCTACAGCACACCACACTAAGCTTCTCATTTAGCCAACTGTTTACCTGTTACCTCAGATTTACATTGCAAAGAGCAAACAGGCAGGTCTGAACACATCCTAGTTCAGAAATGTATTTCTGGAAAAGCCTATCAGATGCTGGAAATTAATGATTTAACTTGGTGTAGTCTTGAGGGCAAAGTAGTGTAGTTTGTATAACACGTTTCCACCGCTGTACATCAAAGGGGTTTCTTTTAATAGAGTGGACTCTCCCCAGTCAGTCCTCAAATAAATTGGCGAGCAAAGCATTAGAATACACAGGATTCACTTGGTCCAATTATGTTTAGGCTATTCAGGTGTGTAATTGCTGCTTTCCTAAGCTTTGTGTGTTTTAGAGCATCCTCTATCATAAATGCACATTTTTATGACAACACATAGGGCTCTATTTTAACAAACATAACCCAATGGTTAATCTAAGCGCAGGCGGTAGCGCTATAGGTTCAGGGGTGTGTCATATTTTTGCTCTTTTCACTATCACAATTATTGGGTTTTGATTAATAAACAAGTTGTGGGTGTGTCGAGGCTTGGCCCCCCACTGGCCAATCAGAACGTGCTCCATGGTGAAATATGTGGTTGCTTCAAGTTGTGTATTTAGGGTCTTTCATGTATTTCCTTGGAATCAACTCCAATGCCAATGTTAGTCCTTTATAGTTTGTTAAATGGCTTACAGAAACTAAATAACAAAATGTATACCTATCTTTGCTAAATACGTTAACTTGAACCCATTTGCAGTCCACATTGTTCTAAGTAATTGCATGGCTTCAATATCATTCATACTGATATAGGGGCTAGGCCTACTGTAAATTGCATTATGGCTGAACATGGACATGCCAAACATTGTCAATAAGCAAGATTAAATAATTTATCGATAAGGCCTAAAAAGAGAACACATAATTCTAATCAAATTCTAAACAAAACAACAACTTGTTTTAAATATGCTATGTCACACTTTCAGGCACCATACTCTCTCCCTGTGGGCATATAATATTAGAACAACGCAGACTATGGAGGGTTTTACACACATCCAAACTTTTCACAGTAGCTGGACAAAGATCCAATATAAATAGAAAGGGAGAATGCCCACTCACCGTTATACTGCTCCCAAATGGGCCTATGTTTTATGAACTTTATCGGAACCATCTTACAGTTCAGATTGCATTCACACATCTCTAGAAGTTGAATTGCAAGCGTGCCACGGATGTTCTCACCATAAAACCATAAAGGTGAATAATTCAAATAAGTTTGGTTGTAATACAATTTAACGAAAAACAAGCAATCCGTTTATTTTTTAAACAATGTAAAATGTCATAAAATCGTCAGGGTGAAAAAGACACACATATTCACCAAGGTTCACCGGTATTCACCAAGGTTCTAATTTCTCTCGTTTCATGATGGGCATGGACACGTAGCCAACATCACCGAGGGGTTTTATGCACGCCCAACACCGGAGCTGCATGGCTAAAATAATGTGCGCCGCCTACAAGGCACAGATAAAAATGGAATGTCAGTACACTGTTTCACTCCTCTCAAACTTGATATTTTTATAAAGCTTTGGTGATTAAGATTTATTTCCAAACGGTCTCAGGAGCCAAACCCTTTATCGACAGTCTTGACTACTTCGCGATTGCATTGGGGCAGACAAAAAAAGCCTTCATGGTTTTTAATAAAATAAAACTAAATGGGAAAAAACATGTTTTTTTATGTTTCTAAATACGAAGTATACAGGCACCAACAGCACATTAGGCTACTCTTGTTCCTTGCGCATATGGGCAGTGTGCTTCACTGTAACATAGATGCTGGGAGTCGAGAAGCAGGTGGTAAGTTTACTATAACAAAGACCATGGACTGATACAACATAGGCGTAGTGTCTTGACATGAAACACAAACAATACTGCCCGGGGAAAGAACCTAAGGGAGTGCTAGATAAAGGGGAGGTAATGAGTGAGGTAATGGAGTCCAGGTGTGCCTCATGATGAAGCACAGGTGCGCGTAATGACGGTTACCAGGACTGGTGGTTAGTAAACCGGCGACGTCGAACGCCGGAGGGGAGTAGACGTGACAGTCACGGCTGGATAGGCTGCGTTTCCACTGTAAAAATTCATGCCATAACCAACTGCGCTCCTGCTTAAACCAGCTTTTGGTTGGTCTTAAATATCCCTATCAGCGCTGCCTGAATTAGCACTTTGAATCATGTTTTTAAGGATACACCTCAAACATTACCACCCCGCCCATCTGAGCGCAAGCGAACTGATATAAGACAGGTAAATTGCAGAACCTTGCGTTAGGGCTGGAAAATGCCAGTGCGCCAGTTTTTAAATAACTAAATTGCAAACTAATGTGCGTTTGACACTAGCCCCACCTTAACGACAGACAAAAATAGAGCCCATAGCATTAATATGATAAATGAATGCCATATGCCAGTATCAGAATTGTTCTTATAGCCTGACAAATGAGAGCGATAGCGATAGCATCAATCTTAGCATTAGTCTTAAATGGCATGTCAGGCTACACAGTCGCTCGAAGCAAGCACTGTCATGTGTGTGTGAGTAAGGGTGTGTTGTGTGTATTGGCACTCTTCCAGCGAATAATGTCCCAGCCTTGGTCACGACGCAAAGGAAGAAGGAAATAAAATAATAAAGAAAGAGAGATAGAAAGGGGGAGACGAGAGGATGTAGTGTATTGTAGTAGGGTTGAATGGGGGGTGGGGGTGAGCCAGCAAAGCTGCAGCCGGGACTCAGAGTGCTGCATTGAGCTGCATAATTAATCTAGAGGGGGAGGAGAAAGGGGAGGGGCTAAAGGAAGAGCTCCGGTATGAAGAATATAGTGAGCGGTAGAGACAGTAATGCTACTGGAACGGAGCCAGCCTATTCTTGTGTGAAATATCTCTTAAGGAGGCGTGCTGAGCTCTGAGCAGAATATAACATAGAACATATTTTCCTGCAAAAGCAAATAAGGCCCAGGGCCCATTGTGTTTCTGTTTCTATCAGACATATTCAATCAGAGAGATGCAAAACTGCTTGGAGAAGGGAGCAGGGCCAGGGAGGGGGAGAGGGGATGAATATTCAGAGGAAGCACACTCAGCTGTTTGGTCCAGCTCTGCTCTACTCTGCTCTGTTATGCTCTGTGTTCCTGTCCCATCTGTTTTCTCTCCCTCAAAGCCAATCACCTTCCAGAACGCACTGCTATGCAGGGCCCTCTTTCTCTCACTTAGTCTGTTAATATTCAGCCAACTGACTGTAAAATGCTTTCTTATTTGACCCATCTGGTGATAATACACAGATCCATTCTCTGAACAGGGGCATGATACCCTGGGTGTTTCTCTGATGTGTGGGGATCTTTGTCTAGGCTAATCCTCCCCTTTTAAAAGGTTGTTCTTGAGATGGTGACGGGGACCTTGAGTCTTACGTAAGTAGATGTGCTCATATGAACCCCCCTTCCCTTTTTCTCTCTGCGAGGAGTGTGCAAGAAAAGCTTCCAAGGCTTCCTCTCCTCTCTTTTATTTATAACCGCTGTTTCCCTGCAGAGGAGACTTTCTGCCAGATCAGCCATGCGCTCTGCAGCTCTGCAGTTTCACACAAGCAATATGAACGGTGTGTGTGTGTGTGTATATATTTGCGTGGGTGCTTTTGTGTGTGAGAGAGTGTGTGTGTCTGTCTGTGAGTCTGTGTGGCAGGTCTTGGTCAAAATGGTCAAGAAGGTGGTGGCGTGGTTTTGGAATATAGGTCCATACCCTTTCAGAGCTTGCTCCCCCCTAAACCTCTGCTGTCACTGGGAATTGTATAATGTGGCCAGAGCCTTCACCCATATCATACCACCTGGCTGCACCTCTGTCACCTCACCTACCCATCACCGTGGCTCTCCCCATCTCATCCATTTTAAAGTGCTGTAACATGCTAAATTCTCAGTGAGTCTTCATTGCTCTGAGATATGTGGATGCGTAGGTGTGGTGTGACACTATAATTTAAGATGCTCTAAAAGCCGATTTAGGTTGTTTTTGTTTAATCTCTACCTGTTAATTTGTTGCTTCTTGAAAAAACACAATTAAAGAGCCCTTTCATGTCAGTCCATTATTATAATCCCAGGTAACATTTTGATTGAGAATGCTAAGAACCGTTCTAGTTTCCTTAAGATCCGTCTGCCAACGTCTGTCGGTATTGGTTGGGCTATATTTCTCTACCTGGGGGCTGAGGGGGAGCACAGAGGCATTTGAAATGCACCCTGTGTCAGCCCTCAACCTCCCAAAGCACAGCTGGAGAGCTTGTAATGTTTGCAATCTCATTTCCATCTCCTGAGAGCCACCAGACCAGACCTAAATTACAACACTGACATTACCCTGAATACCCACTGTAGCAGTGCAAAGCTGATACCAAGCACAGAGGTGTGGTCCCTCTAGAAAGGTATGCATATACTTGATATAGTTGATTAGCCACAAAGTATAAATTGGCTGTATCGTAAACATTTCTGAAAACTACAATTAGCTTTTTGGTATTTTTTTAAAGGTTAGGATTAGGCATAAGGTTAACAGTGTTGTTAAAGTTAGGGTTAAGACTAGGGTTAGGTTTAAAATCACATTTTAAGAAGAGACATTGTAGAAATGGCAGGGTTTTGACTTTGTGCTTGTGGTAACTAGTGAATACCGTCATAAAGCTTTTAATGCTTCTGGTTTCCCATTTATTTTCTGCCTTGATGATTCTTCAAAGGACATTTGGCATACATTCAGATTTTAAAGCTTCCTATAAACACTCACAAAACAAGTGGCAAAGCATTGCTGTTTAAAACAGTGCTTATTTACATTTTCTGTCAACCAAAATATGAAAAATGAAGAGACATATTCTGGCCCAGTTTTATTCCATTCCCAGGGGCTTTGCAGTGTAAAAATAGAGTTTCCCAACATTGTTGAGTGAGAAAACTGCCCATCTGACATTAAGAATGCCGGAAGTGATGTTTTTCCCAGTTCCAAGAATTTATAATTCAATATCTCCCCCGCAATGTTGTTACTGTATCCTCCAACACATCATGACCAGATTTTATGGTACCACCTCACACTAAAAAGCAATGAACCTTTCTATTCTGTCTTTCTATTCAGCTAGCTCTGGTACTGTGGTGAAGTATGCCTTGAGGTCCTCTGGGATATCTATTTGAATGGCCAAACAGCCAGACTTAAGAGTGCACTGAAGGAACACACACAAGTGCCAGAGCTGGGACGAAAGTTTGCCAGAGAGAGCCGAATTGCTCCTTTAATGACTCCTCCTAACTCCTTTAATGATCCACTTGACTGGGTGCCCGACTACAAGGTTGTTTCAATTCATTGAGTTTTGGAGGCCAGTGACCAGGGAAAGGACATGGCATACAGAGCAGATCCTGTAGGCGCCGTCAGTGCTGCTGCCTGCCTGTCACCTTCCCCTTAACCTAACGTAGCAGGCGTAAAAGAAACGCCTGAAACTAAATTCCCCACATTCTGGTCACGACGAGTGATAAAAAAACTGTCAGGGGAGGTTCTCTTCTGCACTGTTCAACCAATCCAGTAATTGGGGAGGAGGAATTAATGTTGAAAGTGTCGCCTTGTTAATATTCTGGATGGAAACAATTTCAGAGAGCAAGCTAGCAAACGTGCCGTAGCTCATCCGCTATATGTTTCACCGGGGACTGTAAACAGCAAGGCCACATCCAAAAGCGGAAGTCGCGTCACAGGCTCTTTTCCCCTGAAAACCATATGTCTCAGATTTTTGCCAATGGCGCTGAGGGTGCCTTCCCTTTGGTGTTAGAACTCACAGAGAGAGAAAAATAACAGCAAATAAACCTCAAGCAGACACAATAACAAATCCCTCCTGTTCTGCATGCAGAAATAATAAAAATGGCTTTTTATGGAATGGCTTTTCTTGTGTCGTGGCATAGAATATATTTTTGCATATTCATTTTCAAGAATTGTATGATATTTTGCTGAGGTAAAACAACCAACACATTTTGCATTTAATAACACTAATTTGTGTTTGAACAGATTTGAAGAGTATGAACCTGTATGGACGTAGTAAATTAGAGGATGCGACTCATGCTGATGCTGTAAAGTGTTACGAGCTGCCTTACCTACAATAGGTGTTACATTCAACCTTGATTTGGAGTTCCCTATTCAAAGTGTTTGAGTGGCAGGTCACTTAAGATTGTTTAGATTAGAAGAACTCAGTATTGTGTGATCTTCTCCTCTCTGGCCATTGTGCAGATGCCACCCCTAAAGCAATATATTTTTTTAATGAGATACGGGGGTGAAGCTCATTTATACTTATGAGTCACTGTCAGAGTGGTGTAGGTGGATGATAGGAATCAGGCGCAGGAAACCAGGAGGACGTCAACAGAACTTTACTGAGTCCAAAACACAAGTATACGTCGCCAACCCAACCGGGTGGCGCGAACAATTACGCACGAAAATACACAGTGCGAGAAAACACGGAAAAGCGCACACAGTGCGAGCTCTCGTAAAACACAACGAGAGAACAAACTCCAAGAGGCAGGCTGACAAAAACAATCACGCATAACACCTGACCCAAACAAACAAACTAAATAAGGGGAACAATCAAGACACAAATAAGGGACAGGTGTTATGAACAGACAAAACCAAAAGAACAAGAAACATAGAACGGTGGCAGCTAGTACTCCGGAGACGACGACCGCCGAAGTCCGCCCGAACAAGGAAGAGGAGCAGCCTCGGCCGAAACCGTGACAGTCACACCATATTGTTAAGAAGTACTTCTCTACAAGCAAGGCAATCAATTGTGCGATTCTGTCATATTGTGGGACTCTCAAGTCCCAAATATAATACATATTTTTTTTGTTCAGTTAGCTAACCTTGGAGTGCTCAGGGAATGTATAAAAGAGAAAATAATAGAATGTATTATATTTCTCAATTAAAGTCCAAGCAGGTTGCAGAGGCGTTTAGATTTCTCCAGTACTGACAACAAATTGGTCAGGCTTTAAGGCTTCCAGCCCATCTCTTCCATTAGGGCCTAAGGAGTGTCAAAAGGTGGATCACTCAAGAAGAGCTTAACTTGACAACATTTGCCAAATAGCAACCCTGACTGACTGTCATAAACGGTCCATCCACAGTATGCAGGCCTGTCATTTGTAGAGGAAGAGGGTGTTAGAGGCTCCTTGCTACACTCTTACATATCTCTAACAAGGCCTTTGAAGTCTGGTTTGATCTTTCCCTCTCATCTCTCTGTGGTTTGTGAAGGAAACCCTTGACATGGTGGTGGACAATAGTTAGAGAGCAAGGTGAATTATTCATTAGGGCTGTCTCACTCCTTTATGAAATGATGGTGATTCAAGCTGTGAGCTGCTTCGTCCTACTCAGTATCCGTGTGATATTGCTGTGCATGACACTGTGTTGTAGACTGTGTGTGATTGGATTGATGTGACTGTCGGGGTAGGTGTGAATGCGCATGGACCACTCGTAAGGTAGCGGGCAAACAACTGTTCCCCTTCCACGTAATAGATGTCCCGCTTTCTTTACATCTGTTGATTTGTCATCTGCTTAGATCATTGAGCATTACATTGTTTTATATGATTCTATAAAGCAGGAATAGCCAGTGAGATGAATGTTCTGCACCAAGGCAACAGAGTGTAACATGGTGGAGATAGGGCTATTGTGACTCCATGAGTCATGATGGCAGTAAAATTCCATGTAACTGGTAATCTCATTTTATGCACACTAGACATGCTTTGGTAGTACCCAACTTGCTAACTACCATCAGGTCCTAATGGCCTGGTACTCAGGGCTCTATTGTCCCTCTAACCACTCTGACATCAATGCAAATTAAATCGAAAATCACATACAACTCTTAGCATCAAAACAGTAGGCCTATCTTACTTTTAAAACTCACCTTACTGTGATGATCAATTTGAAGAAAGAAGTTCAACAGCAGGTTGAAACAGTGTAAAACATGGTTTGGCTTCCGTTTTACGGGCTCCTAACCAATTGTGCTATTTTGTGTGTGTTTTCGCGTTGTTTGTAACTTATTTTGTACATAATATAATATGCCATTTAGCAGACGCTTTTATCCAAAGCGACTTACAGTCATGCGTGCATACATTTTTTTGCGTATGGGTGGTCCCGGGGATCGAACCCACTACCCTGGCGTTACAAGCGCCGTGCTCTACCAGCTGAGCTACAGAGGACCACATAATGTTTCTGCCACCGTCTCTTATGACCGAAAAGAGCTTCTGGATATCAGAACAGCGATTACTCACCTCGAACTGGACGAAGATGTTTTATTTAATGAGTCGGACGTGATAGATTTACTGCTGATACCGGACCAGGCCCAAAACCCCGTCATTCGCATGAAGAAGAGGTACCGATACAGTGGACGCAGATCCGGGTGCCTTGTGAGAATTTGTCGGTGAGTGAGTTAACCGCCTCTACCATCCGTCCTATTGGCCAACGTGCAATCATTGGAGAATAAACTGGATGAGCTCCGTTCTAGACTATCCTACCAACGGGACATTAAAAACTGTAATATCTTATGTTTCACCGAGTCGTGGCTGAACGACGACATAGATAATATACAGTTGGCTGGGTTTTCCGTTTATCGGCAAGACAGAACAGCTGCCCCCGGTAAGACAAGGGGTGGTGGTCTGTGTCTATTTGTCAATAACAGCTGATGCGCTATTTACCACCACAAACCGATGCTGGCACTAAGACTGCAATCAACGAGCTGTATAAGGCCATAAGCAAACAAGAAAATGCTCATCCAGAGGCAGCGCTCCTAGTGGTCGGGGACTTTAATGCAGGGAAACTTAACACACGACACATGTGCAACCAGAGGGAAAAAAACTCTAGACCACCTTTACTCCACACAGAGACACGTACAAAGCTCCCCCTCACCCTCCATTTGGCAAATCTGACCATACTTCTATCCTCCTGTTTCCTGCTTACAAGCAAAAACTAAAGCAGGAAGTACCAGTGACTCGCTCAATATGGAAGTGGTCAGATGACACATGCTAAGCTACAGGACTGTTTTGCTAGCACAGACTGGAATATGTTCCGGGATTCATCCGATGGCATTGAGGAGTGTACCACATCAGTCACCGGCTTCATCAATAACTGCATCGATAACGTCATCCCCACAGTGACCGTACGTACTTACCCCAACCAGAAGCCATGGATTACAGGCAACATCCGCACTGAGCTAAAGGGTAGAGCTGCCGCTTTCAAGGAGTGGGACTCTAACCCGGACGCTTATAAGAAATCCCGCTATGCCCTCCGATGAACCATCAAACAGGCAAAGCGTCAATACAGGACTAAGATTGAATCCTACTACATCGGCTCCGACAGTCGTCGGATGTGGCAGTGCTTGCAAAGTATTACGGACTACAAAGGGAAGCCAATCCGCAAGCTGCCCAGTGACACGAGCCTACCAGATGAGCTAAATTACTTATATGCGCGCTTCAAAGCAAGCAACACTGAAGCATGCATGAGAGCACCAGTTGTCTCTGTAGCCGATGTGAGTAAGACCTTTAAACAGGTCAACATTCACAAGGCTGCAGGGCCAGATGGATTACCAGGACGTGTACTCAGAGCATGCACTGACCAACTGGCAAGTGTCTTCACTGACATTTTCAACCTCTCCCTGTCTGAGTCTGTATACCAACATGTTTCAAGCAGACTACCGTAGTCCCTGTGCCCAAGAACACCAAGGTAACCTGCCTAAATGACTACCGACCCGTAGCACTGACGTCTGTAGCCATGAAGTGCTTTGAAAGGCTGGTCATGGCTCAAATCAACACCATCATCCCAGAAACCCTAGACCCACTCCAATTCGCATACCGCTCCAACAGATCCACAGATGACGCAATCTCTATTGTACTCCACACTGCCCTTTCCCACCTGGACAAAAGGAACACCTACGTGAGAATGCTGTTCATTGACTACAGCTCAGCTTTCAAGACAAAGGAGATGATCGTGGACTACAGGAAAAGGAGGGCTGAGCACGCTCCCATTCTCATTGACGGGGCTGTAGTGCTGCAGGTTGAGAGCTTCAAGTTCCTTGGTGTCCACATCACCAACAAACTATCATGGTCCAAACACACCAAGACAGTTGTGAAGAGGGCACAACAACGCCTGTTCCCCCTCAGGAGACTGAAAAGATTTGGCATGGATCCTCAGATCCTCAAAAAGTGCCACAGCTGCACCATCGAGAGCATCCTGACTGGTTGCATTACTGCCTGGTATGGCAACTGCTCGGCCTCCGACCGCAAGGCGCTACAGAGGGTAGTGCATACGGCCCAGTACATCACTGGGGCCAAGCTTCCTGCCATCCAGGACCTCTATACCAGGCGGTCTCAGAGGAAGGCCCTAAAAATGGCCAAAGACTCCAGCCACCCTAGTCATAGACTGTTCTCTCTGCTACCGCAAAGCAAGCGGTACAGGAGCGCCAAGTCTAGGTCCAAAGGGCTTCTTAACAGCTTCTACCCCCAAGCCATAAGTCTGCCGAACAGCTAATCAAATGGCTATCTGGACTATTTGCATCGACAGGAGCGCCAAGTCTAGGTCCAAAGGGCTTCTTAATAGCTTCTACCCCCAAGCCATAAGTCTGCCGAACAGCTAATGAAATGGCTACCTGGACTATTTGCATCGATTGACCCCCCTTTAAAAAATATTTTCAGAATGAATTGTGTGACACATTACCTTAAGCTATACAGAATATCTCACTACCATGCATTTCCATCTCCTCCTCTCCTGCCCTTATTCCTTTCTCGAGCGCGCAGAGGGGCTGTCAACAGTTTTAAGAAATATGTTTTGTTGCGAAAATATGTTACTATTGATGTTCCCGAACAGATTTAACTTCGTTTCCCAAATTAAGCACTGGGTAGCTGCAGGAACACGATTTGAGAGCCCATGGCATACAGAGTTTGGGTGGAATATCACCTGTCGCAGCGAGAGCATGCTCCTCAAACAGTAGTTGATCCGTGGGGTGAAATAAGTGTTCTTATATATCTCAGCTGCTCATATTAAGCACAGCTCCACCATAAAACCGAATTAGCCTACAAAACCGACCGGTGGGAAAGCGCGCTGCCTCCATTCGCTATTTGAGTGGATACAGATGACGTGTATTTCCCCCCCTGCCCCTGTTCCTGCCCATTTGATAATGGGCCATTCTAAATCAAATCAAATTTTATTGGCCACATGCGCCGAATACAACAGGTGCAGACATTACAGTGAAATGCTTACTTACAGACCTTAACCAACAGTGCATTTATTTTTAATAAAAAAGTAAAATAAAACAACAACAAAAAAAGTGTTGAGAAAAAAAGAGCAGAAGTAAAATAAAATAACACTAGGGAGGATATATATACAGGGGGGTACCGGTGCAGAGTCAATGTGCGGGGGCACCGGCTAGTAGAGGGAGTTGAAGTAATATGTACATGTGGGTAGAGTTAAAGTGACTATGCATAAATAATTAACAGAGTAGCAGCAGCGTAAAAACATGGGGTGGGGGGGGCAGTGCAAATAGTCCGGGTAGCCATGATTAGCTGTTCAGGAGTCTTATGGCTTGGGGGTAGAAGCGGTTGAGAAGTCTTTTGGACCTAGACTTGGCACTCTGGTACCGCTTGCCGTGCGGTAGCAGAGAGAACAGTCTATGACTAGGGTGGCTGGAGTCTTTGACAATTTTGAGGGCCTTCCTCTGACACCGCCTGGTATAGAGGTCCTGGATGGCAGGAAGCTTTGCCCCAGTGATGTACTGGGCCGTTCGCACTACCCTCTGTAGTGCCTTGCGGTCGGAGGCCAAGCAGTTGCCATACCAGTCGGTGATGCAACCAGTCAGGATGCTCTTGATGGTGCAGCTGTATAATTTTTTGAGGATCTGAGGACCCATGCCGAATCTTTTCAGTCTCCTGAGGGGGAATAGGCTTTGTTGTGCCCTCTTCACGACTGTCTTGGTGTGTTTGGACCATGATAGTTTGTTGGTGATGTGGACACCAAGGAACTTGAAGCTCTCAACCTGTTCCACTACAGCCCCGTCGATGAGAATGGGGGTGTGCTCAGTCCTCTTTTTTTTCCTGTAGTCCACAATCATCTCCTTTGTCTTGGTCACGTTGAGGGAGAGGTTGTTATCCTGGCACCACACGGCCAGGTCTCTGACCTCCTCCCTATAGGCTGTCTCATCGTTGTCGGTGATCAGGCCTACCACTGTTGTGTCGTCGGCAAACTTAATGATGGTGTTGGAGTCGTGCCTGGCCATGCAGTCATGGGTGAACAGGGAGTACAGGAGGGGACTGAGCAAGCACCCCTGAGGGGCCCCCGTGTTGAGGATCAGTGTGGCAGATGTGTTGTTACCTACCCTTACCACTTGGGGGCGGCCCGTCAGGAAGTCCAGGATCAAGTTGCAGAGGGAGGTGTTTAGTCCCAGGATCCTTAGCTTAGTGATGAGCTTTGAGGGCACTATGGTGTTGAATGCTGAGCCGTAGTCAATGAATAGCATTCTCACGTAGGTGTTCCTCTTGTCCAGGTGGGAAAGGGCAGTGTGGAGTGCAATAGAGATTGCATCATCTGTGGATCTGTTGGAGCGGTATGCAAATTTGAGTGGGTCTAGGGTTTCTGGGATAATGGTGTTGATGTGAGCCATGACCAGCCTTTCAAAGCACTTCATGGCTACAGACGTCAGTGCTACAGGTCTGTAGTCATTTAGGCAGGTTATCTTAGTGTCCTTGGGCACGGGGACTATGGTGGTCTGCTTGAAACATGTTGGTATTACAGACTCAGTCAGGGACATGTTGAAAATGTCAGTGAAGACACTTGCCAGTTGGTCAGGACATGCTCGGAGTACACGTCCTGGTAATCCGTCTGGCCCTGCGGCCTTGTGAATGTTGACCTGCTTAAAAGTCTTACTCACATCGGCTACGGAGAGAGTGATCACATAGTCATCTGGAACAGCTGGTGCTCTCATGCATGCTTCAGTGTTGCTTGCCTCGAAGCAAGCATAGAAGTGGTTTAGCTCGTCTGGTAGGCTTGTGTCACTGGGAAGCTCGCGGCTGTGCTTCCCTTTGTAGTCTGTAATAGTTTTCAAGCCCTGCCACATCCGACGAGCGTCAGAGCCGGTGTAGTACGATTCAATCATAGTCCTGTATTGACTCTTTGCCTGTTTGATGGTTCGTCGGAGGGCATAGCGGGATTTCTTATAAGCGTCCGGGTTAGAGTCCCGCTCCTTGAAAGCGGCAGCTCTACCCTTTAGCTCAGTTTCCTGTAATCCATGGCTTCTGGTTGGGGTACGTACGGTCACTGTGGGGACGACATCATCGATGCACTTATTGATGAAGCCAGTGACTGATGTGGTGTACTCCTCAATGCTATCTGAAGAATCCCGGAATATATTCCATTCTGTGCTAGCAAAACAGTCCTGTAGCTTAGCATCTGCGTCATCTGACCCCTTTCTATTAACCGAGTCACTGGTGCTTCCTGCTTTAGTTTTTGCTTATAAGCAGGAATCAGGAGGATAGAGTTATGGTCAGATTTGCCAAATGGAGGGCGAGGGAGAGCTTTGTATGCGTCTCTGTGTGTGGAGTAAAGGTGGTCTAGAGTTTTTTTTCCTCTGGTTGCACATTTAACATGCTGGTAGAAATTAGGTAGAACGGATTTAAGTTTCCCTGCATTAAAGTCCCCGGCCACTAGGAGCGCTGCCTCTGGATGAGCGTTTTCCTGTTGACTTATGTATGGCCTTATACAGCTCATTCAGTGCAATCTTAATGCCAGCATTGGTTTGTGGTGGTAAATAGACAGCTATGAAAAATATAGATGAAAACACTCTTGGTAAATAGTGTGGTCTACAGCTTATCATAAGATACTCTACCTCAGGCGAGCAAAACCTCGAGACTTCCTTAGTATTTGATTTTGTGCACCAGCTGTTGTTTACAAATATACACAGACCGCCAACCCTTGTCTTACCGGAGTCAGCCGTTCTATCCTGCGGATGTAGCGTATAGCCCGCTAGCTGTATGTTATCCATGTCGTCGTTCAGCCACGACTCGGTGAAACATAAGATATTACAGTTTTTAATGTCCCGTTGGTAGGATAACCGTAATCTTAGGTCAACCAATTTATTTACCAATGATTGAAGATTGGCTAATAGGATTGATGGGAGCGGCAGTTTACTCGCTCGCCGTCGGATCCTTACAAGGCACCCCGACCTATGTCCACGATATCTCCGTCTCTTCCTCATGCGAATGACGGGGATTTGGGCCTTGTCGGGTGTCTGTAGGATATCCTTCGCGGCCGCCTCGTTGAAGAAAAAATCTTCGTCCAATACGAGGTGAGTAATCGCTGTCCTGATATCCAGAAGCTCTTTTTGGTTATAAGAGACGATGGCAGAAACATTATGTACAAAATAAATTACAAATAACGCGGAAAAACACACATAATAGTACAAATGGTTAGAGGGCTGTAAAACGGCAGCCATCTTCTCCGGCGAAACTCATTTTACATATTAGTAAAGACAAGATTAAATTGAGAATAGTCTGATAGGGAAAATATGATCACTTGATGAGAGAACAGCTGTGCAGCCTGAGGCAAGGAACAGAGCCCAAGCTTTTTTTTCTACTTTCTCAATCATCAATAGCCTATAGTCACGCCATGCAGCCCATAGGCCTATATGTTTTGATTTCTAAGACATTCTAAGGTTTGTATCATTCACAACTAAAGTTGCCAAATAACTCTAAATCTAGCATATAGGACGTGTTTCAAATGATCACTTTTACACTCAACATAGCCACTCGTTCTGTAATGGGAAAAATATCCTTTCTATTTTATTCAGCTAAATTCAATTATATTCTTCTTACTATAAAATCAGATAAAATAATAGCACAGGACTAATAAGCATATCTTGTCAGCTAAATGAACAAGCCTACAGCCCATGGCATGGAGCATAGCCAGATAACATAGGCCTACAGTAGGCCAACTCATATTCTGTTCGTCTGAAATAGATTTTCTTCATATGATAATGTTTCTTTAGACCTGACTAAAATAAACAATGGATTTGTTGTGATGGTGTATATTAAATTGATTTATTAGACTTTTTTAATGTAGATGTTCTAAAGGCAGGCATCAGCTGCTTGTATGCATGGAGGCCTGGAAAAGCTAAACATGTTTATGTTAATTACGGGTCAATTACCGTGAGACCAGCAGGCTTCTACATGACAATAACCAGCTGACAAAATGTCATGACTGCCACAGCCCTAGGTGGAGAGATTCCTGAATTCACATGGGTAACATTAAGAACAACCCATTGGTGTGTATTTCATATTCATATTCTCATTTTAAGAATTAGTTAAAAAACTGGTATATTAAAGGTGAAACAAGAGAGGAAATACATTCAAATTAGATGATATGCCTGGTCCCTCTTATTTGGAATTCATGTATTTTAGAGTATTTGAACTTGTTCTTTTTTAATCTACACTGCTCTCCATTTTGATCACATTCCCCCATTAAATTACATAGCCATGAATTCTTCATTGCTCTCTGCTTTTAAAAAATGCAGCGCTGCTTTAATTTCTTATCAAAGAGGCTAGAAATTGTATAACACAAATCAAGCAGGAGGACAGAGGAGAGGAGATACAGACTAATTTGATTAGGCAACGAAGCCTCTCTCACCTCCCCATTGGCCTTTTGGAAAAGCTGGTTGTCTCTATCCCACAGTGTTCAGTCTAGTTAACCCAGATTTATAGGGCGGCTATGTTTGGTGCTTCCAGCCCAGAATCCACCTATTTTGTATTAGCCAGCTGCCTCACTAATTCACTGGGGTCTGAGACAATATTTTGGTGATTTAGCTGTATGCATGGGTTTGAATGTGTTTGTTATTGCCTGTGTATCTGTTTCTGAATGTATGTGGGTGTGTGTGATGCAGCTATAATGGTGATTTTTTTCTGCTACGCTTACAACAAGCCCCCATTCGGCGGCATATACACTGAGTATACAAAATATTAAGAACACCTGCTCTTTCCATGACATAGACTGACCAGGTGAATCCAGGTGAAAGCTATGATCCCTTATTGATGTCACTTGTTAAATCCACTTAAATTCAATCAGTGTAGATGAAGGGGAGGAGACAAGGTAAGGAGAAAAATAAGGATGTTTAAGCCTTGAGACAATTGAGACATGGATTGTATTTGTGTGCCATTCAGAGGGTGAATAGGCAAAACAAGATATTTAAGTGCCTTCGAACGGGGCATGGTAGTAGGTTACAGGCGCACCAGTTTGTGTCAAGAAATTCAATGCTGCTGGGTTTTTCCACGCTCAACAGTTTCCCGTGTGTATCAAGAAGGGTCCACCACCCAAAGGACATCCAGACAACTTGAGACAACTGTGGGAAGCATTGGAGTCAACATACATTTTACATTTTAGTCATTTAGCAGACGCTCTTATCCAGAGCAACTTACAGTTAGTGAGTGCATACATTTTTCATACTGGCCACCCGTGGGAATCGAACCCACAACCCTGGTGTTGCAAGCAGCATGCTCTACCAACTGAGCTACAGGAGGCCTGCGGAATGCTTTTTACACCTTGTAGAGTCCATACCCTAACGAATTGAGTCTGTTCTGAGGCATAATGCTGTGGTAGCCATGCTGGTTAAGTGTGCCTTGAATTCTAAATACATCACAGACAGTGTCACCAGCAAAGCACCCCCACACCATCACACCTGCTCCTCCATGCTTCACGGTGGGAACCACATATGCGGAGATCATCCGTTCACCTACTCTGTGTCTCACAAAGACACGGCGGTTGGAACCAAAAATCTCAAATTTGGACTAATCAGACCAAAGGACAGATTTCCACCTGTCTAATGTCCATTGCTCGTGTTTCTTGGCCCAAGCAAGTCTCTTCTTCTTATTGGTGTCCTTTAGTAGTGGTTTCTTTGCAGCAATTCGACCATGAAGACCTGATTCACGCAGTCTCCTCTGAACAGTTGATGTTGAGATGTGTCTGTTACTTGAACTCTGTGAAGCATTTATTTGGGCTGCAATCTGAGGCTGGTAACTCTAATGAACTTATCCTCTGCAGCAGAGGTAACTCTGGGTCTTCCTTTCCTGTGACGGTCCTCATGAGAGCCATTTTCATCATAGCGCTTGATGGACTGTCGTTTCTCTTTGCTTATTTGAGCTGTTCTTGCCATAATATGGACTTGGTATTTTACCAAATAGGGCTATCTTTTGTATACCACCCCTACCTTGTCACAACACAACTGATTGGCTCAAACGCATTAAGAAGGAAAGAAATTCCACAAATTAACTTTTAAGAAGGCACACCTGCTAATTGAAATGCATTCCAGGTGACTACCTCATGAAGCTGGTTGAGAGAATGCCAAGAGTGTGCAAAGCTGTCATCAAGGCAAAGGGTGGCTACTTTGAAGAATCTCAAATTGTTTAACACTTTTTTGGTTACTACATGATTCCATATGTGTTATTTAATTGTTTTGATTTCTTCACTATTATTCTACAATGTAGAAAATAGTAAAAAAATAAAGAAAAACCCTGGAATGAGTAGGCGTGGCCAAACTTTTGACTGGTACTGTATATTGGATGTCAAGTCCCTGAAGAATAGGACAATAAAGCTGCATAGCAGCACAATTGCATCGTACTCATGCCCATGGGAATTGACATTTTCTCCTTATCTATTCACTCAGTGTGCTGCTGAAAGGTTATGGAAACTCTTATCAAGTATCTCCTCCTCACTTCAGCAGCTACGCCTATAAAGAATACTAATGGAAAAAAACGTTTACGGGTTTATTATGCGTCGGTCTGAAAGACTCCAAAATGGAATACTGAGCAGTACAAGTTAGCTGTTCTGTATCTATTGAACTACCAAGTATTAGGTCTACATGTATTCTAATGCAGATGTAGAAATGCCATCAACAGAGTGTTGTATACCAATAATTAGATCAGTCATTAGATCAGTCATTCTCCTGCCCACGTGAATGACAACAGACAGCATTGATGATGACAATCTCAATTGCACATTATCAACAACATAATGAAAGCAGTCTCTGATTGTTCTTGTGACATATCTGGCATTTCAGGACATATTAATGCTCACTAAGTGAGCCTTCCTCCAGCCCTACCAGTTAACAGTGGTTAACAGTGGTCCCCCACTTAAAAAACAGCCAGTGAATGTTAATGTCATTCACAAGGTAGAAGTCAATTGATCTTTTAATTTTGAATGTCTTATTCTTAATGTTTGAAATAACTATTGAACCCAGCCAACTTTCTAAAGGCAAATCATGAGCGAAATTGTGTGAGCTATGAAAACAGTGATTTCATCATAGCTATCACCAAGCCTGGGAAGCTGTGCAGACAGAGTAGATGTTGAATGTTCTAAAATGTCTACCATTACAGCTTGATGATAGTGGAAAGACAAAAGGAGATGGATAGAGAAATAATAATAACCCACCCCCCAACCCCTAATCATCATGATTAGCCCCAATGAGACAAGCTACATCAACTGGAAGACAACAACCCACACAATGGAATGGCAAAATAAAATTTTCAGGGGTAAATTACAAATACTATACACACGCAACTCCTTTTGTGGACAACATTCCTTCGTGTCAGCTGTGTGCTGGCAGTTCTCAGACTCAATATAGGGGGCTTAGGGATGGAAGAACCAAAACCATATAGTGACTATCAGGTGTGTTACAGAAAATATACCGTTCACAAGTCAAAGCAGCCACAGCCACCGTGTCAGACTCATCAAACTCTGAATGTTACATTATGGTCAGCGCTTGCAAGATCCACTGTTAATGATGGTACTGCATCCGTCTTCAGGATTAGCTGCCAAGACCCATCGAATGTTCTCCCCAATTGATAAAGCAATTGACTAGCAAGCTACTTACCAGCATGACGGAAAATCCACACTGTGTTGTGACTGGATGCCATAGTGTTAATTAATGTTACACTATTTACCGAAGAATGAAGACATCCGACAACATGATCATCATTTTCAGTGCAGCTTTCCACACGAAATGAAAAGTAGCCACTGCTGTCGGATATCTTCATTCTTCGGTATGCTGGTAAGTAGCTTGCTAGCTAAAAGTCACAA
This sequence comes from Coregonus lavaretus, assembly GCF_964263955.1. NCBI lineage: Eukaryota > Metazoa > Chordata > Actinopteri > Salmoniformes > Salmonidae > Coregonus > Coregonus lavaretus. Next base: position 29,361,363 of record NC_140007.1, on the reverse strand, counting down.
CACAAGGGTTATTTACCAGTATCGTTCTGCCACGTTTGTCACGCCCTGGCTCTGGGACTCTGTTATGTTGAGCCAGGGTGTGTTGTTTCTATGTGTTTTGTGTGCTAGGGTTATATTCTAGTTCATTTGTTTCTATGTTGGCCGGTGTGGTTCTCAATCAGAGGCAACGTGTATCAGCTGTTGCTTGTTGTCTCTGATTGGGAACCCTACTTAGGCAGCCTGTTTTCCACAGTGTGTTGTGGGATCTTGTTCCGTATGGTTTGTATTGTGACCAAGGACTTCACGTTTCGTATCATTTGTTGTTTTGTTCGTGTGGTGAATCTAAAATAAAGTATGTTCACATTCCACGCTGCGCATTGGTCCACTTCTCAAGACGATCGTGACAACGTTCTGCTTGAGCTATCTTATGGTTTGTAAACAAAGCCGTATGATGCGCACATGTGATGACAGTTTTAAGGCATTACATATTTAAATTAGGTACGATTATAAGACGCTACCATTGGTGTATAAAATGTCCGGCATTACGTGACGTTGCATAATGCCGGAAGTAATGCCTGCCTCCTGAATCCAAGCGTTTGACATAGGGGGAGGGGACCAGTAACTTTATGATCAACTTTGTCAATGTACCAGCTACAGTCATTTTTCACATACTTGGTTCAGTCTACAATTAACTGGTTTCATCCAAATATCATCCAATTTGATGGAAAACATGATTTTCACTGTTTGGGACCTTTAAGTCTGAAAGCAGGACATTCTGTTTCTTCCCTCCCCAAAATGGAGGGAGGAGGCTTGGGGCTAAGCTCTGGATAATAACTCAGTAACCCTACAAGATAGATACAGGAATTGTGGATCAGGGCAATTTACCTTTGCCTATTAAGTCTGAATATTTTATGAGTTTTGAGGCAGGTGGGTTTTGAATAATCGCCAAGACAAATGTTTCCTGTGGGTGGCTAGTTTACCATATTTCTACATGAGTTAAGGCAAAGAAGGATGTAGATATTTTTACAAACCTCACATATAAACCCATAAAGTATGTACTGCACTGCTCTGGGATTCAGTGTGAACAACACTATCCTGTGCCTTGAAGTCTCAGGAGCGCAATGTCACTGCAGCTGTGTGGCGCTAAATAACCTATCCTGATACCTGAAGACTTGCATTAGCTCTCTGGACTGTACGCTTTAGCTCAGAGGGCTATAGTGGCCTTTAGGTGTGCATCCAGGATTGGTCACCCATGCCCATATGAATACACATTCACACCTCCAAACAAACAAGTCTGAATCAACTGAATTGCATAGTACTCATTTTGACTTCTTGTCAGGATAGACTTGCTTTTCCGACAAGTCGTTTTTGAGGTACCTGTGCTCCTCTCTGCATTCTGATTTAGATACTGTTTCGGTGATCAATGTTTCCCCAGTGCTGCTGTGCACACAGCGACCGTTAGCTTTGACAGGTAGCAGATGGTGGGCTGTACACAGATTTATCACAACATAGCCTTGGGTTTGTATTTTTGCTAGCTTTTCACAATAGGTTTTCCTCCTGAATAATTGAAAACATCCTGCCAGTTGTATGTATGGGTTTGCCTGTATAGTTAAAGCAGAGGAGAGTTATTTGCTCATATTCTGTGATGTTTTATGGCACCCTCATCATTCTGAATAGATCACTGTGGTTCATGGTTAGCCCTGGTAACGTGTTGACATGCTGTTTTTGATCGTAAAAGGGAGCTGATAAACGTTGGCTGCACAGGAAGTTGATGGCACCTTAATTGGGGAGGACAGGGTTTTGGTAATGGCTGGAGCCATTACCAAAAGCCTGTCCTCCCCAATTAAGATGCTATTCCATACGCTCCGTTCCAGACGTTATTATGAACCATCCTCCCCTCAGCAGCCTCCACTGGTTGGCTGAATGGTGCACTCCTCTCTCCTGAGATACAGGTAACTGCCAAAATAAAGGAAACACCTGAGTAAATGAGGGATACAAACTATATATTGAAAGCAGGTGCTTCCACACAGGTGTGGTTCCTGAGTTAATTATGCCCAGTTGACCATTATTTTGGCTTCCATGGCTAGAAGAATATATTTCACGGACTGAAAGAGGGGTCTCAAATGAGAATATGGGGTTTAAAGGGTGTGTGTGGCATGCAACATTGTTCAATGCGCCTATAAATCATCCCAAAAAATGTAATTGCCGCCGTCTTGGAGCTAGAATTGGGATCATGTATACTGTGCTAATGCCGATACAGTAACGGAGAGCACTGTACAACACGGTGAACTTAGCAAATGAGGAGTTTGTGGTAAGTACATGGGGCCCACCATCTTTATGCACCTTTACCATTGAACACTTATGGGAGATTCTGGAGTGGTGACCAAAATGTTCCCATAATGGTTGTACTGTATTGAGTGTTCACACTACACAATCTACAATCATTTACAACCATCTTGTAGAACACTTTGAACATCATTAACAGAATAGGATGCATTGGAAAATCACTAATTTTAGAGTATAGGTTCTGCTCCCCACCAACAGAGTTATCCAACAGGATGAACATCTGTATTGATCTGAGAAGATACGTACATTTGGATTTCATCATTTACTGACCTCTTATCAGCAGTATTACAGAGTTTTTTTATGTTGTAAAGGGCAACCACTTTGGACAATAAGAGATGACAAGGACTTGATGATAGGGCTATCTAGGAATCTACAGTTTTCAAAGGTGCTTCTGAAAGGGTCATCCAATCTGTGCACCGTAAATTTCACAGCAGTTTGCTGCTGAAAACTGATAACTCCTTAATTACCACAGGACTCCTAACCAGGCATTGAATGGTTTTATATTCACTCCCATGGCTGCCTTCATCGATTGTTGATGCAGCACCAAGATTACAAGACTGCGTGAGCCCCAGCGATAATACACCTCTTTCTGGCTGCAGGAAAGTCTTTGACCTATGTACGTGTGTGTGTGTGTGTGTGTGTGTGTGTGTGTGTGTGTGTGTACTGTTTGTGTGAAAGAGGAAGAATGCCTGAAGTGTACCTACCAGTGTTTGACAGACAAATTACCACAAATTTATAGCTGTTTTCAGGTAGAATAAAATACACTTCCCATTTCTACAGTAATCAGCTGTGCCATATGTGGTGTTGTCAATTACTATTACATTTTCAGTTATGTGTTTGAGTAATTGAACTGAGACACTACACCCACCCTATTCTCGTCCAACCACCACCAAGGGAGTTGAACCTAGACAGTGTGGAGCCTGGTGTCTGAGAGGATTTCTTGGTACTACAGTGCCTTCAGAAAGTATTCACACCCTTGACTTTTTCACATTTTGTTGTGTTACAGCCTGAAGTTAAAATGGATTAAATCGAGGTTTGTTTGTTACTGGCCTACACACAATACCCCATAATGTCAAAGTGGAATGATGTTTTTTCGAATTTTTTACAAATTAATTAAAAATGAAAAGCTGAAATGTCTTGAGTCAATACGTATTCAACCCTTTGTTATGGCAAGCCTAAATAAGTTCAGGAGTAAAAATGTGCTTAACAAGTCACATAATACGTTGCATGGACTCACTCTGTGTGCAATACTAGTGTTTAACATGATTTTTGAATGACTACCTCATCTCTGTACCCCACACATACATGCAGTCGAGCAGTGAATTTCAAACACAGATTCAACCACAAAGACCAGGGATGTTTTCCAATGCCTCACAATGGAGGGCACCTATTGGTAGATGGGTAAAAAAAAAGCTGACATTGAATATCCCTTTGAGCATGGTGAAGTTATTAATTACACTTGAAATGGTGTATCAATACACCCAGTCACTACAAAGATACAGGCGTCCTTCCTAACTCAGTTGCCGGAGACGAAGGAAACCGCTCAGGGATTTCACCATGAGGTCAATGGTGACTTTAAAACAGTTACAGAGTTTAATGGCTATGATAAGATAAAACTCAGGATGGATCAACCACATTGTAGTTACTCCACAATACTAACCTAATTGACAAGAGGGAAAAGAAGGAAGCCTGTACAGAATACAAATATTCCAAAACCTGCATCCTGTTTGCAACAAGGCACAAAAGTAATACTGCAAAAAATGTGGCAAAGCAATTAACTTTTTGTCCTGAATACAAAGTGTTATGTTTGGGGCAAATCCAATGCAACACATTACTAAGTACCACTCTCCATATTTTTAAGCATGGTGGTGGCTGCATCATGTTATGGGTATGCTTGTAATCGTTAAGGACTAGGGAGTTTTTCCGGATAAAAAATAATAGATTGGAGCTAAGCACAGGCAAAATCCTAGAGGAAAACTTGGTTCAGTCTACTTTCCACCAGACACTGGGAGATTAATTCACCTTTCAGCAGGACAATAACCTAAAAGGCCAAATCTACACTGGAGTTGCTTACCAAGAAGACAGTGAATGTTCCTGAGTGGTTGAGTTACAGTTTTGACTTAAATCTGACTTAAAAATATCAAGACATGAAAATGGTTGTCTAGCAATGATCAACAACCAATTTGACAGAGCTTGAAGAATTTTGAAAATAATAATGGGCAAATATTGCACAATCCAGGTATAACAACAAAATGTGGAAAAAGTAAAGGGGTGTGAATACCTTCTGAATTCCTTATCACCAGCCCCTGCTATCACCATGCAGCCACCTCTACTCTATAGGTGTCATTAATATACTATGTTATATGCAGAGACATTAAGGTGTACTGAATACCCTTGATACTGTTTAAACTGTTCATGGACATTACAATAAAGATACATTGACCAAATGTAGATGCTGATGCCTTTTGGATTCTAATCACTGTATAATACTCAAAAGATACAGTTTTGAAAATGACAAAAAGGAGAAAAATAATGTATGGCAGGAGAGGCCCTTGAAAGATAACAATGACGGTTCTCATTTTAATTATATATGTGTGTTAAAGTACTTGTCCTTGCCTTTCCTCTAGTCTTCCCTGTGCTGGTATGCTTGGAAGGTCAGCGATTCATTTGGTTTGTAATGAAAGATTAATTGAAAACGACTCCCTTCTACTTTACAGTTGATCTCACAGTTAATTATCACTATGCTCTCAGGTCAAAGCAGTCGCATCACAGCAGGAGACACTGAGCCTTAAGGCGTCTGCATGCTTAGCATCCGAAACAGTTCGGAACAGTTTGTGCATATATTATGACAAAATCTTGTGACGTTTTTGTTCGTTTTGGTCTTCGGCAATGTTTTCTTTGGCTGTTCGTGCACACAAAATGTGTTCTCAAGGCAGGCTGAAGTTCGGAGCTGAAGTCTACGCCCCTTCGTCGGTGATTGGTCAACAGTAGGGATTCTTTAATGAAGTGTTTGTTGTCATTCAACGATAGATGACTCGTTTTCATGCACATTTCTTCACTTGAAAAATACTGCACCAAACATCTTAGTTAGATGTAAAATTGGGCAACTAAGATCTCTGCGACAAAAACATAAACATTTATGGCAGATTTCTTGAGTTATCTTAGATTAATTCAGACTATTTTGAGGAAGTATATACTGGCTAAGGCGTCTCAAGATGGACAAACAGTACTATTGCCGCTTTTTCTTGTTTTTCAATCAAAGGTCTTTTAAGGGAGTATGCGAGCACACTTGTTTGGTTCGCCTAGCCGACTTCGGAAGCCTTTAGCAGACACCATAGAAGGAACTGATGAGTCCTGCGAAATGACAGTTAGCTATTTAAAAAGGTACCTTTTAGAAAATACAATACCTTCTCTATGCACTGACTCTTCATAATAAGTGCTTTTTTGTAATCTCTCAATTGCTAACGCTGCGTTTACATATGTAACGCAATTCTGATCTTTTTTCCACTAATTGGTCTTTTGACCAATTGTCACGAGAATTTTGTTATCTCAATGGTTGAAGTTAAACACTTCTTAAATCTTTGAATAATTCCCAGAGGTGTACATCTCTAGTTTAAATAAATTAAACAAAGACCCCTTATTGCTGTCACGCTACCTGACCAAAGCCCTGAATAAACCTCTGGTAGTAGTTGGCAAACCCCAAGAAACGCTGCACCTCCTTTACCGTGGTTGGAGTCGCCCAATTACGCACGGCCGAAACGCGGTCACTCTCCATCTTCACCCCAGACGCGGACATGTGGTACCCTAGGAAGGAGATGGACTCCTGAAAGAACAGGCATTTCTCTGCCTTAGCATACAGGTCATGCTCTAACAGTCTTTCAAGCACTTTATGCACCAGGGACACATGCTCGGCCCTGGTAGTGGAGTATATAAGTATGTCATTAATATACACCACTACCTCTTGTCCGTGCAGGTCCCTGAAAATCTCATCCACAAATGATTGGAAGACTGATGGAGCATTCATTAACCCGTATGGCATGACAAGATACTCATAATGTCCAGAGGTGGTACTAAATGCCGTCTTCCACTCATCTCCCTCCCGGATAGGCACTAGGTTGTACGCGCTCCTGAGATCCAGTTTTGTGAAGAAGCGTGCCCCGTGCAATGATTCCGTCATACTAGCTATCAGGGGTAATGAATAGCTGTACTTGATGGTAATCTGACTTAAGCCATGGTAATCAATGCACGGGCGTAAGCCACCATCCTTCTTCTTCACAAAAAAGAAACTTGAGGAGACAGGTGAAGTGGATGGCCGAATGTATCCCTGTCTCAGAGACTCAGTGACATATGTCTCCATAGCCGCCTTCTCCTCCTGAGACAAAGGATACACGTGACTCCGGGGAAGTGCAGCTCCTACCTGGAGATTTATCGCGCAATCCCCCGGACGATGAGGTGGTAATTTAGTCGCCCTCTTTTTACTGAAGGCGAAAGCCAAATCGGCATACTCGGCAGGAATGTGCATAGTGGAAACCTGGTTTGGACTCTCCACCGTAGTTGCCCCCAAGGAAACTCCTACACACCTCCCTGAACACTGACCGGACCATCCCTTAAGAGCCCTCTGTTGCCATGAAATCGTGGGGTCATGAATGGTTAACCAGGGAAGTTCCAACACCACAGGATACGCAGGAGAATCAATCAGATAGAGGCTAATCCTCTCCTCATGACCCCCCTGCGTCCTCATCAGAAGTGGGGTGGTGACCTCCCTGATTATGCCTGACCCTAACAGGCGACTATCTAAAGCGTGCACAGGGAAAGGTTTATCAACAGACACAGTAGGAATCCCTAAACTACGAGCATACTGGTGATCAATAAAATTCCCAGCCGCACCTGAATCTACTAGCGCCTTATGCTGGGAATGGAGGGAAACTTCCAGAAAAACAATATCTATACACAAATTAGCAACCGGAGGCTCTGGGTGAGTCGGGTGCCTACTCACCTGAGACGGTCGACCAGTGCCCTGCCTGCTGCCTCGACTTCCTGAGGACCCTCCCCTCTGGTGGATGATCGAATACCGCCCGGAAGCGGCGGGTGAAATCCTTGTATAGGACAGTACGTGCGTCTATTCCTCCCCACTCGGCGTTGGCCCACTCCAGCGCCTTCCCCGATAGACAGGAGATGAGGGCGGACACGCTCTCGTATCCCGAGGGCACCAGGTGAATGGTGGCCAGGTACAGCTCGACCTGGAGAAGAAATCCCTGGCACCCGGCAGGTGGTCCGTCATATGCCCTCGGGAGCGAGAGCCGAATCCCACTGGACCCAGATGGCGAAGCGGTGACCAGTGTTGTAGGTGGTTGAGTGGTTGGAGATGGTGACGGGAAACCACCTCTCTCCCATCGTTCCATTGTCTGGAATACTCGTTCCATGGTGACCCAGAGAGTCTGAATCATGATTTCCTGACGTTGGACTTGTTGCTCCATCGTCTCGGTTACTCCGGCTGCTCCTGCTGACTCCATAGTGGTGCGTGTTTCTGTCATGAATGTCGGTGGAATGTGGTAGGCCAGAGTCAAGCGCAGGACACAGAATGAGATGAAGAACCACTTTACTGAGTAGTAAAGAAATACAAGGAAAATCCTCCAAAACAACAAAGGAGGAGCAAAACCCGCTCACACTAATGACACTCGTACATACAATAAACACGCACACCAAACAGTGGACGTGTACAGGTTAAATAGGCAGACAAACTAACATAATGGGGAACAGGTGTGCAACAACAGACAACAATCAAGTGAACATAGAAACATCTAACATAGAGCGGCAGCAGCTAGTACTCCGGTGACGACGAACGCCGAAGCCTGCCCGAGCCAGAAGGAAGGGCAGTCTCGGCAGAATCCGTGACAATTGCAATGGTCAGTAGGTTTATTCATTAAGAGCGCTCTGCCCTCTCAAGTTCAGAGTCCATCTTTTATACACACACATCAGAGGAAAAGTCCCACCCCGCTTTAGGCGGGCTGTGTTTTTCCCCTGTACACATATAAATCATTATCATATCCTGCAACATGTTTCATACTCTATTCCAAGCCTAACGGTTTCCTCCCCTCCCTAAATTGGGAGGCCTATTTCCTTATCTTGGTTTCACAGTTGTCACAAGTTGTCTAGCCTAACAGTTCTCCTTCTCCTTTGTTGTCTGGCCTAACTCCTACTCACATTGCTAAATAGTAACACAATGTCATAATCTTTACTTGTCCTACATTATTAGATTATAGTCTCATGATTCTAACACATTTCACAAAGTGGAGTGCAATAATTAGTAATTACTAAATTATTCTATCAATCCACCCTTTGACTAAATATTACACACATACTCACAAAATATATCTTGTTATAAAAATGAATCACACACATTGAAGCATATAAGTTGATTTGCATATAAAATGAATCACTAGTACAAAACACACTATAATAACACAATTTGCCTGGCATGCAACCAAATTTTTCTTCCAACCATAACACTTCTTGTTTAGATTTTCGTTATGGTCTTCATTTGAAAAGATAGTATACTAAACATTTAAAATAGTCTCATTTAATACAGGTTCATCAGGATTGACATTTTCTGCATCGTCCACCAGAGCGGGAGGATATAGGTCGTCGTTCCATCCGTCTGAGTAGGGAATGGGCCCATAGCTCACCATCTGCTGGGCTACTGCTTTCTCCAACGCCTTGCTCACCAACCCTCTGACACAGGGAATAAGACAACATCCACAAAGAACAAGCATACCCATACAAGCTATAGCTGCACCCAGAATAGTTGCAACAATAGTTTTCCATTTACCAAACATTTCATCAATCCATCCAGTCAATGATGTATCCACCCCCCAGTTCTCAGCCCATGATTCACTCAATGCAGTGAGACCTGCCAGTGCTCTAGTTACTGTACCATCTGGGGCTGTATTGTTGGGGATAAACGTACAACAATGACCTCCCACCATCTTGCAAATCCCGCCCTTCTCTGCTAAAAGCATATCGAGAGCCAACCTATTCTGCCAGGTCATGAGTGAGGTGGCAGATAGTTGGTCTGAGATTCCCTTTACTGCATCCCTTGTCTGATTAATGAACTTTTGTTGATTGTAATAGATGTAATTAATCCAGTCAACATTTTTATTAATTGTAACCCACCAAAAAAACGTTGTTGTAAACCCTTCTCCAATTTGATCTGCGATTCGCATTACTTTGGTGTCTATAACATTGAAAATCTCCGGGGGTCATTGTGAATTGGGGTGGCTTAACATTCCCTTTTTTAAGAGCGGATATTTTAATATCAGAACAATTAGGTGAGGTTTGGTTTGATCCCAAATCTATCACACAAGGAACATGGTCTGAGGCATAGGTGCAGTTAAAAGGGTTGGCCTACCTGTTGAACAGGCATAGTTTGACCCAACGCACTAGCTGTGTAGTTCATCCACTTTACCCAGAAGTTCTCTTTTGAAATTCCTTCTACATCTCCTTGCTTCATTTCCTGCATGAGGAAATATTCTACCCTTGGTGGTTTAGTGCTATTTAGGATTCCTTCTGAGGGCCTTCCAAAGGGTGTTAGACTAGTGTTTTATACCTCTGGTGATAACATTGGATCTACCTGCTGTTCTGTCTCGGGGGTGGAAGATTCATTTCTCTCCTGAAAAATTAGCCTCACACACCCAATAGTTCCTTGCTATGTCATCTTGCATAATTGACTTTACCGTTATCACCAGTTCCGTTTTACATTTATCATGGGTTTGTTTAATTCCCCATCAGTGTGCTGCGTCCATCCCATTCTCATAGTATGTTCCCCAGGTATGTTTAAACACCTTTGCCCAAGGACATATGCTATCCCCAGTGCAAATGTATTTACCATACCTTCTAGGACCTTCCTTTCTTGTACACACCCCCCTCTTACCAACGCCCCCAAAACCTCCTAACTCTTCATGGGAGAAGTCGAATGGTACTTTGAGTCCCCCATCTTGTCCTAAACTGACTTTAACTATAAAATAATCATTCCCCCAATAGTCTTTCTTGGTTTCAGTATTTCTACGAGATCAAATCAGTGCCTTGGTATTATTTTGTTCATCATTTCCCTGTTTAGGTCGACCTGGATTAATCCATAATATGGTTAACACTATGATGCAGCACAGAGTCCCCCAAAATCCCCAAAACCGCCATCCCAATCCTGTCCCTGACAGACCTGTCTGGTACTTCCCCATACCCACACCTCTAGGAACACCCCACAGTGATGAAAGGTCGGGGTAGGGTTTCTTTGTTAACAGAGTTTACCCCCGAACCCTAGTGGGTCAGTTCTTCTCTTTAACTCTGTGTGTGTTCAATGGTGCTGGTATGTAGGCGTACCTTTTTGCAGTGGGTAACGTGGACCCAAGTGGCTCTCTCAGCTATTCTTACAGCGAAGGCAGTTAACAATAGGACTTGGTATGGTCCCTCCCAGCGGGGCTGCTTCCAGTCTTTCTTCTTTAAGGATTGGATCCACACCCAGTCACCTGGTTGGATTTTTGACATGCGTTTTTCTGGATTTTTATGTTGTTATTCTGTCTCTCACTGTTCAAATAAACCTATCATTAAAATTATAGACTGATCATGTCTTTGTCAGTGGGCAAACATACAAAATCAGCAGGGGATCAAATACTTTTTTCCCTCACTGTAAGTAACCTTGGTCGAACCCTGTTGACTCACAGGTGGCAGTCCTCCAAGTTGCATATTCATTGTCTCAAACCTTACTTTGGAATTCAAGGAGATGCGTCAGGTCAGATTCTAAGTAAGTTGCCTGGTTTGTTTTGTCTGAGGACTGCAGTCGATCTGAAAGAGACTAAATCAGTCAGTTTTACATGTCGTGGCAAAACCATCTGGTCCCCCTTTAGGTTGCGTGAGTTAGCTTGGCTTTCAGACAGAGGCAGACTGTTTTGTGTTTGACCACTGGCGCTGGTTTGGTTCACCGAGAGTGTGAAAGTGATTGATCCCCTTGAGCAGACAGTCTGTTCACCACAGACAGCTTGTCTATCTCATGACTTACACTAACACTCACTGACCACTCAACAACAGGTTCAGGCAGAAACAGAAACCCCCCTTCATGGGTAATGCCAGGATACAGACCAGCAGTCTCTTGAAGTAAGCATTTTGTTGGACGGTGTATACAATGTGTATCCCGTACATACGACTAATATAACTTGAAACTTGAAGGTGGGTTCCATTCCATCAGCCTCTGGCTATAGAAGGACTTGGTACTTCTCCAACACAGTGAAACATAGTAGTATAGCCGCTCACAGAGTACAATTTGAGTAAAACTTATTTGACATTTATGGGACTTTATAAGTCCCCTGGTGAGTCTGTTGTTACTTTCTGTGCTTAGGTTGCCTCTGTGGATTGATGGCATTGGCGTCTGGAGGGTTTCAGTTCCTCTTGTTATAGACATATACTGTATCTTAAAAGAAAGCAGATGAGCTACAGTGATCTATGAATCATTATGCAAAACAAGTCATTATAGAGATTTTCATTCTTTCCTCTTTATCATCCTAATATTCTTGTTTTTGTATTTAGTGCAGATTTGGTGTGTTCTGGTACATTAGTTGGCAGCCACCACAGAGTGAAGTAATTCATCTAAAACTGTGTGCTCATTCATCCCAGTCCGCAGCTGACTGTTTGTTTCTGTGGCACTGGGTGATGGATGGCCTTATTTTTCTACATAAACACAGATTTGTCTCCCAGGGAAGCAGCCAGGTAGCTAGACTAGAGGGAGGTCTGAAAGGCTGCCCTCCGTTCACCAAGGATTTATGGCCTGCTGCTTGGTGAAAAATTGCATTTTGTTCAAAGAAGTGAACTATGATGATTGGTTTTATACAAGTGTTTTTGAACTTGACCAAAAAGTGTATCAATAAAAACATAACAAAAGGGCGTTAGAGGGTGCAGTGTTGTCGCCATATGTTTCAGGAATTGAAGACTTGATGTCAAATCCATATTCAGTCACTGAACCTTTGTTTTAGAGCATAAGATCCCCATAATGGAGTTGTGGTCTCTGGGGTCTTACTGATAAACTGGGAGCGTTCACAGTTTAGAGGAACAGGGGAGAGGATTAGCTCAAGGCCAAGGGATTCTCCTCAAGAGAGTAGTTTCTGATGATTTATTAAACACAGAGGTGAACTCTGTGTGTGATGGTAAATTCAGAAACAGCACATAGAAAAACAGAATAGTTGCCCTTTATAAAAATGCATTGAAAATCCAATATTTAATGATTACACTTCATTAATATTGCAACATACATAGTTAACTGTGTAATAGGCTATCTCTTTGAATCTTTTCCCAGATGAAATAAGCGCAGTTGACAAGTTTTTAAAGGAGTCGAGACATACAGTCAGTATATGCTCACTGAATTGGGCTGCTGTAAGCAGTCAGTGTATCAGCTTTGATTGACCGTATGGTGTTTCCCCTCCTCGCTGTACTGTTCTGTACTGCCTATATCAGCAGTGTAAAGATTGGAGCCAGAGTGTCATTATGAAGGGTTGTTTCTGTTGACGGTGAAAGACACCCACTGTCAGCAATCTGCCATGTAGCCTACACAACAACCATCATCCCCTTCACCTCCCTCCCACTCTGGGTAACTCTATGGTTTCTATCCTGATTCGAGGGAAAGTAGTTAGGCCTAGGTGCAGATTTGCAAAGGTAATTTAGAACATTAGAATACACCAATGAAAAACTCTGGTGGAGGAAATAAACAGTACTGTAATGTCGACTACTGCAGTCACAAAATGAGAAAATTCACTGTACAACTATACATTATCCGTTCACACTTTATTTGGATAGTCCAGATTGTCCATCTGTAGATGCTCTACAGATGTGCATACTATCAACAAACTATCTGTTGATAAGCAACTGTTGCTAAGGTTACGGTTAGGGTTAGGGTTAGAATAAGGGTTAAGGTTAGGGTTAGGGCTAGGGTTAAGGTTAAGGTTAAGGTTAGGGTTAAGGTTAGAGTTAGGGTTAGAATAAGGGTTAAGGTTAGGGTTAGGGCTAGGGTAAGGTTAAGTTTAGGGTTAGGATAAGGGTTAAGGTAAAGGCTAGTGTTAGGGTTAGTAGATAGTTAGTTGAAATGTTACTGATAGTCTGTAGATAGTGTGTATAGCATCTACAGATGGACTATCCAAATATACCCTATTTCTATTCATAATATACTATATTTCTACTCTACCATGTCGTTGAGGCCAACTGGAAAGACAGATGTGGAATAATGTAAAAGGAGAGATCGGTTTAACCAGCCACGTCAATATAATTTGTATTTATATATCTCTTGTTTCTTCTTATTCGCTCTCTCACCCCCTCTCTTTCTTTGTTTACAACTCTTTTGTCAGCTGTTATCTAAGCGGTTGACTCTCTCCTCGTAGCACTGCAAGCTTCAATTCCCTGGCCTATCTGCCGTCTTACTAACAATTTTCCTGGAGAAGACTGCTCTATAAAAGTGGCCTGTGCCTGCACATCGGGGTGTGATGCTGGGGGATATAAACCTGGACAAACACTTACCTCTGATGTGAATGAACCTAGCCTGGCTCAAATGGCTTTTCTTTAATATGCAGGGGGGAACCTGAGACAGTATTGAATAATTATATGAAGCATCAACATAATATAGGAATTGCTGTGTGCAACACTGAAGCACAGTGCAGAGTCCCTGCAAGGCTTCCAGTTCACATGCAGTACTATGTGTGTGTATCTATCTACTGTACATGTGTGCAGGCATGTTGCAGTAATGTGTTCATATCTCCATGTTAAATCCCTGCATTGCAGCAGTGCACGTGGGATTTGAGCAGGCAGCCTCAGCTCTTTCTTCTCCAACCCTCTCCACCTCACAATAGAGGGATTACATTTGGGCCAGATCTCTCCAGTGTGCAAAGCTCCACTACACACACACTCTCTTTCACACATACTGTACACACACACATCTCCCCGTGTTCATACGCTAGCTATGCTTCAGAGAGCTCGGGGGCAGCTGAGAGCCCTAAAAGTCTCCTGTAATCCGCCACTGCCCCATATGAATTCACCCTCCTGGTTTGTGTGGAAACGGTTGAGTTGTGGAGAGCCACGTGTCAGAGAGAGAGAGAGAGAGAGAGAGAGAGGGCTAGTTAGGAAGAGCACGGGGGGATCCTGAGGGGTTAGTGATTCAAGGGGCTCTCTCAGCTGCTGCACAGTAACCTTTTAAAATAATAAAAAGGCTACGTATACTTTGATGGTGAGTGACATTTTCAGCTGTGGTGCTTGTATGTACCGCTTCCCTTTCTCCAACACAGTGAAACATAATATGATGTAGTATTGGAGGGATCTTGCTGATTCAGTGATGTTGTGTATGACGTATTACAGATCCATGTATACTGAACAAAAATATAAACGCAACATGCAACAATTTCAACTATTTTACTGAGTTACAGTTCATATAAAGAAATCAGTAAATTGAAATAAATTCATTAGGCCCTAATCCATGGATTTCACATGACTGGGCAGGTGAAGCTGGTTGAAGAATCTCAAATATAAAATATATTTTGATTTGTTTAACACTTTTTGGGTTACTACATAATTCCATATGTGTTATGTCATAGTTTTGATGTCTTCACTATTATTCTACAATGTAGAAAATAGTATAAATAAAGAAAAACCCTTGAATGAGTAGGTGTGTCCAAACTTTTGACTGGTACTGTATGTGATTCATTCAGTTCCCTGGCTTAACTGGCTTAGTATTGACCATTTATTATTTTCGACATTGAAAAACTATGTTGGCCGACTCAAAAGATCAAAGGGAAGTATTACTCCTATGTTGACAGTTCATTAAGACTAAATCCTTCCTTCGCTCTGCCTTGGGCTCTGGGAGTCCACCTCTAAATGGTTGTTAAACCCTCTGGAGGATTGGTATCCAGCAACCAAAGCAAAGTGAATGTCAGGGGCTGATGTGGATGCGGTGTTGGAGTCAGGCGCAGGACACAGAAGCTTAGTTGATCTGACTTTAATAGTCACAGGAGCAAAATACAAATCCAACGGGCCTCAACAAACAGGAGGCGAGCGAATACGCAAAACAGTGCGTAAAGTGCGAAAAGCACTAACAACAAGAAAACAAATAACCTACACCAACGGACAGGCGTACAACAACACACAACTTCAAACAAAACCAAAGGAAACTTATAGGTGACATAATCAATACGAGATATGGAACAAGTGCACTAATCAGACAAGACCAAACAAACATAGATAACATCAAACGGTAGCAGCTAGTACTCCGGGTACGACGAACGCCGAAGCCTGCCCGAACAAGGAGGAGGAGCAGTCTCGGCGGAATTCGTGACAGTACCCCTCCCCCCCCCCCTTGACGCGCGGCTCCAGCTGTGCGCCGACCCCGGCGTCGGGGAAGGCCAGGAGGACGTGGAGCAGGGCGCGTAGGATGACTACGATGGAACTCAGTCAGGAGGGATGGATCTAAAATGTCCCTCCTAGGCACCCAGCACCGTTCCTCCAGACCGTACCCCTCCCACTCCACGAGATATTGTAGACCCCCCATCCGACGTCTCGAATCCACGATGGACCGGACTGAGTACGCCGGAGCCCCCTCGATGTCCAGTGGGGGCGGAGGGGTCTCTCTTATCTCACTCTCCTGGAGTGGACCAGCTACCACCGGCCTGAGGAGAGACACATGGAATGAGGGGTTAATGTGATAGTCATTAGGCAGTTGCAACCTGTAACACACCTCATTCAATCTCCTCAGGACTTTAAATGGCCCCACAAACCGCCGGCCAAGCTTCTGGCAGGGCAGGCGAAGGGGCAGGTTTCGAGTCGAGAGCCAGACTCGATCTCCAGGGGCGTAGACTGGACCCTCACTGCGGTGGAGGTCGGCGCTCGCCTTCTGCCTGCGGATGGCCCGCTGCAGATGTACGTGGGCAGCGTTCCACGTCTCCCCCCTGAGCGCCGAAACCACTCATCCACCGCAGGAGCCTCGATCTGGCTCTGATGCCATGGTGCCAGAACCGGCTGATAACCTAACACACACTGAAAAGGGGTCAGGTTAGTAGAGGAGTGGCGGAGAGTGTTCTGAGCCATCTCTGCCCAGGGGATATACCCCGACCTCTCCTCCGGCCGGCCCTGGCAATAGGATCTCAGAAACCTACCCACATCCTGGTTCACGCTCTCCACCTGCCCATTACTCTCCGGGTGGTAACCCGAGGTAAGGCTAACCGAGACCCCCAAGCGTTCCATGAACGCCCTCCAGACTATAGAGGTGAATTGGGGACCCCGATCAGACACTATATCCTCGGGAACCCCGTAGTGCCGGAAGACGTGGGTGAACAAAGCCTCAGCGGTCTGTAGGGCAGTAGGGAGACCCGGCATTGGAATGAGACGACAGGCCTTAGAGAACCGATCCACAGCGACCAGAATAGTGGTATTCCCCTGAGAGGGGGGAAGGTCCGTGACAAAGTCCACCGAGAGGTGAGACCACGGCCGTTATGGAACGGGCAGGGGTTGTAACTTTCCCCTGGGCAGGTGTCTAGGCGCCTTACACTGAGCGCACACCGAGCAGGAGGAGACATAAACCCTCACGTCCCTAGCCAATGTTGGCCACCAGTACTTAACACTAAGGCAGTGCACTGTCCGGCCAATACCTGGATGTCCAGAGGAGGGTGACGTATGAGCCCAATAGATGAGACGATCACGGACCTCGAGTGGCACGTACGTCCGACCCACTGGACACTCTGGGGGAGTAGGGTCGGTGCGTAACGCCCGCTCAATTTCCGCATCGACCTCCCATACCTCCGGTGCCACCAGACAAGACTCCGGCAGTATGGGAGTGGGCTCAATGGACCTCTCCTCTGCGTCATACCGCTGGGACAGGGCGTCTGCCTTACCGTTCTGGGACCCCGGGATGTAAGTGATCTTAAAAACGAACCGGGTCTGGAACATGTTCCACCTAGCCTGACGAGGGTTCAATCTCCTCGCTGCCCGGATGTACTCCAGGTTACGATGGTCAGTCAGAATGAGAAAAGGGTGTTGAGCCCCCTCAAGCCAATGCCTCCACACCTTTAGGGCTTGAACCACGGCTAACAGCTCCCTGTCCCCTACGTCATAATTACGCTCCGCCGGGCTGAGCTTTTTAGAATAAAAAGCGCAGGGACGGAGCTTAGGAGGCGTGCCGGAGCGTTGCGACAGTACTGCCCCAATCCCGGCCTCTGACGCGTCCACCTCTACCTGGAACGCTAAAGTGGGGTCCGGGTGCGCCAGCACCGGAGCCGAAGTGAACAGGTCCTTCAGTTTACAAAACGCCCTGTCCGCTTCAGCCGACCACTGCAAACGCACCGGGCCCCCCTTCAGCAGGGAAGTAATGGGCGCTGCTACCTGTCCAAAACCCCGGATAAACCTCCGGTAGTAATTGGCAAAACCCAAAAACTGCTGCACCTCTTTAACAGTGGTTGGGGTTTGCCAGTTACGCACGGCTGACACCCGGTCAATCTCCATCTTCACCCCTGACGCGGACAACCGATGACCCAAGAAGGAGATGGACTCCTGGAAAAACAGACATTTCTCTGCCTTGACATACAAGTCATGCTCCAACAGCCTACCCAACACTTGGCGCACCAGGGCTACATGCTCGGCTCGTGTAGCAGAGTACACTAGGATGTCGTCAATGTACACTACCACTCCCTGCCCATGCAGGTCCCAGAAGATCTCGTCCACAAATGATTGGAAGACTGAAGGAGCATTCATTAACCCGTATGGCATGACAAGATACTCATAATGACCTGAGGTGGTACTAAATGCCGTCTTCCATTCATCTCCCTCCCTAATGCGCACCAAGTTACAAGCGCTCCTGAGATCCAGTTTTGTGAAGAAACGCGCTCCGCGTAATGATTCAGTCATACTCGCAATCAGAGGTAGAGGGTAACTGTATTTCACAGTGATCTGATTGAGACTACGATAATCAATACACGGGCGCAAACCTCCATCCTTCTTCTTCACAAAAAAGAAACTTGAGGACGCAGGGGAACTGTATGTTTCCATAGCCGCCGTCTCCTCTTGAGACAGAGGATACACATGGCTCCGCGGAAGTGCCGCACCTGTCTGGAGGTTTATCGCACAATCTCCCTGTCTATGAGGTGGCAATCGCGTCGCCCTCGTCTTGCTGAACACGAGTGCCAAATCCTCATACTCAGGGGGAATGTGCATTGCGGGCACTTGGTTCGGACTCTCCACCGTGGTCGCCCCAACGGAAACACCTAAACATCGCCCAACACACTGGCCAGACCATTCCTTGAGAGCCCTCTGTTGCCACGAAATGGTGGGGTCATGGGTGATTAACCAAGGAAGCCCCAGCACCACGGGATACGCAGGAGAGTCAATGAGGTACAACTGAATAATCTCCTCATGACCCCCCTGCGTCTTCATCTTTAGTGGCGCTGTGACCTCCCTAATCAACCCAGATCCCAACGGGCGGCTATCTAGGGCATGGACAGGAAAGGGTGCATCAACGGGCAGGAGGGGAATCCCTAACTTAGAACAAAATTTCCGATCAATAAAATTCCCAGCTGCGCCTGAATCGACTAGCGCCTTATGCTGGGAATGAGATGCAACCTGAGGAAATACCACAGGTATACACAAGTGAACAACAGAGAGCTCTGGGTGAGTGGGGCGCCTACTCACCTGAAATGACTCCCCAGTGCGCGACCTGTTGCCTCGATTCCTTGGAGACCCTCCCCAGCACCTAGCCGCAGTGTGTCCTCTACGGCCACAGCTGGTGCAGGGGACGGCCCCCCTCGGGTTCTCTCTCCTACTCTCTCTAGCGCCAGCACCCCCGAGCTCCATTGGGCTCGGCTCGGAGGTGCTGGGGGATGGAATGGACGGCCCCATCTCGGGACGTCCGCGGGTGGCCAGCAGGGTATCCAGACGGATGGACATGTCTACTAGCTGGTCGAAGGACAGATTGGTGTCCCTGCAGGCCAGCTCTCGACGAACGTCCTCACGCAGGCTACACCGATAGTGATCGATGAGGGCCCTCTAATTCCACCCCGCATCCGCCGCTAGAGTCCGGAAATCCAGGGCGAACTCCTGTGCGCTCCTCTTCCCCTGTCGGAGGTGGAACAGACGCTCCCCCGCCGCTTTACCCTCTGGAGGGTGATCGAAAACTGCCCTGAAGTGGCGGGAGAACGCGTAGCTGATGGTGGCGGCGTCTATTCCCCTCCATTCGGCGTTGGCCCACTCCAACGCCTTGCCGGAGAGACAGGAGATGAGGGCGGAAACGCTCTCGTATCCCGAGGGCGCCGGGTGTATGGTGGCCAGGTAGAGTTCCACCTGAAGGAGGAACCCCTGACACCCGGCTGCGGTGCCATCATACTCCCTCGGGAGCGAGAGCCGAATCCCACTGGATTCCGGAGCTGGTCTGGTGGGGCTGGCCGATGGTGGTGGTAATGTTGGAGGAGGTGTGGGCACGCCTCCCCTTTCCCATCGGCGCAGGGTGTTCATTACCTCCTGCATGGCGGAGCCGAGTTGCTGGATCATGGCGTCCTGGCAGCTGACCCGATCCTCCAGCGACTCGGTCGCCGCCGCTGCTCCTGCTGACTCCATTGTATGGTGTGTTGTTCTGTCAGGGGCTGATGTGGATGCGGTGTTGGAGTCAGGCGCAGGACACAGAAGCTTAGTTGATCCGACTTTAATAGTCACAGGAGCAAAATACAAATCCAATGGGCCTCAACAAACAGGAGGCGAGCGAATACGCAAACAGTGCGTAAAGTGCGAAAAGCACTAACAACAAGAAAACAAATAACCTACACCAAAGGACAGGCGTACAACAACACACAACTACAAACAAATCCAAAGGAAACTTATAGGTGACATAATCAATACGAGATATGGAACAGGTGCACTAATCAGACAAGACCAAACAAACATAGATAACATCAAACGGTAGCAGCTAGTACTCCGGGGACGACGAACGCCGAAGCCTGCCCGAACAAGGAGGAGGAGCAGTCTCGGCGGAATTCGTGACAGTGAACTTGTTCTTGTTACCAATAACCAATTAAAGACAGTCTCAGTCTCAGGCCGATCCTTGCTTGCTTTTCTCTCAGTTGTTGTCTTCCCTGAGGCTACAAATAGGAGGGAAAGATACAATTATACTCAGTGGCAGAGAATGATGGAACAATTCCCCCTTAAAGAGATTGTCTCACAGATTTGCCACATTAAGATTGGTTTTGCCAAGATCTGTTGTGGACCAACAACTAACGTAATGTCACCAAGGTGATTCTAGCTGGAGGCACTCATGGTAATATTGGCCATATTGGCTATTGGGTAATATTGTGATTTTGTCTCTGTGTGGGTGAAATAGTTGTGTGTGTGTGTGTGTGTGTGTGTGTGTGTGTGTGTGA